>NC_069499.1:1320565062-1320865062 GCF_027579735.1 Bombina bombina | reverse complement strand
TAAATTCTGTTTTTCCATTGTCCTCGCCAGAAGACTTGAGGTCTCTAATGCTATCTTTTAAGGTTTAGTTTGTGTATGCTCCGCTTGAATCAGATCTTTCAAAGTCTTGCGCAACAGGGGGGAGCTTTTAGTTTTATCCTCTGAAATAGCCTAGGGACTGAGTAGCTAGTTTTACTCCTGGACAGGGACCAAACTCATAAGTGTTCTAGGTAACGACCTCCTCGACAGGTTTTTCCTGACTCGTTCCTTTAAGAGACCAGAGTTGCAAGTGGCTTCCTTTCTCTTGGTTCAGGATTGGGAAGATTTTGGAGAGTAGTAGTATGCAGGATGGAATTTTATTCCAATTTTCCTTTCGTATTTCCATAGAGGGTTTGAAGGTTTTGACTTTCTTTTTTAGACTGGAGTCTGAACACAGATTTTCTCAGAGAAATTTCTCTGAATCTGTAGTGGATATTTTTATAAGGTTAGTCATCCAATTTGGTTCCTACCTAAGGTGTTTTCTTTAGAGAATATTATCCAGGGATCTGTGGTTCCTTCCTTAGGTACGAACCCAAAATTTTCAAAGTGAGTTTACTCGCCATTTTCATACAGTTGAGGTTTTTAAACCTTTTTTACCTTCAGATTGTGTCCTTTTGTTGGGTCTTCAAGAATGAGTCATTTGTAGAACCAGTTTATCAAGGCAGCATCAGGTTTATCTTTACACTTCTTAACTAAAAAAAAATATTGATCAGTTTGAGGCTTTCGTTTTGGCTGAGGTAAATAGGTGCCTGCCTCTCCTTTTGTCCCACACATTTTTTTTTTAGTGGACTCCGAAGCTTAGATATTTGTTCCCAACAGTAATGAATTGTGTGCTCTCACCATCATAAGAAAGAAAACATAATTTCTTTCATGTAATTGGCAAGAGTCAATGAGCTAGTGACGTATGGGATATACATTCCTACCAGGAGGGGCAAAGTTTCCCAAACCTCAAAATGCCTATAAATACACCCCCCACCACACCCACAATTCAGTTTTACAAACTTTGCCTCCTATGGAGGTGGTGAAGTAAGTTTGTGCTAGATTTCTACGTTGATATGTGCTTCTCAGCATGCTGAAGCCCGGTTCCTCTCAGAGTGCAGCGAATGACAGAGGGATGTGAAGGGAGTATTACCTATTTAATGCTATGGTCATCCTATCGGGATCTATTTCATAGGTTCTCTGTTTTCGGTCGTAGAGATTCATCTCCTACCTCCCTATTCAGATCGACGATATACTCTTATATACCATTACCTCTGCTGATTCTCGTTTCAGTACTGGTTTGGCTATCTACTATATGTAGATGAGTGTCTTTAAGTATGTCTTATTTTATTTTTGACACTCTCAGCTATGGTTTGGCACTTTATATGTAAAGTTCTAAATATATGTTTTATACTTATATTTGCCATGATTCAGGTTAATCAGTATATTTCCTTCTTACAGACTGTCAGTTTCATTTTGGGAAATGCATATGAATACATTTTTTTCTCACCTGAAAATTTTTCAAATGGACTTTTCTTCTAAATTGCAGGCTGTTAGGCTCGCGGGTGCAAAAAAGGCTATAATTTATTGCGTCATTTTTGCCGCGAGAATTACGTTTGTTGATGTAAATTACGTCATTTCCGGCGTCCTAGTTGACGCCGAGAATTTTCACGTAGTTGCGTCATCTATGACGCTCGTTTTTGTTGCAGACGTTTTTTTTACATTTAAGTCTTTGTTTCATTTTGCTTCTGGTTTCCAGAGGCTTATTCTGTTTGCATTTTTTCCCATTCCTGAAACTGTCATTTAAGGAATTTGATAATTTTGTTTTATATGTTGTTTTTTTCTATTACATATTGCAAGATGTCTCAATCTGACCCTGTATCAGAATCTACTGCTAAGTGCATTTGTTGTAAACTTGTGGTAACTGTTCCTCCGGCTGTGATTTGTGTTAGTTGTCATGATAAACTTTCAAAAGCAGACAATATTTCCATTAGTAGTAGTCCATTACCTGTTGTTGTTCCTTCAACATCTAATGTTCAGGATATTCCTGTTAATGTAAGAGAATTTGTTTCTAATTCTATTCAGAAGGCCCTGTCTGTTATACCACCTTCTAATAAACGTAAAAGGTCTTTTAAAACTTCTCATAAATTAGATGAATTTTTAAATGACCGCCAGCATTCTGATTTTTCTATCTCTGATGAGGATCTATCTAGTTCAGAAGATTCTGCCTCAGATATTGACAAATCTTTATATTTATTTAAAATGGAGTTTATTCGTTCTTTACTAAAAGAGGTGTTGATTGCATTAGATATGGAGGAGTCTAGTCCTCTTGATATTAAAACCAGTAAACGTTTAAATTCGGTTTTAAAACCTCATGTAGTTATTCCAGAGGTTTTTCCAGTTCCTGATGCAATTTCAGATGTAATTTCTAGGGAATGGAATAGTTTGGGTACTTCATTTACTCCTTCTTTAAGGTTTAAGAGACTGTACCCTTTGCCGTCTGATAGATTGGACTTTTGGAAAAAATCCCCAAAGTTGATGGGGCTATCTCTACTCTTGCTAAACGTACTACTATTCCTACGGCAGATAGTACTTCTTTTAAAGATCCTTTAGATAGGAAACTTGAATCTCATCTAAGGAAGGCTTATTTATGTTCAGGTCATCTTCTTAGGCCTGCTATTTCTTTGGCTGATGTTGCTGCGGCTTCAACTTTTTGGTTGGAGGCCTTAGCGCAACAAGTACCAGATCATAATGTGTATAGCATTGTTAAACTTCTTCAACATGCTAATAATTTTATTTGTGATGCCATTTTTGAGATCATTAGAATTGATGTCAGGTATATGTCTTTAGCTATTTTAGCTAGAAGAGCTTTATGGCTTAAATCTTGGAATGCAGATATGACTTCTAAGTCAACGTTGCTATCTTTTTCTTTCCAAGGTAATAAATTATTTGGTTCTCAGTTGGATTCTATAATTTCAACTGTCACTGGGGGGAAGGGAGCTTTTTTTGCCTCAGGATAAAAAATCTAAGGGTAAATTTAGGGCTGCTAACCGTTTTCGTTCCTTTCGTTAGAATAAGGAACAGAAGCCTGACCCTTCCCCTAAAGGAACGGTTTCCAATTGGAAACCTTTTCCAGTCTAGAATAAATCCAAGCCTTTTAGAAAATCAAAACCAGCCCCCAAGTCCGCATGAAGGTGCGGCCCTCATTCCAGCACAGCTGGTAGGGGGCAGACTACGATTTTTCAAAGATGTTTGGATCAATTCAATTCAAAATCATTGGATTCAGAATATTGTTTCTCAAGGGTACAGAATAGGTTTCAAGATAAGACCGTCTGTGAGAAGGTTCTATCTCTCACGCATTCCAGTGAACCCAGTAAAGGCTCAGGCTTTCCTGAAATGTGTTTCAGACCTGGAGTCATCTGGGGTAATTGTGCCAGTTCCATATCTGGAACGGGGTCTGGGGTTTTATTCAAATCTGTTCATTGTACCAAAGAAAGAGAATTCAGACCAGTTCTGGATCTAAAAATTTTGAATCGTTATGTAAGAATACCATCATTCAAAATGGTGACTATAAGGACTATTCTGCCTTTTGTTCTGCAAGGGCATTATATGTCCACAATAGACTTACAGGATGCTTACCTTCATATTCCAATTCATCCAGATCACTATCAGTTCCTGAGATTCTCTTTTCTAGACAAGCATTACCAATTTGTTGCTCTTCCTTTTGGCCTAGCAACAGCTCCAAGGATCTTTTCAAAGGTTCTCGGTGCCTTTCTCTCTGTAATCAGAGAGCGGGGTATTGCGGTGTTTCCTTATTTGGACGATATCTTGGTACTTGCTCAGTCTTTACATTCTGCAAAATCTCACACGAATCAACTTGTGTTGTTTCTTCAAAAACATGGTTGGAGGATCAATTTACCAAAAAGTTCCTTGATTCCTCAGACAAGGGTAACCTTTTTAGGATTCCAAATAGATTCAGTATCCATGATTTTGTCTTTAACAGACAAAAGACGTCTGAAATTGGTTTCAGCTTGTCGGAACCTTCAGTCTCAGTCATTCCCTTCAGTAGCTATGTGCATGGAAGTTTTAGGTCTCATGACTGCAGCATTGGACGCGATCCCCTTTGCTCGTTTTCACATGAGACCTCTTCAACTTTGTATGCTGAACCTTTGGTGCAGGGATTATACAAATATATCATAACTGATATCCTTAAATCCCAATACTCGACTATCTCTGACTTGGTGGTTAGATCACCATCGTTTAGTTCAAGGGGCCTATTTTCTTCGTCCAACCTGGACTGTGATTTCAACAGATGCGAGTCTTTCAGGTTGGGGAGCTGTCTGGGGATCTCTGACAGCGCAGGGGGTTAGGAAATCTCAAGAGGCGAGATTACCAATCAATATTTTGGAACTCTGTGCGATTTTCAGAGCTCTTCAGTTCTGGCCTCTTCTGAAGAGAGAATCATTTATTTGTTTTCAGACAGACAATGTCACAACCGTGGCGTATGTCAATTATCAAGGTGGGACTCACAGTCCACAAGCTATGAAAGAAGTATCTCGGATACTTGCATGGGCGGAATCCAGCTCCTGTCTAATCTCTGCGGTTCATATCCCAGATATAGACAATTGGGAAGCGGATTATCTCAGTCGCCAGACATTATATCTGGGAGAATGGTCTCTTCACCCAGATGTGTTTCTTCAGATTGTTCAGATATGGGGGCTTCCAGAAATAGATCTGATGGCTTCTCATCTAAACAGGAAACTTCCCACGTATCTGTCCAGATCCAGGGATCCTCAGGCGGAAGCAGTGGATATGTTGTCACTTCCTTGGAATTATCAACCTGCTTATATCTTTCCGTCTCTAGTTCTTCTTCCAAGAGTGATTTCCAAAATCATAATGGAACGTTCGTTTGTACTGCTGGTGGCTCCAGCATGGCCACACAGGTTTTGCTATGCGGATCTGGTTCGGATGTCCAGGTGCCAACCTTGGCCACTTCCGTTAAGGCCAGACCTTCTATCTCAAGGTCCGTTTTTTTCCATCAGGATCTCAAATCATTAAATTTGAAGGTATGGAGATTGAACGCTTAGTGCTTAGTCATAGAGGTTTCTCTGACTCAGTGTTCAATACTATGTTGCAGGCTCGTAAGTCTGTGTCTAGAAAGATTTATTACCGAGTTTGGAAGACTTACATTTCATGGTGTACTCATAAGTTCTCTTGGCATTCTTTTAGAATTCCTATTATTTTACAGTTTCTTCAGGATGGTTTGGATAAGGGTTTGTCTGCAAGTTCTTTGAAAGGACAAATCTCTGCTCTTTCTGTTCTGTTTCACAGAAAAATTGCTAATCTTCCTGACATTCGTTGTTTTGTACAGGCTTTGCTTCGTATCAAGCCTGTCATTAAGTCAATCTCTCCTCCTTGGAGTCTTAATTTGGTTTTGAGAGCTTTACAGGCTCCTCCGTTTGAGCCTATGCATTCTCTGGACATACTTTCTTGGAAAGTATTGTTTCTTTTGGCTATCTCTTCTGCTAGAAGAGTTTCTGAATTATCTGCTCTTTCTTGTGAGTCTCCTTTTCTGATTTTTCATCAGGGTAAGGCGGTTTTGCGGACTTCATTTAAATTTTTACCTAAGGTTGTGTATTCCAACAACATTAGTAGAGAAATTGTTGTCCCTTCGTTGTGTCCTAATCCTAAGAATTCTTTGGAAAGATCTTTGCATTCTTTGGATGTGGTAAGAGCTTTGAAATATTATGTTGAAGCTACTAAAGATTTCAGAAAGACTTCTAGTCTATTTGTTATTTTTTCTGGTTCTAGGAAAGGTCAAAAAGCTTCTGCCATTTCTTTGGCTTCTTGGTTAAAGCTTTTGATTCATCATGCTTATTTGGAATCGGGTAAATCCCCGCCTCAGAGGATTACGGCTCATTCTACTAGGTCAGTTTCTACTTCCTGGGCTTTTAAGAATGAAGCTTCTGTTGATCAGATTTGCAAAGCAGCAACTTGGTCTTCTTTGCATACTTTTACTAAATTCTACCATTTCAATGTTTTTTCTTCTTCAGAAGCAGTCTTTGGTAGAAAAGTACTTCAGGCAGCTGTTTCAGTTTGATTCTTCTGCTTATAATTTCAGTTTTTTTCATTATAAGATTAAAACTTTTTTGATTTGGGTTGTGTATTCTTTTTTCAGCGGAATTGGCTGTCTTTATTTTTATCCCTCCCTCTCTAGTGACTCTTGCGTGGAGTTCTACATCTTGGGTATTTGCTATCCCATACGTCACTAGCTCATGGACTCTTGCCAATTACATGAAAGAAAACATTATTTATGTAAGAACTTACCTGATAAATTCATTTCTTTCATATTGGCAAGAGTCCATGAGGCCCACCCTTTTTGTGGTGGTTATAATTTTTTTTAGATAAAGCACAATTATTCCAATTCCTTGTTGATGCTTTCGCTCCTTTCTTATCACCCCACTTCTTGGCTATGCGTTAAACTGAATTGTGGGTGTGGTGGGGGGTGTATTTATAGGCATTTTGAGGTTTGGGAAACTTTGCCCCTCCTGGTAGGAATGTATATCCCATACGTCACTAGCTCATGGACTCTTGCCAATATGAAAGAAATGAATTTATCAGGTAAGTTCTTACATAAATTTTGTTTTATGCTTACCTGATAAATTCCTTTCTTTCTTGGCGGTGAGAGTCCACAAACCCGCCCAATTTTTTCTTAGTGGTGTCAGTTTTAGGGGGGGACGACGACAGGAAGTAGGCAGGATATTAAATCTTGCTGTTGGGTGTCTTTGCCTCGTCCTGGTGGCCAGATGATGAATTCCCAACAGTTATGAATCGTGGAGTCTCATCACCAAGAAAGAAAGGAATTTATCAGATAAGCATAAGTTATTTTTTCTTTATGTTAATGCTTAAATGGTTCCTTGATAAATTTAAATGATCAGTGAGACAGGTTTTGGTATGATACAGAAAAGTCACCTTTTTTGGCAAGAATTGCTTGTTATTTTCCCAGTTTTTCCAGTCTTCTCTGTCAGGGTCCATTTAATTACCAATACTTAAAAGTGCTTTTATTTTTATGACATGGTGATTGAGTCCTTTATTTTGAAGGCTATTTTTTTGAAAAGTGGATTTTCATCTTTTTGTAGTCCCCGAAACTCTTTACAGCTAGACTTATTATTTTAACTCTTATGGCAATATGGTATGAAGAGAGAACTTTACTAATCTTCCCAATGTCTTAATATTGTTTTTTTATTGATTTAATATTAGCCATCAGCTCTTTGATATTTGGGTTTATCTTATTCAGTGGAAAAGGGCTTTTCATCCAAATACAAATTTTTCTCCAACATAGGTGTGTCCGGTCCACGGCGTCATCCTTACTTGTGGGGATATTCTCTTCCCCAACAGGAAATGGCAAAGAGCCCAGCAAAGCTGGTCACATGATCCCTCCTAGGCTCCGCCTTCCCCAGTCATTCTCTTTGCCGTTGCACAGGCAACATCTCCACGGAGATGGCTTAGAGTTTTTTGGTGTTTAAATGTAGTTTTTATTCTTCAATCAAGAGTTTGTTATTTTAAAATAGTGCTGGTATGTACTATTTACTCTGAAACAGAAAAGAGATGAAGATTTCTGTTTGTAAGAGGAAAATGATTTTAGCAACCGTTACTAAAATCGATGGCTGTTTCCACACAGGACTGTTGAGAGGAATCAACTTCAGTTGGGGGAAACAGTGAGCAGACTTTTGCTGCTTGAGGTATGACACATTTCTAACAAGACTTGGTAATGCTGGAAGCTGTCATTTTCCCTATGGGATCCGGTAAGCCATTTTTATTAAATAAGAATAAAGGGCTTCACAAGGGCTTTAAAGACTGGTAGACATTTTTCTGGGCTAAAACGATTGATTTATAAGCATTTTTAATAGTTTATAGCTTTGAGGAGTTATTTTATTCTTGGGAATTATGTTAAAGAAACGGCAGGCACTGTATTGGACACCTTTTTCACTGGGGGCCTTCACTAATCGTAGGCAGAGCCTCATTTTCGCGCCACTAATGCGCAGTTGTTTTTGGGAAGCAAGGCATGCAGATGCATGTGTGAGGAGCTCAGATACATAGAAAAAGCTTACTGAAGGCGTCATTTGGTATCGTATTCCCCTCTGGGCTTGGTTGGGTCTCAGCAAAGCAGATACCAGGGACTGTATAGGGGTTAAATATAAAAACGGCTCCGGTTCCGTTATTTTAAGAGTTAAAGCTTTCAAATTTGGTGTGCAATACTTTTAAGGCTTTAAGACACTGGTGAAAATTTGGTGAATTTTGAACAATTCCTTCATACTTTTTCACATGTTCAGTAATAAAGTGTGTTCAGTTTAAAATTTAAAGTGACAGTAACGGTTTTATTTTAAAACGTTTTTTGTTCTTTGTTATCAAGTTTATGCCTGTTTAACATGTCTGAACTATCAGATAGACTATGTTCTGTATGTGAGGAAGCCAAGGTTCCTTCTCATTTAAATAGATGTGATGTATGTGACAAACAATTTAGAGAAAATGATGCCCAAGATGATTCCTCAAGTGAGGGGAGTAAGCATGGTACTGCATCATCCCCTCCTTCGTCTACGCCAGTCTTGCCCACACAGGAGGCCCCTAGTACATCTAGTGCGCCAATACTCCTTACTATGCAACAATTAACGGCTGTAATGGATAATTCTATCAAAAACATTTTAGCCAAAATGCCCACTTATCAACGAAAGCGCGACTGCTCTGTTTTAGAAAATACTGAAGAGCATGAGGACGCTGATGATAATGGTTCTGACATGCCCCTACACCAGTCTGAGGGGGCCAGGGAGGTTTTGTCTGAGGGAGAAATTTCAGATTCAGGGAAAATTTCTCTACAAGCTGAACCTGATGTGATTACATTCAAATTTAAATTGGAACATCTCCGCGCTCTGCTTAAGGAGGTGTTGTCTACTCTGGATGATTGTGACAATTTGGTCATTCCAGAGAAATTATGTAAGATGGACAAGTTCCTAGAGGTCCCGGGGCCCCCCGAAGCTTTTCCTATACCCAAGCGGGTGGCGGACATTGTAAACAAAGAATGGGAAAGGCCCGGCATACCTTTTGTCCCTCCCCCTATATTTAAGAAATTGTTTCCTATGGTCGACCCCAGAAAGGACTTATGGCAGACAGTCCCCAAGGTCGAGGGGGCGGTTTCTACTCTAAACAAACGCACTACTATCCCTATAGAAGATAGTTGTGCTTTCAAAGATCCTATGGATAAAAAATTAGAGGGTTTGCTTAAAAAGATGTTTGTTCAGCAAGGTTACCTTCTACAACCAATTTCATGCATTGTTCCTGTCACTACAGCAGCGTGTTTCTGGTTCGATGAACTAGAAAAGTCGCTCGATAAAGATTCTTCTTATGAGGAGATTATGGACAGAGTTCACACTCTTAAATTGGCT
Source organism: Bombina bombina (assembly GCF_027579735.1). Lineage (NCBI taxonomy): Eukaryota > Metazoa > Chordata > Amphibia > Anura > Bombinatoridae > Bombina > Bombina bombina. The sequence continues at coordinate 1,320,855,625 of NC_069499.1, read as the reverse complement.
AACTCTTTTACTTTAGACGCCACTTTGCAATTAGCTAGATTAGCGGCGAAAAATTCAGGGTTTGCTATTGTGGCGCGCAGAGCGCTTTGGCTAAAATCTTGGTCAGCGGATGCGTCTTCCAAGAACAAATTGCTTAACATACCTTTCAAGGGGAAAACGCTGTTTGGCCCTGACTTGAAAGAGATTATTTCAGATATCACTGGGGGTAAGGGCCACGCCCTTCCTCAGGATAGGTCTTTTAAGGCTAAAAATAAACCAAATTTTCGTCCCTTTCGCAGAAACGGACCAGCCTCAAGTTCTACATCCTCTAAGCAAGAGGGTAATACTTCTCAAACCAAGCCAGCCTGGAGGCCAATGCAAGGCTGGAACAAAGGTAAGCAGGCCAAGAAACCTGCCACTGCTACCAAGACAGCATGAGATGTTGGCCCCCGATCCGGGACCGGATCTGGTGGGGGGCAGACTTTCTCTCTTCGCTCAGGCTTGGGCAAGAGATGTTCTGGATCCTTGGGCGCTAGAAATAGTCTCCCAAGGTTATCTTCTGGAATTCAAGGAGCTACCCCCAAGGGGGAGGTTCCACAGGTCTCAATTGTCTTCAGACCACATAAAAAGACAGGCATTCTTACATTGTGTAGAAGACCTGTTAAAAATGGGAGTGATTCATCCGGTTCCATTAGGAGAACAAGGGATGGGATTCTACTCCAATCTGTTCATAGTTCCCAAAAAAGAGGGAACATTCAGACCAATCTTAGATCTCAAGATCCTAAACAAATTTCTCAAGGTTCCATCGTTCAAAATGGAAACCATTCGGACAATTCTTCCTACCATCCAGGAAGGTCAATTCATGACCACGGTGGATTTAAAGGATGCGTATCTACATATTCCTATCCACAAGGAACATCATCGGTTCCTAAGGTTCGCCTTTCTGGACAAGCATTACCAGTTTGTGGCACTTCCATTCGGATTAGCCACTGCTCCAAGAATTTTCACAAAGGTACTAGGGTCCCTTCTAGCGGTGCTAAGACCAAGGGGCATTGCAGTAGTACCTTACTTGGACGACATACTGATTCAAGCGTCGTTTCTACCACAAGCAAAGGCTCATACGGACATTGTCCTGGCCTTTCTCAGATCTCACGGGTGGAAAGTGAACGTAGAAAAAAGTTCTCTATCTCCGTCAACAAGAGTTCCCTTCTTGGGAACAATAATAGACTCCTTAGAAATGAGGATTTTTCTGACAGAGGCCAGAAAATCAAAACTTCTAAGCTCTTGTCAAGTACTTCATTCTGTTCTTCTTCCTTCCATAGCGCAGTGCATGGAAGTAATAGGTTTGATGGTCGCGGCAATGGACATAGTTCCTTTTGCGCGAATTCATCTAAGACCATTACAACTGTGCATGCTCAGTCAGTGGAATGGGGATTATACAGACTTGTCTCCGACGATACAAGTAGATCAGAGGACCAGAGATTCACTCCGTTGGTGGCTGACCCTGGACAACCTGTCACAAGGGATGAGCTTCCGCAGACCAGAGTGGGTCATTGTCACGACCGACGCCAGTCTGGTGGGCTGGGGCGCGGTCTGGGAACCCCTGAAAGCTCAGGGTCTTTGGTCTCGGGAAGAATCTCTTCTCCCGATAAATATTCTGGAACTGAGAGCGATATTCAATGCTCTCAAGGCTTGGCCTCAGCTAGCAAAGGCCAAATTCATATGGTTTCAATCAGACAACATGACGACTGTTGCGTATATCAACCATCAGGGGGGAACAAGGAGTTCCCTGGCGATGGAAGAAGTGACCAAAATAATTCAATGGGCGGAGACTCACTCCTGCCACTTGTCTGCAATCCACATCCCAGGAGTGGAAAATTGGGAAGCGGATTTTCTGAGTCGTCAGACATTTCATCCGGGGGAGTGGGAACTCCATCCGGAAATCTTTGCCCAAATAATTCAATTGTGGGGCATTCCAGACATGGATCTGATGGCGTCTCGTCAGAACTTCAAGGTTCCTTGCTACGGGTCCAGATCCAGGGATCCCAAGGCGACTCTAGTGGATGCACTAGTAGCACCTTGGAGCTTCAACCTAGCTTATGTGTTCCCACCGTTTCCTCTCATTCCCAGGCTGGTAGCCAGGATCAAACAGGAGAGGGTATCGGTGATCTTGATAGCTCCTGCGTGGCCACGCAGGACTTGGTATGCAGATCTGGTGAATATGTCATCGGCTCCACCATGGAAGCTACCTTTGAGACAGGACCTTCTTGTTCAAGGTCCGTTCGAACATCCGAATCTGGCCTCACTCCAACTGACTGCTTGGAGATTGAACGCTTGATTTTATCAAAGCGAGGGTTCTCAGATTCTGTCATTGATACTCTTGTTAAGGCCAGAAAGCCTGTAACTAGAAAAATCTACCATAAAATATGGAAAAAATATATCTGTTGGTGTGAATCTAAAGGATTCCCATGGAACAAGATAAAAATTCCTAAGATTCTATCCTTTCTTCAAGAAGGTTTGGAGAAAGGATTATCTGCAAGTTCTTTGAAGGGACAGATTTCTGCTTTATCTGTTTTACTTCACAAAAAGCTGGCGGCTGTGCCAGATGTTCAAGCTTTTGTTCAGGCTCTGGTTAGAATCAAGCCTGTTTACAAACCTTTGACTCCTCCTTGGAGTCTCAATTTAGTTCTTTCAGTTCTTCAGGGGGTTCAGTTTGAACCCCTACATTCCGTTGATATCAAGTTATTATCTTGGAAAGTTTTGTTTTTGGTTGCAATTTCTTCTGCTAGAAGAGTTTCAGAGTTATCTGCTCTGCAGTGTTCTCCTCCTTATCTGGTGTTCCATGCAGATAAGGTGGTTTTGCGTACTAAACCTGGTTTTCTTCCGAAAGTTGTTTCTAACAAAAATATTAACCAGGAGATAGTCGTGCCTTCTTTGTGTCCGAATCCAGTTTCAAAGAAGGAACGTTTGTTGCACAATTTAGATGTAGTTCGTGCTCTAAAATTCTATTTAGAGGCTACAAAGGATTTCAGACAAACATCTTCCTTGTTTGTTGTTTATTCTGGTAAAAGGAGAGGTCAAAAAGCAACTTCTACCTCTCTCTCTTTTTGGCTTAAAAGCATCATCAGATTGGCTTATGAGACTGCCGGACGGCAGCCTCCTGAAAGAATCACAGCTCATTCCACTAGGGCCGTGGCTTCCACATGGGCCTTCAAGAACGAGGCTTCTGTTGATCAGATATGTAAGGCAGCGACTTGGTCTTCACTGCACACTTTTACTAAATTTTACAAATTTGATACTTTTGCTTCTTCTGAGGCTATTTTTGGGAGAAAGGTTTTGCAAGCCGTGGTGCCTTCCATCTAGGTGACCTGATTTGCTCCCTCCCATCATCCGTGTCCTAAAGCTTTGGTATTGGTTCCCACAAGTAAGGATGACGCCGTGGACCGGACACACCTATGTTGGAGAAAACAGAATTTATGTTTACCTGATAAATTACTTTCTCCAACGGTGTGTCCGGTCCACGGCCCGCCCTGGTTTTTTAATCAGGTCTGATGATTTATTTTCTCTAACTACAGTCACCACGGTATCATATGATTTCTCCTATGCAAATATCCCTCCTTTACGTCGGTCGAATGACTGGGGAAGGCGGAGCCTAGGAGGGATCATGTGACCAGCTTTGCTGGGCTCTTTGCCATTTCCTGTTGGGGAAGAGAATATCCCCACAAGTAAGGATGACGCCGTGGACCGGACACACCGTTGGAGAAAGTAATTTATCAGGTAAACATAAATTCTGTTTTTTCATAATTTTTCCTTGATTTCATAACTATTTCTTTATCCTGTTCCAAAAATTTTTGGGGTACAGAGCTACAGGTGTTTTTGACTAGACACATATAGGGCTAGATTACATGTAAAGCACTAATTTATTGCACACCCTCAAATGGTAGATTTTCCATTTTTTCAGTAGTGATTATGCCAGTTCTTTTTGCAGGAACAGGATTTGGGTTTCTATTCAATTCTATTCTTTGTCTCTAAGAAGAAAGGTTTATTCAGTCCATTCTTGGATCTGAAGACTTTTATATTGTTTTGTTAGTCTTCACTTTTAAGTTGGCGATTTATAAGTACTATTATGCCTTTTTGTTAAAGGGCCATTATACACTCATTTTTTCTTTGCATAAATGTTTTGTAGATGATCTATTTATAAAGCCCATAAAGTTTTTTTTTTTTTTTTTTAAATGTATGATTTTGCTTATTTTTAAATAACATTGCTCTGATTTTCAGACTCCTAACCAAGCCCCAAAGTTTTATTTGAATACCGTCAGCTACCTTCTCCAGCTTGCTCCTGTTTGTGTAAAGGGTCTTTTCATATGCAAAAGAAGGGGGAGGGGGGAGTGTCTTATTTACCACTTGCATTGGGCTTTCCAGCTGCCTTTTCAACAGAGCTAAACTGAAAGCTTCTAAGTACGTTTTTAAACCATTTTATACTGGATTTTTATATCAGTATCTGTGCATCTTATTCTTTATAGTAGTGTCTATTACATGCAGTTATATGAAAATGAGTGTATACTGTCCCTTTAAGGCCATTTCATGTCCACTCTTGTGGATTCTGAGATTTTCTTTTTAAGCATTACCAATTTGTCGCTTTCCATTTGGTTTAGTGACAGCTTTATGAATCTTTTCAAAGGTTCTTGGTGCCCTTCTTTCTGTCTTCAGAAAGAGGTTCTGAAAATTATATCTTCCTGATATTCACTGTTTTGTTCAGGCTTTGGTTGGTATCATGCCTGTTCATTTATTCATTTCTCATTTTTGGAGTATTATTTGGTTTGAAGATTTTGCAGGCTCTTTTCTTTTGAGCCTATATTTTCTTTGAAGATTATCTACTTTCTTGGAAAGTGTTGTTTCTTTTGACTATCTCTTCTGCTACAAGAGTTTCTGATTTATCAGCTCTCTCTTGTGTGTCTCCTTATCTGTTTTTTTTTCATGTAGATAAGTGGTTTTGTGGACTTCTTTTTTTCCCTAAGGTTGTGAATTTTAACATTAGTAGAGAAATTGTTGTCCCTTCTTTGTGTCCTAATCCTAAAGAATTAGTTGAGAGTTCTTTACATCCTTTGGATGTGGTAAGAACTTTTAATTCTATATCGGGGTTACTAGGATTTCAGAAGACTTCTAGTCTATTTGCTGTTTTTCTGGTTCCAGAAAAGGTTAGGAAGCCTCTGCCATTTCTTTGGCATCCTGATTAAGCTTTTGTTTTTCAAAGCTTATTTTGAGGCAGGGCAGGCTCCGCCTCAAAGATTTACAGCTCATTCTACTAAGTTCAGTCGCCATTTCTTGGGCTTTTTCAGAATGAAGCTTAGGTTGATCAAATTTGCAAATTAGTCATTTGGTCTTCTTTGCATACTTTTCTTGTTTTTACCATTTTAATGTATTTGCTTCTTCTGAAGCAGTATTTGGTAGATAAAGTTCTTCAGGCAGCTGTTTCAGTTTGATTCTACTGCTTTTGATTTAAGTTTTTTGAGAAAAACTTAATTATTGTGTGGATTTAATTTCTCAGTGGAAAAAGCTGTTTTTATTTTATCCATCCCTCTCTAGTGACTCTTCTGTGGACTTCCACATCTTGGGTATTTCTATCCCATATGTTGCTAGCTTATGGACTCTTGCCAATTACATTAAAGAAAACATAATTTATGTAAGAACTTTCCTGATAAATGTATTTTTTTTATATTGGCAAGAGTCCATGAGGCCCACCCTTTTTATGGTGGTTATGGTTTTTGTATAAAAGCACAATTATTTTTCCAGTTCCTCTTTTGGTATGTTTTTTTACTCCTTATTATATCACCCCACTACTTGGCTATTCGTTAAACTGAATTGTGGGTGTGGTGAGGGGTGTATTCATAGGCATTTTGAGGTTTGGGAAACTTTGCCCCTCCTGGTAGCATTGTATATCCCATACGTCGCTAGCTCATGGACTCTTACCAATATGAAAGAAATGGATTATCAGGTAAGATTTTACAAAAAAAATTTTCTTTTACAAGATACAATGAGTCCACGGATTTCATCCTTGTGGGATATCGCCTCCTGGTCAGCAGGAGGAGGCAAAGAGCACTACAGCAGAGCTGTATATATAGCTCCTCCCTTCCCTCCCACCCCAGTTATTCTCTTTGCCTGTGTTAGTGATAGGAAGAGGTAAAGTGAGGTGTTAGTTTAGATTCTTCAATCAAGAGTTTATTATTTTTTAAAGTGGTGCCATTGAGTGCTACTTTGTGCTAGTGTGTAGCCTAGACCAGATCAGTCTCTCCAGTAAAAAGAGAAGCATTTGGTGGCTTTAAAGCAATCGGAACTTGTGGGACATAATTCTCGCTGCGCCTCCCATACTGTGATGCTGCCCTTTCTGTGATGGCCTAAGCTGCATTTAACTCAGGCTTCATCTTTTTACAGGACTACAGGAGGGACCCAATGAACCTCTGAACCCTGTGTGACTGTCCTGCTGTCGGGCAGCATAAAAGGTAAGTGCAGACTTTATTTCTCTACGGGACAGTGGGGTTGCTCTGCACTTCTGTCTGTGAAGAGCTTTTTTCCCTGGCGACATTTATGGTGATGGGCCATGCTTGTATGGGGGGGGACTCCTCTCAAGGCCGTCAGTGACAGCGACTTTATTACATTCATTGTCAGTACGACTGTTACATAAATTGTAATGTGGCTAAATGGTTAACGATACAATGGTGCTGAATAAGAAAGCACTGAGTGTTTTTCTTTTCTTACAATGTGTTGAGAGCTAATGGTGCGGTGGCATACTCGGCTTACAGTCTATTTGATTTATTTTCTCCCGGTGTCAATGGGTAATGGCGACCGGGAGCTTGAGTAAGGTGACGCCCATGAAGGGTGGAGTTGTCTTCTCGCCGTTGGTTTGGGCTCTTTCCCCCATACAAGGCACATTCAATCAGAGTGCCGGGGAGCAAGTGCAGGTACGCCCACGAAGGGCGGAGCTCTATAGTTGCGCTCTCCTTCCATTCCGAGTGTGATTGTACCGGAGGGAGAGTTTGTACAATTGTCCACACGCAATTAAAAATCTTACGAGTCTGTATGTTATACTTTTCCTCCAGTAAGATTAAGGAGGGTAAAGTGTGTACTGCTGTTCTGCTGCGTTCTCTTTAATAAAAACTCCGGCCTTCCAAACAAATTTTGGACACTTAGATACCTCAGTATAATAGCTGAGGTTCAGTAGACCAGAAAAGTAGTTGCTCTGGCTATGTCAATCCGTGCATACATATTGATAAGGGGACAGTTAGCAACTTAGGAGACAGCACGCAAATAAAGAATTATGTTGCTTTTATCATTTAAAGGGACAGTAGACATAGTCTTTGCTTTATGAAGGCTAACCTATGTTATTTTTATCATAATATTGTCAGCTCTCTTGATTTAGCTCATCCTTTGTGTCTTGGGATGCTATATAGGGTACTTTAATATTTAAAGAAACAGTACCGCTTTTTATGTGTCAAATTATTCCCCTTCTAAAGCTTTTGCTCTTTGGGGTCTATTGACTCAGGTGAATCCATGCCACTTTTTTTCTCACTCTTGTGGGTCTAGGATTTTTATGGCCACATGCAGTGCTCTGCGGTTCCTTGCAGATTTTATATGGAATTGTAACACATGACATTGCTTGTTTCATGTTTTTAGCGATGTGTATTAACAGCAATGTTAACTCTTTAATTGGATTGTTTTCTGTACAACAGAAATAAGATGTTTATTTAAAAAAAAAATTATATATATATATATATATATATATATATATATATATATATATATAAATAAAACAGTGTTTTCCACTTTTTCTAAGACCTTCTCCTCTTAAAGATATTACTATTGGGGAGTATGTTGACAATGGTCATTTTACCACATTCCTACAGTGTCCACAACATATTAGGGCCCACATGGTGTACTTTGTGGTCTAGTTTTGGGACTTGCAAGCTGGAGTGTTTTCATGTTCAATCCCACATGCTACTGCAGTGTCATTTTCTCCTGTCCCTCATGCATTCTGTGTTTTATTAACAAGTTGAGGGCTCCGACTAGTTTATAGTATGACGAGTAAATTATGAGAATGCAAGACTGCATTTCCTATATTTCATAAGAAATACCCATCTCGGCTAAGGAGGCTGGATAGTCATTCCTGGGGTTAGAATGGCTTTCAGCTGGGCTACGAGACTTGCTACTGCCTTAGAGGGTAGTTGCTTCCTTCAAAGATTCAGAAAGGGTTGTACTCCAGGACTTCCAACCACTTTCAGTTGCATACTTTCTTACCATCACTAGAGCGACGGCAATTTGGCTGCTGTGCTTTTTCAGTTAAGAAATCCTATGGATAAATCCAGGATAGGATTAAGACTTATGAGTTTGCTAAATTCGGCTTTTCTGCAGATCACAAAATTTTGCAGCCTTTCGAAATTTTAAGGGAACCCCCCTTCCTCTTCTTCTAAACAGGAAGGTATATATTTGCAAGCCAAATCTACCTGGAGACCTAACCAGTCTTGGAATAACAATCCAAGAAACCTGCTGCTGTTCCCAAGTCAGCATGACGGGTTGGCCCCCGATCCGGGACCGGATCTAGTAGGGGGCAGACTGTTTTTCTTCATCCAGGCTTGGATGAGAGATGTTCCGGATCCCTGGTCATTAGAGATAGTGTCTCAGGGATACAAGCTGGATTTCGGAAATTCTTCCCCTAGAGGAAGGTTTCTTCTTTCTCGATTGTCTGTAGTCCAGATACAGAGAGAGGCGTTATTACGCTGTGTAAGAGACCTATCCTTCATGGGAGTAATTTGTCCCGTTCCAATTCAGGGACAGGGGTTTTATTCAAATCTGTTTGTAGTTCCCAAAAAAGAGGGAGCTTTCAGACATATCTTAGATCTCAAGAGTCTAAACAAGTTTATCAGAGTTCCATTTTTCAAGATGGAAACTATTTGTACCATTCTTCCATTGATCCAGGAGGGTCAATTTATAACTATTGTGGATCTAAAGGATGCATATCTTCATGTTCCTTTCCACCGAGATCATCACAAGTTCTTGAGGTTTGCCTTTCTGGACAAACATTTTCAGTTTGTGGATCTTCCTTTCGGTCTGGCCACGGCACCCAGAATTTTCACAAAGGTTTTGGGGTCCCTGCTGGCGGTTCTAAGACCGTGGGGCATTGCAGTGGTGCCTTATCTGGACAATGTTCTGATCCAGGCGTCGTCTTATCAGCTAGCAAAGTCTCATACGACATTGTTCTATCCTTCCTGAGGACTCATGGGTGGAAGGTAAATCTGGAAAAGAGTTTCGCTAGTTCCACAAACAAGGGTTCCTTTCTTGGGAACTCTATTCGATTCTTTATCCATGAAAATCTTTTTGACGAAGGTCAGAAAATTAAAGATTTTGTACACATGCTGAGCTCTTCAGTCAAATCCTTGGCCGTCAGTGGCTCAGTGCATGGGGGTGATTGGTTTGATGGTAGCGGCAATGGGCATCATTCCGTTTGCTTGGTTTCATCTCAGACCTCTGCAACTGACCATGCTCTGTCAATGAATGGAGTTTTTGCAAATTTATCTCCTCATATCATTCTAGACAAGAAGTTAAGGACTCTCTTCTATGGTGGTTGTCGCTGGATCATCTATCCCAGGGGACATGCTTCCGCAGACCCTCATGGGTGATAGTGACGACGGTTGCCAGCCTGATAGGATGGGGAGCAGTCTGGATCTATCTGAGGGCTCAGGGTGTATGGACTTGAACGGAGTCTCTCCTTCCCATCAATGTCCTTGAGATGAGAGCAATATTCAAGGCGCTTAAGGCTTGGCCTCAGTTGGCTTTGGCCAAGTTCATCAGATTCCAGTCGGACTACATTACGACTGTAGCTTACATCAATCCTCAGGGAGGAACAAGGAGTTCCTTAGAGATGACTGAAGTAGCCAAGATACTTCAGTGGGCGAAGGCTCACTCTTGTTATCTGTCGACGATCCATATCCCAGGTGTGGAGAACTGGGAAACGGAATTTCGAAGCAGACAGACATTTCATCTGGGAGAATGGGAACTTCATCCGGAGGTATTTACCAACCAGATTCTCAGATGGGGCGGGCCGGGGTTGGATCTTATGGCTTCTCGTCAGATAGCCGAGCTTCCGAGATCCAGGTCCAGGGATCCCCAGACCGAGCTGATAGATGCCTTGGCAGTTCTTTGATCTTTCAGCCTAGCTTATGTGTTCCCTTCATTTGCTCTCCTTCCCCGGGTGATTGCTCGACTCAAACAGGAGAGGGCATCGGTAATCCTCATCGCTCCTGAGTGGCCTCGCAGGACTTGGTAGCCGATCTGGTGGACATGTCATCTCAGCCACCATGGAAGCTTCCATTGAAGAAACACCTTCCCATTCAGGGACCCTTCGATCATTCGAATCTAGTTTCTCTGCAGCCAACTGCTTGGAGATTGAACGCTTGATTTTTCTAAGTGAGGGTTTTCTCATTCAGGCATTGATACCTTGATTCAGGCATGTAAGCCTGTTACTAGACGGATTTACCATAAGATATAGCGTAAATATCTTTATTGGTGCGAATCCAAGGGCTACTCATGGAGTAGGGTTAGGATTCCCAGGATTTTGTCTTTTCTCCAAGAAGGATTGGAGAAAGGGTTGTCAGCAAGTTCCTTAAAGGGACATATTTCTGCTTTGTCTATTTTGCTAAACAAGCGTCTGGCAGATGTTCCAGATGTTCAATCTTTTTGTCTGGCTCTGACTAGAATCAGGCCTGTGTTTAGGCCAATTGCTCCTCCTTGGAGTTTGAATTTGGTTCTTAATGTTCTTCAAGGGGTTCCATTTGAACCTATGCATTCCATAGATATTAAGTTATTATCTTGGAAAGTTTTATTTTTGGTTGCTATTTCTTCTGCTAGCAGAGTTTCTGAGCTTTCGGCATTACAATGTGATTCTCCTTATCTTGTTTTTCATTCTGATAAGGTGGTGTTACGTACCCAACCTGGTTTTCTTCCTAAAGTTGTTTCTAATAAAAATATTAATCAGGAAATTGTTGTTCCTTCCTTGTGTCCTAATCCTTCTTCTAAGAAGGAGAGGCTATTACATACTTTGGACGTGGTCCGTGCTTTAAAGTTTTATTTACAGGCACCTAAGGATTTTCGTCAATCATCTTCCCTGTTTATTGTGTTTTCTGGGAAGCGTAGGGGTCAGAAAGCTACGGCTACCTCTCTCTCTCTCATTTTGGCTGAAGAGTATCATCCGTTTTGCATATGAGACTGCTGGACAGCAGCCTCCTGAACGAATTATGGCTCATTCCACTAGGGCTGTGGCTTCCTCATGGGCATTCAAAAATGATGCTTCTGTTGAACAGATTTGCAAAGCTGCGACTTGGTCGTCTCTTCACACTTTTTCCAAATTTTACAAATTCGATACTTTTGCCTCGTCTGAGGCTGTTTTTGGGAGGAAAGTTCTTCAAGCAGTGGTGCCTTCCGTTTAGGTTCCCTGTCTTGTCCCTCCCGTTTCATCCGTGTACTATAGCTTTGGTTTTGTATCCCACAAGTATGGATGAAATCTGTGGACTCGTCGTATCTTGTAAAAGAAAAGGAAATTTATTCTTACCTGATAAATTTGTTTCTTTTACGATACCATGAGTCCACGCCCCACCCTGTTTTTTTTTTTTTTCAAAATAGATTTTTTATTAATAAATAAGCTGCAGGAACCATATAACAACACAATTAACATTTGACATAAATAGAAGCGAGGGTACACGCAATCAGACATAAGAGGAATGGTTCACAAGGAGGAACAATGCACTTAGTATAGGAGTCACAGGTAGTATAGAGACATTCTCTAGTGCGTGTCTGTACGTCTCGGTTGTTATGTTCTGGTTATTCTAAAGGGACTTTTAAGTTTTAAGTAATGTATAGCAATAAATGCCATACCTAGAAAGTCTGACAGTCACGTAGGGAAGATAATGGATATACGTAGTATATATGTATGGAAGTTGGGTGCGAGGATCAATCATCCATATCCCCACAAGGGAAGGGGGGGACATATGGGGGGGGATAGAAAGGGGAAGGGAAGGCATCAGGATTGGGGAGGGGGTTTTATGGACTAGCACCTCAGTTCAAAAACAGCGGGGTGCGTCCTCTAGGTCGACTTGGGTCACAGACAAGAGCAGGCCATCAGCGGTCAGGGGGAGGAACAGTTACGGAGTCAGTTTGAGGTGAGTCTCCCAGGGTTCCCAGATTTGGCTGAAGATAGCAGATTGGTTTTTCGTCCGGAAGACATAGTCTTCCATAGATTTAATGTAGTGCAGGTAGTCAACCACAGCCTGCCATCTTGGGGGCTGTTGTTTCTTCCAATTCCTGGCTATCAACATCTTGACCAATGTCAACAGGTAGACTAACAGATATCTCTTATGTTTCGGAATCTTTTTTTACCCCAATATGTAGGAGGGCTAGGCCCGGGGCATCGGGCATCGGCAGTTCCAGTGCCGCAGAAGTTGCAGAGCTCTTAGACCAGAGTGGTCGTAGTCGATCGCATGACCACCACACATGGAGCGGAGTGCCGATCTCGCCACACTCTCTCCAACATAGGGGTGAGTGTCCAGGGTACAGAGTACGAAGCTTGGTCGGCACTAAGTGCCATCTAGTGATGATCTTAAAGTATAGTTCATACATTGTGACACAATGGAGTGCAGATTTAGTTAACTGTATCGCCCTAGACCAGTCAGGGGGAGTGTAGGTCAATCTTAACTCAGTTTCCCAGGAGATCATATGTCTTGTCTTTATAAGTTTTTATATGACAGGTCTTTAATTTTGTTAAACTTCAGTCACCTCTGCACCTTGGCTTTTCCTTTCTCTTTCTAACTTCGGTTGAATGACTGGAGTGGGAGGGAAGGGAGGAGCTATATATACAGCTCTGCTGTGGTGCTCTTTGCCTCCTCCTGCTGACCAGGAGGCGATATCCCACAAGTAAGGATGAAATCCGTTCACTCATCGTATCGTAAAAGAAACAAATTTATCAGGTAAGAATAAATTTCCTTTTTTAGCCAATTTCAGATTCACTCTATTATATCTGTTGAAATAGCTTTAAAATTATATGTAAATGTTTGAATAACTAAAAATCCTATTGAACACTGCTCTAAATGTGTGAACCTAAGCTGTGTAAGTTGATCAGTTGCTAAGGAAACATTAATTTAAGTTGTTCCAGTGGGTGTTAATAGCAGTCTAGCTTTGTTTCATCACTTAGAACACAACTGTCTTTGGGCAATTGTGTATCAGCTGCACAAATTCAGTTAGCGACATGGATTGTTATTTATTTAATTTTTTTAATTTGCAATATATTGACAAAATAGTTACATTAACAGCAGCTAGAACTTTCTGAATATTGGCAAGAAAAGTGTAAAGTGCCTGTGAGCAAGTTAAAAGCAATTTGTTATCTTCATTTATTCCTAAAAGACTCTACATTTTCCCTTTCTTAATAGACCCCTAAATATACCATCTTAGAACCTCCATGAACTTCATTAATTGCTGTAATTAGCTAGTAAAATTAAATTCTAATAAGCTTACTTTTGCAGAGTCCTGTTATTTCAGTGAATAGTTATACGCAGAAGTTCTTATTAGGAAGTTGAATAAAAATACAATTGTTATTACAGAACTAACGTGAGCTGTCAAACATGTTAATGAAAGAGGGCCTTGAAATATTAATTGTGAACAAATTGAAGGGATGTTACATTATAAATGTTTCTCAGTTATCAGGACATCAGATTGAAATCACATTAAAATATCTACTGTATTGACCTCTAATTTTCCCATTAAAGGAACATGAAAGTCAAATAAAACATGGTTCAAACTTCATATAGAGCATGCAATTTTAAGAGACATTTCAATTTACTTCTATTTTCAAATTTACTTTGTTGTTTTGCATTCTTTGTTGAAATATTATACCTACATAGGCTTAGCAGCAGCTATGCATTTGTGGGATCTAGCTGATGATTGGTTGCTATACACATTTGCCACTTGCCATTGGCACACCAGGTGTGTTCAAGTAGGTTGAAGGAGTGCATTGCTGCTATAAAGCTAATTTCTTTCATAAAGGCGACGAGAGTTCACAAGCTGTTATGTATGGGATATAGATTCCTACCAGGAGGAGGCAAGGTTTTTCCAAACTTCAAAGCCTATAAATACCTGCCCGCCTCACACATACCTCAGTTTAATCTTTGCCTCCTTTGGAGGTGGTTTGAAGGATGATTTGCTTGATTTCTTCAGTGAAAAGTGCTTGAGAGCATGTTTAAAGCTTGTTTCCCCTCAGAGTACAGTGTTTGTCAGAGGGATGTGAAGGGAGTACTGCCTCGTGACACAATGTTTTCGCTCTGGGAAATCTTCATGGGCTCTCTGTAAATTTGGTCGCAGGGATTTATCTTCTGCCTCCCTTTACAGATTGATATTATACTCCTGTTCCATTACCTTTGCTGATATGTTTCAGTACCGGTTTGTCTATTTGCTTTTTAGTGGGCAAGTGTCTACAATATCAAAGTTAAGTATTTATCTATGAACACTCTTAGCTATGAAGGTCACTTATATTTGAAGTTTATGTTGTATTAACCTGTTATTTACTCTTATGTATCCTATTTCAAGGGATAAACATGTAGTTATTTCCAAGTAATAGTTTGATTATAAAATACTCTTAACACATTTGTGTTTTATGGTTTTTTTATGTGTTTTAAAGTCCTTTTATGTTTTTCTCTGTTCTGCTATGCTGGAAAACCCTGCGGTTTTCATGCGGTTCATAAAAAGAAGCTGCTTGTTCTGAAATCACATCTGCGAACAACCATAATGCATCAGCCTTGAAGTACTGTACATTTTTTTAATTTTACTATGGGTGATACAAATCATTTATAAAACATTTTAATACATTGAAATCATAAGAATTATGTTCTATAGACATGTTTTAAGGGTTATAGTTGAAGAAAGGGATATTTGTTTTTTCCCCTGCTTGTATATTATTTTTATGTGTCCTATGCTGCCTTATTTGCAAGGTCAGACGTCTGTGAATGGCTTCTCTCACAAAGACTAAAACTTCCTTGAGATGCTCTTTTATATGGTCACATCCTATGTACGTAATGGCTTGTTCTTTCTCGGTTTTGTGGACTTCATGTTGTTTAAATGTCTCAACCTAATGAGAGTGTACATGATCAAACACAGTAGAACATTCACATAGGTTGTGTTTTATATACATGAAAACTTACTGTTTAGGATTCATATAAGCTTTAGCTTTTTGAGACTTGAAACATATAGAAAAAATATTCCCATCACTTAGCTTTAATGCTGCATAAGTGTGCGTGTACATATTGCGTGTTTGTGTGTGTATATATGTACAAATTCTGAAATACGGAATTCCAAAATCCAAACATAATCTGAATTCCAGACTTTTTAATAAATATATATATATTTTTTTGTATAAATATATATTTCTTTCATGTAATTAGCAAGAGTCCATGAGCTAGTATGGGATATACATTCCTACCAGGAGGGGCAAAGTTTCCCAAACCTCAAAATGCCTATAAATACACCCCTCACCACACCCACAATTCAGTTTTACAAACTTTGCCTCCCGTGGAGGTGGTGAAGTAAGTTTGTGCTAGATTCTACGTTGATATGCGCTTCGCAGCAGGCTGGAGCCCGGTTTTCCTCTCAGTGTGCAGTGAATGTCAGAGGGATGTGAAGTGAGTATTGCCTATTTGAATTCAATGGTCTCCTTCTACGGAATCTATTTCATAGGTTCTCTGTTATCGGTTGTAGAGATTCATCTCTTACCTCCCTTTTCAGATCGACGATATACTCTTATGTACCATTACCTCTACTGATTCTCGTTTCAGTACTGGTTTGGCTTTCTACTACATGTAGATGAGTGTCCTGGGGTAAGTAAGCCTTATTTTTTATGACACTCTAAGCTATGGTTGGGCACTTTATATGTAAAGTTCTAAATATATGTGTTTAAACTTATATTTGCCATGATTCAGGATGATCAATATTCCTTATTTCAGACAGTCAGTTTCATTATTTGGGATAATGCATATGAATAATCATTTTTTTCTTACCTTAAAAATTGTTTCTATTGACTTTTTTTTTTTCCCCTGGGGGCTGAAAATGCTTCAATTTATTGCGTCATTCTTGGCGCAGACTTTTTTGGCGCAAAAAATTCTGTTTGTCATTTCCGGCGTCAAACTTGACGCCGGAAGTTCGTGTTTGCGTCATTTTTTTTTACGTTTTGCTCCAAAAATGTCTGCGTCACCGGATGTGGCGTCATTCTTGGCGCCAAAATTTTTTAGGCGCCAATAATGTGGGGGTCTTTTTTGGCGCTAAAACATGTGGGCGTCATTCTTGTCTCCACCTTTTTTTCACATTATTTCAGTCTCATTCTTCATTGCTTCTGGTTGCTAGAGGCTTGTTCATTGGCATTTTTTTCCCATTCCTGAAACTGTCATTTAAGGAATTTGATAAATTTTGCTTTATATGTTGTTTTTTCTTTTACATATTGCAAGATGTCTCACATTGACCCTGGATCAGAATCTACTTCTGGAAAGACGCTGCCTGATGCTGGTTCTACCAAAGTTAAGTGCATTTGTTGTAAACTTGTGGTAACTGTTCCTCCGGCTGTAGTTTGTGATGAATGTCATGATAAGCTTGCTAATGCAGATAGTATTTCCATTAGTAATATACCATTACCTGTTGCTGTTCCTTCAACATCTAATACCCAGGATGTTCCTGTTAATATAAAAGAATTTGTTTCTAAATCTATTAGGAAGGCTATGTCTGTTATTCCTCCTTCCAGTAAACGTAAAAGGTCTTTTAAAGCTTCTCATTTTTCAGATGAATTTTTAAATGACTGTCATCATTCTGATTTGTCTATTTCTGATGAGGATATTTCTGGTTCAGAGGATTCTGTCTCAGATATTGACACTGATAAATCTTCATATTTATTTAAAATGGAATTTATTCGCTCTTTACTTAGAAGTTTTAATCGCATTAGAGATGGAGGATTCTAGTCCTCTTGATACTAAATCTACTAAGCGTTTAAATTCGTTTTTTAAACCTCCTATAGTTATTCCAGAAGTTTTTCCTGTCCCTGATGCTATTTCTGAAGTAATTTCTAGGGAATGGAATAATCTAGGTACTTCTTTTACTCCTTCTCAAAGGTTTAAGAAATTGTATCCTGTGCCATCTGACAGGTTAGAGTTTCGGGACAAAATCCCTAAAGTTGATGGGGCTATCTCTACTCTTGCTAAACGTACTACTATTCCTACAGCAGATAGTACTTCCTTTAAGGATCCTTTAGATAGGAAGATTGAATCCTTTCTAAGGAAGGCTTATTTATGTTCAGGTAATCTTCTTAGACCTGCTATTTCTTTGGCTGATGTTGCTGCCGCTTCCACTTTTTGGTTGGAGGCTTTAGCACAACAAGTATCAGACCATAATGCTCATATCATTGTTAAACTTCTTCAACATGCTAATAACTTTATTTGTGATGCCATCTTTGATATCATTAGAGTTGATGTCAGGTATATGTCTTTAGCTATTTTAGCTAGAAGAGCTTTATGGCTTAAAACTTGGAATGCAGATATGTCTTCTAAGTCAACTTTGCTTTCTCTTTCTTTCCAAGGTAATAAATTATTTGGTTCTCAGTTGGATTCTATTATTTCAACTGTTACCGGGGGGAAAGGAACTTTTTTGCCTCAGGACAAAAAATCTAAAGGTAAATATAGGGCTGCTATTCTTTTTCGTTCCTTTCGTCAGAATAAGGAACAGAAGCCTGAGCCTTCCCCTAAAGGAACGGTTTCTGTTTGGAAACCACCTCCAATCTGGAATAAATCCAAGCCTTTTAGAAAGTCGAAACCAGCTCCCAAGTCCACATGAAGGTGCGGCCCTCATTCCAGCACAGCTGGTAGGGGGCAGGTTACGATTTTTCAAAGACATTTGGATCAATTCGATTCACAGTCTTTGGATTCAGAGCATTGTTTCACAAGGGTACAGAATAGGTTTCAAGGTAAGGCCGCCTGCGAAGAGATTTTTTCTCTCTCGCATTCCAATAAATCCAGTGAAGGCTCAGGCATTTCTGAAATGTGTTTCAGATCTCGAGTTGGCTGGGGTAATTGTGCCAGTTCCAGTTCTGGAACAGGGTCTGGGTTTTTACTCAAATCTATTCATTGTCCCAAAGAAGGAGAACTCCTTCAGACCAGTTCTGGATTTAAAGATATTGAATCGTTATGTTAGGATACCAACATTCAAAATGGTAACTATAAGGACTATTCTGCCTTTTGTTCAGCAAGGGCATTATATGTCCACAATAGATTTACAGGATGCATATCTTCATATTCCGATTCATCCAGATCACTTCCAGTTTCTGAGATTCTCTTTTCTAGACAAGCATTACCAGTTTGTGGCCCTTCCGTTTGGCCTAGCAACAGCTCCAAGGATCTTTTCAAAGGTTCTCGGTGCCCTTCTCTCTGTAATCAGAGAACAGGGTATTGCGGTATTTCCTTATTTGGACGATATCTTGGTACTTGCTCAGTCTTCACATTCTTCAGAATCTCATACGAATCAACTTGTGTCGTTTCTTCAAAGACATGGTTGGAGGATCAATTTACCAAAGAGTTTGTTGATTCCTCAGACAAAGGTAACCTTTTTGGGTTTTCTAATAGATTCAATGTCCATGACCTTGTCTCTAACAGAAAAGAGACGTCTGAAATTGGTTTCAGCCTGTCGAAACCTTCAGTCTCGATCATTCCCTTCGGTAGCTTTATGCATGGAAATTCTAGGTCTCATGACTGCTGCATCGGACACGATCCCCTTTGCTCGTTTTCACATGCGACCTCTTCAGCTTTGTATGCTGAACCAATGGTGCAGGGATTTTACAAAGATATCACAATTAATATCCTTAAATCCCAATGTCCGACACTCTCTGACGTGGTGGCTAGATCACCATCGTTTAGTCCAAGGGGCTTCTTTTGTTCGTCCAACCTGGACTGTGATCTCAACAGATGCGAGTCTGTCAGGTTGGGGAGCTGTATGGGGATCTCTGACAGCGCAGGGGGTTTGGGAATCTCAGGAGGCGAGATTACCAATCAATATTTTGGAACTCTGTGCGATTTTCGGAGCTCTTCTGTTCTGGCCTCTTCTGAAGAGAGAATCGTTTATTTGTTTTCAGACAGACAATGTCACAACCGTGGCATATGTCAATCATCAGGGTGGGACTCACAGTCCTCAGGCTATGAAAGAAGTATCTTGGATACTTGTATGGGCGGAATCCAGCTCCTGTCTAATTTCTGCGGTTCACATCCCAGGTGTAGACAATTGGGAAGCGGATTATCTCAGTCGCCAGACATTACATCCGGACGAATGGTCCCTTCACCCAGAGGTATTTCTTCAGATTGTTCAAATCTGGGGACTTCCAGAAATAGATCTGATGGCCTCTCATCTAAACAAGAAACTTCCCAGGTATCTGTCCAGATCCAGGGATCCTCAGGCGGAGGCAGTGGACGCGTTGTCGCTTCCTTGGAATTATCATCCTGCCTATATCTTTCCGCCTCTAGTTCTTCTTCCAAAAGTGATTTCCAAAATTCTAATGGAACGTTCGTTTGTACTGCTGGTGGCTCCAGCATGGCCTCACAGGTTTTGGTATGCGGATCTCATTCGGATGGCCAGTTGCCAACCTTGGACTCTTGCGTTAAGACCAGACCTTCTATCTCAAGGCCCTTTTTTCCATCAGGATCTCAAATCATTAAATTTGAAGGTATGGAAATTGAACGCTTGATTCTTAGTCATAGAGGTTTCTCTGACTCAGTAATTAATACTATGTTACAGGCTCGTAAATCTGTGTCTAGAAGGATTTATTATCGAGTCTGGAAGACTTACATTTCTTGGTGTTCTTCTCATAAATTCTCCTGGCATTCTTTTAGAATTCCTAGAATTTTACAGTTTCTTCAGGATGGTTTGGATAAAGGTTTGTCTGCAAGTTCCTTGAAAGGTCAAATCTCTGCTCTTTCTGTTCTTTTTCACAGAAATATTGCTAATCTTCCTGATATTCATTGTTTTGTACAGGCTTTGGTTCGTATCAAGCCTGTCATTAAGTCAATCTCTCCTCCTTGGAGTCTTAATTTGGTTCTGAGGGCTTTACAAGCCCCTCCGTTTGAACCTATGCATTCTCTGGACATTAAATTACTTTCTTGGAAAGTTCTGTTCCTTTTGGCTAGAAGAGTTTATGAGTTATCTGCTCTTTCTTGTGAATCTCCTTTTCTGATTTTTCATCAGGATAAGGCAGTGTTGCGGACTTCTTTTAAATTTTTACCTAAGGTTGTGAACTCTAACAACATTAGTAGAGAAATTATTGTTCCTTCTTCTTTGTCCTAATCCTACGAATTCAAAGGAGATATCTTTACATTCTTTGGATGTAGTAAGAGCTTTGAAATATTATGTTGAAGCTACTAAAGATTTTGAAAGACTTCTAGTCTATTTGTTATCTTTTCTGGGTCCAGAAAAGGTCAGAAGGCCTCCTCCATTTCTTTGGCGTCTTGGTTAAAGTCTTTGATTCATCATGCTTATGTAGAGTCGGGTAATTCCCCGCCTCAAAGAATTATGGCTCATTCTACTAGGTCAGTTTCTACTTCCTGGGCGTTTAGGAATGATGAAGCTTCTGTTGATCAGATTTGCAAAGCAGCAACTTGGTCTTCTTTGCATACTTTTACTAAATTCTACCATTTTGATGTGTTTTCTTCTTCTGAAGCAGTTTTTGGTAGAAAAGTACTTCAGGCAGCTGTTTCAGTTTGATTCTTCTGCTTATAATTTCAGTTTTTTTCTTTATTAAGATTAAAACTTTTGTTTTGGGTTGTGGATTATTATTTTTCAGCGTCTTTATTTTATCCCTCCCTCTCTAGTGACTCTTGCGTGGAAATTCCAAATCTTGGGTATTTATTATCCCATACGTCACTAGCTCATGGACTCTTGATAATTACATGAAAGAAAACATAATTTATGTAAGAACTTACCTGATAAATTCATTTCTTTCATATTAGCAAGACGCCATGAGGCCCACCCTTTTTTGTGGTGGTCATGATTTTTTTGTATAAAGTACAATTATTCCAATTCCTTATTTTGATGCTTTCGCTCCTTTCTTATCACCCTACTTCTTGGCTATTCGTTAAACTGAATTGTGGGTGTGGTGAGGGGTGTATTTGTAGGCATTTTGAGGTTTGGGAAACTTTGCCCCTCCTGGTAGGAATGTATATCCCATACATCACTAGCTCATGGACTCTTGCTAATATGAAAGAAATGAATTTATCAGGTAAGTTCTTACATAAATTATGTTTTTTAATAAAATTATCAAAATGTACTATTTTCCTGCCTGTAAGTCACAACCTTCTCTGTCTGTGTCTTTGGTTTATTTTTTTGTGTTCTAAAATGCAAATAGTCTAAATTTTCAGTTTACAGTACTGTACTATTTTTCTGAGGGTACTATGTATACAAAAGTATTCGAAATGATATAAAACTACCTTTAGGTTACATGAATAAACTGTATTATTGAAATGTAAACATTGCCTAAATGTACAGGTTTTTTTAAATTTCCGTACAACTTAGAAATTACAGAGAACGGCTTCAAAATATATATGTGTATCTACCCAGGTGCTGAACCAAAATAGGGCTGGCTCCAAAGCTTACATTCCTGCTTTTTCAAATAAAGATTCCAAGGGAACAAAGAAAAACTGATAATAGGAGTAAATTAGCATGCTTAAAATTGCATGCTCTATCTTAACCATGGAAGAAAAAAATGAGGGTTTTCTTCATAAATGGAAAGAGTCCACAACTGCATTCATTACTTTTGGGAATTCAGAACCTGGCCACCAGGAGGAGGCAAAGACGCCCCAGCCAAAGGCTCAAATACCACTCCCACTCCCTGCGGGTGTGTCTGTTCTTATTGGGCTATAACCTACGGGTTGCCATCTTTAATCAATCTGGTTAGGATGATTGTTTATTGATCACCGCTCATGTTTGTTTTATTTTTCCTTCGAGAATTTTATTTTCTGGAATAGATACTCGTGACTTTTTGATTGCACATTTTACTTCTATGGAAGTCTGTTCTAGAGGACGTGTTTGGTCCTCTGCCGTTTATTCTCCCTCTGGGGGTGAATATATGTGGCCTTGGGCCCTTGGTTGCAGGCTAGTACTGCTTGAGTTCAGATCCTTCTGTCCCTATTTCAGACTCGTAGCGCTTGTTCTGCCTGGCTGATCCAGTTAAGGCGTCGAGTGCTTCACATTATATTATTCTCGTTTTTAATTTACAAGTTCTGCTGAGCATTCTGGAAGGACCTAAGGGTTTGTGTGATGTGGAGGATTGGTTCAGTCCTCAGCCTTTTTGAGATGGTCGCCTGGGATTTGGTGGAGTTCCGCTGCGACACACTCGGCTGTTTCCAATGTCAGTCGGGACTTAGAGGGTTCCTTCCCGCGTGGGTGAAGGTTTGGAGGATTTAGGGCCTCCTTGCCGCTTGTTCCTGGAGATCTTGCCTTTTAGGGGCTTTTTGGACTTGTTCCTTTGTGGTTCTCTTCTTTGGGACTTCCGGACTTGTCCGTTATCCTAGCGGTTTAGCCGCCTTCTGGGAGGGCCTGTGGGCTTTTCCTTTTTTTTAGGGAGTTCATATTTTCCCTATAAGGGACTAGGCTGTGTTGTCTCCTTCTCCAAGCCTTGTTTTGGGGTTTTTCTACCGGGTTGGGATGCTTTGCATTTTTTTTCCTTAGGTTGGTTCCTCTGGTTATGTACTCTGAGGTGTTTATGGAGACGTTTAGGGGCACACCACGTGGCCTCGTGGTTGCTCTAGCCTTGTTCTACTCCTTCGGACGACTTGGTCCTCAATGTTTTCCCTTGGTCTTGGCTGTCTTGGTGGCGTTCTGCACGCCTTCTGGGCTCTAGAGTCTTGTAGCTCCTTTTGGAGTGCTGGACTCCGGCAAGGGGTGTTCTCGAGTGACTCTTGTTTTTCCGGATTAGTCCGGTCATTCCCCTGTCAGGTCTGTTTTCAGACGGGGTATTTGTGTTCACTGGGGTGTGGTTGGTTCCACACATTCTGGGCTTGGGCCTATAGTTTTTGTCTTGGATCTTTCTGGATGTCAGGAACCTTATGATCCTGTGGCTGGGTCAGTGCGTTCTAGTTTTTCCAGGGAACATTGGCCATGACTTATGGTCTAGTTAGTTGGGCTGCTTGCAGCTTGGCCAGGATCTGTGCGTTTTTGGATATGCTGCTTTTGGTCTGTACTGTCCTTTAAATGATTGGTGCTCTCCTTCATTGGGAGTTCTTCTGTGTTTTGGTGTCTGGATGATTTTCATCCAGCTTTTGTTTTCCATCAGGCTACGGCTTCCTGTCTGGGGCTTGTGTGCTGTTCTCTATGCTCTCCTCCTTGGAGGGGTAGTTTTGTTCTCCTTTAGGAGGTGGAATTTACTCTCTCGGAAGTTGGCTGTCTTGTCTTGAGGGCAGGTGATTGGAATGGGTATTTTACCCTATAGTGGGTTGTTCTGTTCCATCTGTGGAGATTGAAATCTCCGTGTTGAGACTGTCATTAGTATCATGCTGGGTCTTATGGCGATCTACTGCATTTCTCTGTTCATCTCTATGAGGTTCTCTTGGGAGTTCCTAATTAAGGGAACTTTTCGGGTTGGTACACATGCTCTATTGGGGTGGCTAGGTCCGTCCCATTCTGCCCTTTTTCTGGGCAGGTGATTGGGGTCTTTTTGTTCCCCTGCTTGTCAGATCTGCCTGTCGCTGGGCTGGTCTGGTGTTGGGAGCAGAATCTGGGATCTGGGGTTTGTCCTCTGGTACGGTGAGCCTCTTTGAGGTTTTGGGGCCTCTCTATGTTCAGGTTATGCAAGTTGCTTGATGACTTGTGGATAGCCTTTGATGTGTCCACTGCTCAGTGGAAGTTTTGCAGTTTGAAGGTGGTGTTTGTGCTCTGATCTGGTATAATGGTTAGAGCAACAGCTTAGGTCTTTTGACAACTCAGGTTTGATTCCCATTGCTGGGAAGTGTCTTTTTATCAAATCTACTTCAGCTGCTCTTTACTTGCTTTGCAAGTATTTGTGTTTACAAGTCATCCCGGTATGACTATTGCGTGTGCTTGATGCAGGTGTTTTCTATCTGGGTCTGCGGCACGTTTTTTGGCTTATGAATATCTTGATATTCTGAGTTCCTTGCGACTTGAGGACTTAGTCTTCAGTTGTTATTTAGGTGCGTTTGCACTGTAATAGGAGATGTTTTCTTCTCTGTTTTCAGATCCCGGTCCTAATCTTGTGGTTTCTGTACTCTTTGGGGTATGGGCGTTGCCTCCCCTTATTTCTCAGGACTGGTTTTTGGTCTATGTGAACTTAACTTGGTTCTGGAGTTTTTTCCTCTTTTTTTTCAAAAGAGCTTTATTGTTGAAAAAAGGTAAATTAACATTTCAAGATCATCCGATCCACAAAAATACAAAAAAATCCAATGTTTAAAATTAAATCCACTAGCTCTGTCATTCCACCTGTAAAAGGTGTCCTATTCTTTATCCTTAAGTGGGTTGCTCTGTGTCTAGCACTTTTGCAAGCCAACTGGAACAAATTAGTAATATTATGGCAAATAAATGTTGTGTTCTAAACTAATGTACTATACCTGATGAGACAGTGTAAATATAAATTTCCCTAAATGTCAGGTGAATATTTATATTTGTATTACTGTTATATATGCTAGGTTTAATGTCCCTACATACACATACAGTACGCTACCAGTGTGAATATTCTACATACCCCACTTGCTATGCTTTGAAAAGTAACAATACATGGAAAATGTGTAAACAAACATACCAAAAACATATGTATATGTCCACATTGTAAAGTTGCAAGTAACGTTCATAATATCTATCCATATAGCTTTCCACTTGAGATCCAAAGATACTTATATATTCTAAAATTATTATATTTATGTTATGACAGTATCCCAATAACATGCCTTATACTTGTGGTTCTGTGTTTAATAGAATATTTTGAAAGTGATAATAATCGACTTAAAACACACCATTGCATCCTCCATAAGAAAGAAATCATGTATCTAAGTAGATAGTAGAATAGTCTATAGTATTCTGTCCTCCTTGGATATCAATATAGGGGAAAAAGGTTAACTAACATTATAAGACAGTGTTGTTTATATTATGCTATAATACAAAACTATTTGTCAAAAGTTGTATGTGGAGTAGAATAGTCATCTACTATATAAGTAGGTAGGTGTAACAGTCACAAGTATTTACGTTAAGGCCGTGTATAGGGAGTATATATCTCAATTTCACTCCCAATAATTAATGTTGTCATAGACACTATTTAACCCTTTTGGGATCCTAGTCCCTAGAGTAAAAATCCAAAATGCCTCACGTTTATGTACCAGTTTAGTAATATTGCCCCCTCTCTTGGGTACTCTTACTTGTTCAATCAACATCCAATTGAATATTGTACTATCATTATTATGATCAAATAAAATGCCTAGCCCACTCGGAACTCTGTTTAGATCTATTAATATCTGAGAGATGTAATATTGCCCCCTATCTTGGGTACTCTTACTTGTTCAATCAACATCCAATTGAATATTGTACTATCATTATTATGATCAAATAAAATGCCTAGCCCACTCGGAACTCTGTTTAGATCTATTAATAACTGAGAGATGTTGGTGAATCCTCTCTCTTACCTCTCGTGTAGTACAACCAACATATTGCTTGTTGTTGCAATTGCACCATATCAAGTAGACAATGTTTTTACTCCTGCAATTTACGCAAGATGCCACTGGATACTCTTAACCCGTGGCCGAACTTTTGAAAGTTGTCCTTTTCTCAATAAAATCACAGGGGATACAGGGTCCATATCCGCATTTATAGATTGCATATGCATATTTTTAGAAGCTACGGAAGGAAGTTAGAAAATTTGTAGAATGATCCAAACAATAGAAGCTAGAACTATTTCCCTCTTAATATGAGGAGAGTCCACGGCTTCATTCCTTACTTGCTGGAAATACAGAACCTGGCCGCCAGGAGGCAAAGACACCCAACCATAGGCTTCAATACCTCCCCCACTTCCCTCATCCCCCAGTCATTCTTTACCTTTCGTCACAGGAGATTGGCAGAGAAGTGTCAGAAGATTTCGGAGTAGTTCCTTAGGAAGGGTATCTGCCCTTTTGAGATGGGACTGGAGTTTTAAGTAGGCTTGTCAGCCTCTCAGTGAGAGCATTGACGAAAGTTAGAGTCTGGAGATGCAGGGAGAGTCTTTCTGCGAACCCATCCAGACTCATATTAACAGGTCCTTAAGCAGTCAGCGTTGACGAGTTTCGCTACCTACTTTCTTCACTCAAGTCCATGTCAGGAGCGCTGCTACAATCTGTCAAACTTGAAGGACCATGTCACTGTTCCACGGCATGATTGTTTTATTATTTTACACACATGTTAACGATAGAAGACAGGGTCACAGTGGGACTCCTTTATCTTTATGGAATCAAGGGTTAATATCTCCTGAGGGGGATTATTGAACAGTGGGGTGTTTTAATCATATTTGTTATGTGATTTTGGCTGCTTATGTATAAGAACGTTTGGGCTCTTAGGCTGATACGGAACGTACAGGTTATTTTCATTTTGAGAGCTGCGCAGTTTCTTTATATTTAGCTGGCACACTTTTTCCTTAGCAAGGGCAGGTCCTGCATGAGCACCATGTGACCGGGAATGGTCACATTTTTTTCACTGCTTCTGATTCCTGACCGGGTGTCTGTGGAGAGGAGGTTCTTCTCTATCTGTCTGGGTCATAGGAGGTGGTGAGTGCCCCAGACATTGGGGGTATAAGGTGCCAGTTGTTTTTCCTTTCTGTAATTTAATTTAGACCAGTTATGGAGGATTCTGATAATTTAGAGGGGGATCCCTCCGATACAGAATTTGATACTTTTGTATATTGTGAGGAGGCCTGGGTAATCCAGCCCTCTCAATTATGTTGCGTATGGTGCAATAGAGTGTTCTCATCAGCCAATGTGAGGACTTTTCGTCCAGTGAGGTGTGTTCCCTAGATTCTGTACCTACATATGCAGTTTTCCCGCATTCCGATCCTCCTTCGCCTGTAAGGGGTTTGTTTCCACCAGAGGTTACTACGCAGTTCCGCATGGCCATCTCTACGGCCTTAGCGAGGTTACCTATTCCAGCTATGTGCAAGTGAAGGGTTAATCCGGGCTCTTCTGCCCAAGGACATTTGTGTAAAATAACGATTGTGTCTGATCATTCCTCTGGAGATACGGTTCCCTCTGAGGCTTCAGAGGGAGAACCTCCAGGATCGAAGTCTGAGGACTTGGGTCCTCTGACTGCGGAGGGCTTAGCATTTAGATTTAGATTGGCACGCCTGCGTTTACTTCTGAGAGAGGTTTTGGCAATGTTAGAGGTTTCCAGTACTGCTCTGTCAGTTGAATCTCAGTCCTCTAAATCAACTAACGATCTTAACTAAGATGAGTGGAGGATGGTGTGATATTCCTTGTCGTCTTGTTTTACTTTTTGTTTTATCGTTTATTTAGAATCCCAGTTCCGAGCTCTATGGGGGGGTTTGTTGTATGACATGCAGGACCTGTGTTTGTTTACACACTCCTTTTCAGCTTATCACTTGTGGGCGCTTTTCTTTTTCTTTTACTTTGTTATTCCGTTCTGGATAGTTTTTCGTTTTTTTTTTTTTAACTCTGGATTGTTTTGGAAACTCTTCTTAGAAAGACGTTTCATCACATGGGATTTTTGATACTATCGACTTTGATGGTCGAGATTGTTGGAGACTTTTGGTGGAAGCGTATAGATTTCTGCTCGGGGTGATAGTTCTCCTGATATGTTTGAAGAAAATTTTAGGCCTCGGAGCTTAATTACTTTAATTTGATTATTCAGTTGTTCTAGCGTTACTGGAACTTGAGAAGTTTCGTTTTAGCCTGAGAGTGTTCTGGAAGATACGTTTTATCCTAGATGACAGGCAGAACCTGTTGTGGATACTAGTTAGGTCTGTTTCTTCTTTCTACTTAGAAGTTTTTCTTCTAGATTCCTGTCCAGGTACAGCAGGCCCATCTATCCTAGTTAACCGGCTCGATCTGTTTAGGTATTATCTGGGATGGGTGCTTGATACTGGATCATATGGATCTAGGGGTCCTAGAGGCTGGAACTAGGCTTCTTTTCTGGGCAATCATCTTGTCAGAGAAGATAAGGGACCTTTGAAGTCATTGTCCCGGTATCTATCACACTGCAGGAATATTTTCTTCCACTGTTGGTGCATGCCCTAATAGGGGGAGGGTCTTCCCGTCCTAATTGGGTTCTATGATATTGAAGCAGAGCTTATTAGTTCTTTTCGCTGGAGAATGTAAGGTTCTCCCTTCCTTTGTCGGAAGAAGGATGTCTTTCCTGTTTCATCCTTTTTGTGCAAATTCAGTTCTTAGGGACCGTATCTTACAGTAAACCTCGTTCTGATCCTTCTTGGGATCTGGGGTTTAAGGTGGCAGTATCCTGCTTCCAGATTTTACAGTAGTTCCCAGGTCCCGGCCTTCTGGGTTTCTTACCTTCGCCTGCAAACAGACTTTTAGGGTTTTTCTCGTGTTTTTTCGATCCTCAGAGATGGATCTAGACCCGAGTTTCTGGTGTCAACACCAGGGTGAATCTAGATGCTGTTTTGTCTTAGGGACATGGATTTTTATGTACCCTGCCTAGCAAGCTGAAGGCTTAGAGTTGAATCCTGCTGTGGCAGCTTTCTTTTAATCCTGAGATCTTGCAAATTTACCATCGGGTTATGCCCTCCAGCCCCCTTCTGGTCTTTGACGTAGGGGTGGAGAGTGATAGACACAGCCAAGGCCGTGACTTTAGCATGGTGTTGGTGATCTGACTTACATGGAATACCGGTGGGGGAAATAAATTCACAGTGTTCTGTTCGGATCTCCCTGTTCTCAGAAATTTTTCTCTTAGTTCTCCCGGGCGGTTTTGACCTTGTCCGTGGGGAGAGAGTGTCCTAGGGAGGTCAGTGGGGAGAGAGTTTCCTTCCGATTATTCCTATGGTTCCTCAGCAAGCATTCTGCTCTCTATGAGTGTACTCTTCAGGTTCGGATTAGACTTTCAAGGCGTCAGAGTTAGCTCCATCGCTTCTGTAGCAGAAGGTGGGGTTGAACCCAGATGGGGCTCCAGCCTTTTCATCCTGAATATGCTAGACATCTAGCATTCCTTAGAGGTTTCTTTTAACCTTCTACTCTTCTGCCATGTCGCTCTTTGTTGTGGATGGTTGATCCTAGCAGGAGCAGACGTCAGTGAGACACTTTGCTCCGTCTATATCTAGAGTTGTGTCGCAGTTTAGGGGCTTCACATCCATGGACCTTGTTACGGGGATCTGCTGGAGCAGGGTTCCTGTGTTCATCACAACCTGGACTCTCTGAGGCTGACTGCGTGGAATTGAACGCTTAGTTTTAGCCAAGAGAGGGTTTTTTTCTGAAAGAATGTTTTTACTGGTTCTAGCTCATAAGCTGGTGTATAGTCGCATCTATCATAAGGGGTGCAGGACCTACTTCTTCTGGTATGTAGAGCAGGGATACTCTTTGCATAAGGCCAGGTTTTCCAGGATCCTTTCCTTTCTCCAGGATTCTCTGGGGAAGGGCCTTCTGTTAGCTCCCTTAGGGGACAGATTTCGACCCTATCTGTTTTACTGCTCAAAAGGCTCACAGAGTTTCCAGATGTTCAGTCTTGGTCAGGCTTTGACTAGATCAGACCTGTGTTTAGATCTAGTGCTCCTCCTTGGAGTTTTCATGTATGCA
Organism: Bombina bombina; assembly: GCF_027579735.1. NCBI lineage: Eukaryota > Metazoa > Chordata > Amphibia > Anura > Bombinatoridae > Bombina > Bombina bombina. The sequence goes on along the minus strand of NC_069499.1, from coordinate 1,320,825,815 downwards.
GGAGATTTCTATGCTGTGTCTAGTGTTTTCCCTTTTAAGTTTTGGGACTGGTTAGTCACATCAGTTAGTGCTGAGGTCCCTGAGTTTTCTTGCCGCAGTGTGAGAAAAATAAGGGAATAAGATATCCTCGCTCTGCTAGAGAATTCTTAAAGTGACATTAGCATGATTTAATAAATGTTTAAAATGTCTTTATTTTTATTTTAAAATTATGTAATAGCTTAGTAAGCAAAGCTATTGCCTTGCAGAATATGATCTTCAAGGCCAGAGGTTCAATCCTTGCTTGAAAATTCAGACATTTATGTGTCATGTATTTTGTTTTGTTTTTTGGACAAGAATCTGTATTTTATCATAAATGCTTGATATGCTTTGAGGCACTAATAGTTTTTTTGTTTGTTTTTTTAAATAGTTTTTATTGAGATTGTAAAGAACAAGACAGGCAATTAATGTCACAGTACCTAGGACAAAAGCAAATCACAACAATTATATACATTATATAGGCAGGCTGCAGGCAATATATATATATTGCCCAGTTATACAAATTAAATTAAACCTCAGTTTTTATGTAATAAGGAATATCCCCTTCAGATATGATATAAAATCAGACAAAATGATTTCCCTCCATGATAAAATAGAGGTCTCCTCTCTTGGACCCCCTAAAAGAGAGTTTGAGTCAGAATAGGGATTTTTAGGGAAAAGGAGAAAAACAACAAAATGGGCCACTTTTGGACCCCAGATGGAAACTACTAGTTCGCGATACATATTTTCTTGATACATATATTCGTATGTATTTAGCTTGTCAGGCCAATTTTAGGATACTGCGACATATAGGGAGTAAAACCCATCATACAAAATATCTTACATGAGGTTTTATCTAAGTGGGTGATAACTTTATTGCTGAGAAGGGGCATGTGGTAGGAACAATGAGTATTACTATAACATGAACTTAAACATAGTTCAGAACATGTGGACTTTCAGGAACATCTCGTTCTGTAAGCCCTTGAACAAAAATTAGCGCAAGACTAAGCTGTAGGGTATTGAATAATGATTGACTAAGTGGGATAGGGATATCAACGACATCCTAGAACCTCAGATAGTTAGTGCATTATCGGCACTAATTGTTTTACTCTGCAATTCAGTGCTGCATTTTTCTCTTAAGTGTAGTCAGTCCACGGGTCATCCATTACTTATGGAATATATCTCTTCCTAACAGGAAGCTGCAAGAGGATCACCCAAGCAGAGCTGCTATATAGCTCCTCCCCTCACATGTCATATTCAGTCATTCTCTTGCAGCCTAACTAAAGATAGGTCGCTGTGAGAGGTCTGTGGTGTTTTTTAACTTAGTTTATTTCTTCAATCAAAAGTTTGTTATTTTAAATGGCACCGGAGTGTGCTGTTTGTTCTCAGGCAGCATTAGAAAAAGAATCTGCCTGCGTTTTCTATGATCTTAGCAGACGTAACTAAGATCCACTGGCTGTTCTCATCTGAGGAGTGAGGTAACTTCAGAAAAGGGGAATAGCATGCAGGGCCCCCCTGCAAAAGAGGTATGTGCAGTAAATTATTTTTCTGAGGAATGGAATTGACTGAGAAAATACTGCTGATACCAATGTAACGTAAGTTCAGCCTTAAATGCAGTGATAGCGACTGGTATTAGGCTGATGAGTGTGTGTACACTGAATGTATTTTTCTAAGGAATGGAATTGACTCTGAAAATACTGTTAATACTGAAATAATGTATGAGCCTTAACTGCAGTAAAAGCGACTGGTAGCAGGCTTATTAATAACACTTCATAACTTTTCAAATGTATGTTTAAAACGTTTACTGGCATGTTAATCGTTTTTTGTGAGGTACTTGGTGATAAAACATGATTTTTACCACATGGCCATCTTTGTTTTCTGCATAGAAACAGTTATCTGAGCTTCCCCACTGTTGTAATATGAGTGGGAGGGGCCTATTTTAGCGCGCTTTTGCGCAGTAAAAATTCAGTCACAATCTACTTCATCCTCCATGATCCAGATCGTTTCTAGAGAGCTCAGGGGTCTTCAAAATTCATTTTGAGGGAGGTAATCAGTCACAGCAGACCTGTGACAGTGTGTTTTGACTGATAAAAACGTTAATTATTAAATTTTCTCCAACATAGGTGTGTCCGGTCCACGGCGTCATCCTTACTTGTGGGATATTCTCTTCCCCAACAGGAAATGGCAAAGAGCCCAGCAAAGCTGGTCACATGATCCCTCCTAGGCTCCGCCTACCCCAGTCATTCTCTTTGCCGTTGTACAGGCAACATCTCCACGGAGATGGCTTAGAGTTTTTTAGTGTTTAACTGTAGTTTTTCATTATTCAATCAAGAGTTTGTTATTTTCAAATAGTGCTGGTACGTACTATTTACTCAGAAACAGAAAAGAGATGAAGAATTCTGTTTGTATGAGGAAAATGATTTTAGCAACCGTAACTAAAATCCATGGCTGTTCCACACAGGACTGTTGAGAGCAATTAACTTCAGTTGGGGGAACAGTTTGCAGTCTCTTGCTGCTTGAGGTATGACACATTCTAACAAGACGATGTAATGCTGGAAGCTGTCATTTTCCCTATGGGATCCGGTAAGCCATGTTTATTACGATTGTAAATAAGGGCTTCACAAGGGCTTATTTAAACTGTAGATTTTTTTTGGGCTAAATCGATTGATATTAACACTTATTTAGCCTTGAGGAATCATTTATTCTGGGTATTTTGATTTAATAATATCGGCAGGCACTGTTTTAGACACCTTATTCTTTAGGGGCTTTCCCAAAGCATAGGCAGAGTCTCATTTTCGCGCCGGTGTTGCGCACTTGTTTTTGAGAGGCATGGCATGCAGTCGCATGTGAGAGGAGCTCTGATACTTATAAAAGACTTCTGAAGGCGTCATTTGGTATCGTATTCCCCTTTGGGTTTGGTTGGGTCTCAGCAAAGCAGATACCAGGGACTGTAAAGGGGTTTAAAGCTTAAAACGGCTCCGGTTCCGTTATTTTAAGGGTTAAAGCTTCCAAAATTGGTGTGCAATATTTTCAAGGCTTTAAGACGCTGTGGTGAAAATTTGGTGAATTTTGAACAATTCCTTCATGTTTTTTCGCAATTGCAGTAATAAAGTGTGTTCAGTTTAAAATTTAAAGTGACAGTAACGGTTTTATTTTAAAACGTTTTTTGTACTTTCTGATCAAGTTTATGCCTGTTTAACATGTCTGAACTACCAGATAGACTGTGTTCTGAATGTGGGGAAGCCAGAATTCCTATTCATTTAAATAAATGTGATTTATGTGATAATGACAATGATGCCCAAGATGATTCCTCAAGTGAGGGGAGTAAGCATGGTACTGCATCATTCCCTCCTTCGTCTACACGAGTCTTGCCCACTCAGGAGGCCCCTAGTACATCTAGCGCGCCAATTCTCCTTACTATGCAACAATTAACGGCTGTAATGGATAATTCTGTCAAAAACATTTTAGCCAAAATGAACCCTTGTCAGCGTAAGCGTGGCTGCTCTGTTTTAGTTACTGAAGAGCATGACGACGCTGATATTAATATCTCTGAAGGGCCCCTAACCCAATCTGAGGGGGCCAGGGAGGTTTTGTCTGAGGGAGAAATTACTGATTTAGGGAACATTTCTCAGCAGGCTGAATCTGATGTGATTACATTTAAATTTAAATTGGAACATCTCCGCATTTTGCTTAAGGAGGTATTATCCACTCTGGATGATTGTGAAAATTTAGTCATCCCAGAGAAACTATGTAAAATGGACAAGTTCCTAGAGGTGCCGGGGCTCCCAGAAGCTTTTCCTATACCCAAGCGGGTGGCGGACATTGTTAATAAAGAATGGGAAAGGCCCGGTATTCCTTTCGTCCCTCCCCCCATATTTAAAAAATTGTTTCCTATGGTCGACCCCAGAAAGGACTTATGGCAGTCAGTCCCCAAGGTCGAGGGAGCGGTTTCTACTTTAAACAAACGCACCACTATTCCCATAGAGGATAGTTGTGCTTTCAAAGATCCTATGGATAAAAAATTAGAAGGTTTGCTTAAAAAGATGTTTGTTCAGCAGGGTTACCTTCTACAACCCATTTCATGCATTGTCCCTGTCACTACAGCCGCATATTTCTGGTTTGATGAACTGCTTAAGGTGCTCGATAGTGACTCTCCTCCTTATGAGGAGATTATGGACAGAATCAATGCTCTCAAATTGGCTAATTCTTTCACTCTAGACGCCTCTTTGCAATTGGCTAAGTTAGCGGCTAAGAACTCTGGGTTTGCTATTGTGGCGCGCAGAGCGCTTTGGTTGAAATCTTGGTCGGCTGATGCGTCTTCCAAGAACAAGCTACTAAACATTCCTTTCAAGGGGAAAACGCTGTTTGGTCCTGACTTGAAAGAGATTATCTCTGATATCACTGGGGGTAAGGGCCACGCCCTTCCTCAGGATCGGCCCTTCAAGGCAAAAAATAGACCTAATTTTCGTCCCTTTCGTAAAAACGGACCAGCCCAAGGTGTTACGTCCTCTAAGCAAGAGGGTAATACTTCTCAGGCCAAGCCAGCTTGGAGACCAATGCAAGGCTGGAACAAGGGAAAGCAGGCCAAGAAACCTGCCACTGTTACCAAGACAGCATGAAATATTGGCCCCCGATCCGGGACCGGATCTGGTGGGGGGCAGACTCTCTCTCTTCGCTCAGGCTTGGGCAAGAGATGTTCTGGATCCTTGGGCGCTAGAAATAGTCTCCCAGGGTTATCTTCTGGAATTCAAGGGACTTCCCCCAAGGGGGAGGTTCCACAAGTCGCAGTTGTCTTCAGACCACATAAAAAGACAGGCGTTCTTACATTGTGTAGAAGACCTGTTAAAAATGGGAGTGATTCATCCTGTTCCATTAAGAGAACAAGGGATGGGGTTCTACTCCAATCTGTTCATAGTTCCCAAAAAAGAGGGAACGTTCAGACCAATCCTAGATCTCAAGATCTTAAACAAATTTCTCAAGGTCCCATCGTTCAAGATGGAAACCATTCGAACTATCCTTCCTTCCATCCAGGAAGGTCAATTTATGACCACGTGGATTTAAAGGATGCGTATCTACATATTCCTATCCACAAGGAACATCATCGGTTCCTAAGGTTTGCATTCCTGGACAAACATTACCAGTTCGTGGCGCTTCCTTTCGGATTAGCCACTGCTCCAAGGATTTTCACAAAGGTACTAGGGTCCCTTCTAGCGGTGCTAAGACCAAGGGGCATTGCAGTAGTACCTTACCTGGACGACATTCTGATTCGAGCGTCGTCCCTTCCTCAAGCAAAGGCTCACACGGACATTGTCCTGGCCTTTCTCAGATCTCACGGCTGGAAAGTGAACGTGGAAAAGAGTTCTCTATCCCCGTCAACAAGGGTTCCCTTCTTGGGAACAATTATAGACTCCTTAGAAATGAGGATCTTTCTAACAGAGGCCAGTAAAACAAAGCTTCTGGACTCTTGTCGGATACTTCATTCCGTTCCTCTTCCTTCCATAGCTCAGTGCATGGAAGTGATCGGGTTGATGGTGGCGGCGATGGACATAGTTCCTTTTGCGCGCATTCATCTAAGACCATTACAACTGTGCATGCTCAGTCAGTGGAATGGGGACTATACAGACTTGTCTCCGAAGATACAAGTAAATCAGAGGACCAGAGACTCACTCCGTTGGTGGCTGTCCCTGGACAATCTGTCTCAAGGGATGATGTTCCACAGACCAGAGTGGGTCATTGTCACGACCGACGCCAGTCTGATAGGCTGGGGCGCGGTCTGGGGATCCCTGAAAGCTCAGGGTCTTTGGTCTCGGGAAGAATCTCTTCTACCGATAAATATTCTGGAACTGAGAGCGATATTCAATGCGCTCCAGGCCTGGCCCCAGCTTGCGAGGACCAGGTTCATACGGTTTCAATCAGACAACATGACGACTGTTGCGTACATCAACCATCAGGGGGGAACAAGGAGTTCCCTAGCGATGGAAGAAGTAACCAAAATTATTCTTTGGGCGGAGTCTCACTCCTGCCACCTGTCTGCTATCCACATCCCAGGAGTGGAAAATTGGGAAGCGGATTTTCTGAGTCGTCAGACATTGCATCCGGGGGAGTGGGAACTCCATCCGGAAATCTTTGCCCAAGTCACTCACCTGTGGGGCATTCCAGACATGGATCTGATGGCCTCTCGTCAGAACTTCAAAGTTCCTTGCTACGGGGCCAGATCCAGGGATCCCAAGGCGGCTCTAGTGGATGCACTAGTAGCACCTTGGACCTTCAAACTAGCTTATGTGTTCCCGCCATTTCCTCTCATCCCCAGGCTGATAGCCAGGATCAAGCAGGAGAGGGCGTCGGTGATCTTGATAGCTCCTGCGTGGCCACGCAGGACTTGGTATGCAGATCTGGTGAATATGTCATCGGCTCCACCTTGGAAGCTACCTTTGAGACGAGACCTTCTTGTTCAGGGTCCGTTCGAACATCCGAATCTGGTTTCACTCCAGCTGACTGCTTGGAGATTGAACGCTTGATTTTATCGAAGCGAGGATTCTCAGATTCTGTGATCGATACTCTTGTTCAGGCCAGAAAGCCTGTGACTAGAAAGATTTACCACAAAATTTGGAAAAAATATATCTGTTGGTGTGAATCTAAAGGATTCCCTTGGGACAAGGTTAAGATTCCTAGGATTCTATCCTTCCTTCAAGAAGGATTGGAAAAAGGATTATCTGCAAGTTCCCTGAAGGGACAGATTTCTGCCTTGTCGGTATTACTTCACAAAAAGCTGGCAGCTGTGCCAGATGTTCAAGCCTTTGTTCAGGTTCTGGTTAGAATCAAGCCTGTTTACAAACCTTTGACTCCTCCTTGGAGTCTCAATTTAGTTCTTTCAGTTCTTCAGGGGGTTCCGTTTGAACCCTTACATTCCGTTGATATTAAGTTATTATCTTGGAAAGTTTTGTTTTTAGTTGCGATTTCTTCTGCTAGAAGAGTCTCAGAATTATCTGCTCTGCAGTGTTCTCCTCCTTATCTGGTGTTCCATGCAGATAAGGTGGTTTTACGTACTAAACCTGGTTTTCTTCCAAAAGTTGTTTCTAACAAAAACATTAACCAGGAGATTATCGTACCTTCTCTGTGTCCAAAACCAGTTTCAAAGAAGGAACGTTTGTTGCACAATTTGGATGTTGTTCGCGCTCTAAAATTCTATTTAGATGCTACAAAGGATTTTAGACAAACATCTTCCTTGTTTGTTGTTTATTCAGGTAAAAGGAGAGGTCAAAAAGCAACTTCTACCTCTCTCTCTTTTTGGATTAAAAGCATCATCAGATTGGCTTACGAGACTGCCGGACGGCAGCCTCCCGAAAGAATCACAGCTCATTCCACTAGGGCTGTGGCTTCCACATGGGCCTTCAAGAACGAGGCTTCTGTTGATCAGATATGTAGGGCAGCGACTTGGTCTTCACTGCACACTTTTACCAAATTTTACAAGTTTGATACTTTTGCTTCTTCTGAGGCTATTTTTGGGAGAAAGGTTTTGCAAGCCGTGGTGCCTTCCATTTAGGTGACCTGATTTGCTCCCTCCCTTCATCCGTGTCCTAAAGCTTTGGTATTGGTTCCCACAAGTAAGGATGACGCCGTGGACCGGACACACCTATGTTGGAGAAAACAGAATTTATGTTTACCTGATAAATTTCTTTCTCCAACGGTGTGTCCGGTCCACGGCCCGCCCTGGTTTTTTTAATCAGGTCTGATATTTTATTTTCTTTAACTACAGTCACCACGGTACCATATGGTTTCTCCTATGCAAATATTCCTCCTTAACGTCGGTCGAATGACTGGGGTAGGCGGAGCCTAGGAGGGATCATGTGACCAGCTTTGCTGGGCTCTTTGCCATTTCCTGTTGGGGAAGAGAATATCCCACAAGTAAGGATGACGCCGTGGACCGGACACACCGTTGGAGAAAGAAATTTATCAGGTAAACATAAATTCTGTTGTTATCCGTTTTTGGGTATTAAGGGGTAAATCATCCATTTGCTGGTGGGTGCAATCCTTTGCTAACTTAATACATTTACTGTGAAAAATTGGTTGCTATAACTATTTTGGTTCATTGTTATTTCAACTGGGACAGCTTTTTGTGCTTCTTAAAGGCACAGTAGCGTTTTTTATATTGCTTGTAAATTTATTTAGAAAAGTATTTCCAAGCTTGCTAGTCTCATTGCTAGTCTGTTTAAACATGTCTGACACAGATGAATCTCTTTGTTCACTATGTTTAAAGGCCAATGTGGAGCCCAATAGAAATTTGTGTACTAATTGCATTGATGTTACTTTAAATAAAAGTCAATCTTTACATGTGAAGAAATTATCACCAGACAACGAGGGGGAAGTTATGCCGACTAACTCTCCTCACGTGTCAGTACCTTCGCCTCCCGCTCAGGAGGTGCGTGATTTTGTGGCGCCAAGTACATCAGGGAGGCCCTTACAAATCACTTTGCAAGACATGGCTACTGTTATGACAGAAGTATTATCTAAATTGCCAGAATTAAGAGGCAAGCGCAATAGCTCTGGGTTAAGGACAGAGCGCGCGGATGAGGTGAGAGCCATGTCAGATACTACGTCACAGTTTGCAGAACGTGAAGACGGAGAGCTTCATTCTGTGGGTGACGGATCTGATCCAGGGAGACTGGATTCAGAGATTTCTAATTTTAAATTTAAGCTTGAGAACCTCAGCATATTGCTAGGGGAGGTATTAGCGGCTCTGAATGATTGTAACACGGTTGCAATTCCAGAAAAATTATGTAGGTTGGATAGATACTATGCGGTACCGGTGTGTACTGACGTGTTTCCTATACCTAAAAGGCTTACAGAGATTATTAGCAAGGAGTGGGATAGACCTGGTGTGCCTTTTTCCCCTCCTCCCATATTTAGGAAAATGTTTCCTATAGACGCCACCACACAAGACTTATGGCAGACGGTCCCTAAGATGGAGGGAGCAGTTTCTACTTTAGCTAAGCGTACCACTATCCCGGTGGAGGATAGTTGTGCCTTTTCAGATCCAATGGATAAGAAATTAGAGGGTTACCTTAAGAAAATGTTTGTTCAACAAGGTTTTATCTTACAGCCCCTTGCATGCATTGCGCCTGTCACTGCTGCGGCGGCATTCTGGTTTGAGTCTCTGGAAGAGGCCATTCGCACAGCTCCATTGGATGAAATTATGAACAAGCTTAAAGCACTTAAGCTAGCTAACGCATTTGTTTCTGATGCCGTCGTACATTTAACCAAACTTAAGGCTAAGAACTCCGGATTCGCCATCCAAGCGCGCAGAGCGCTATGGCTTAAATCCTGGTCAGCTGACGTGACTTCTATATCTAAATTGCTTAATATTCCTTTCAAAGGGCAGACCTTATTCGGGCCCGGCTTGAAAGAAATTATAGCTGACATTACGGGAGGTAAGGGCCATGCTCTACCTCAGGACAGGGCCAAATCAAAGGCCAAACAGTCTAATTTTCGTGCCTTTCGTAACTTCAAGGCAGGAGCAGCATCAACTTCCTCCGCTCCAAAACAGGAAGGAGCTGTTGCTCATTACAGGCAGGGCTGGAAAGTTAACCAGTCCTGGAACAAGGGCAAGCAGGCCAGGAAACCTGCTGCTGCCCCTAAGACAGCATGAAGAGAGGGCCCCCTATCCGGAAACGGATCTAGTGGGGGGCAGACTTTCTCTCTTCGCCCAGGCTTGGGCAAGAGATGTCCAGGATCCCTGGGCATTGGAGATCATATCTCAGGGATATCTCCTGGACTTCAAAACTTCTCCACGAGGGAGATTTCATCTTTCAAGGTTATCAGCAAACCAAATAAAGAAAGAGGCGTTTCTACGCTGTGTACAAGACCTCTTACTAATGGTGGTGATCCACCCAGTTCCGCAGACGGAACACGGGCAAGAATTCTATTCAAATCTATTTGTGGTTCCCAAGAAAGAGGGAACCTTCAGACCAATCTTGGACTTAAAAATCCTAAACAAATTCCTAAGAGTTCCATCATTCAAAATGGAAACTATTCGAACCATCCTTCCCATGATCCAAGAGGGTCAGTACATGACCACAGTGGACTTAAAGGATGCCTACCTTCACATACCGATTCACAAGGATCATTATCGGTACCTAAGATTTGCTTTCCTAGACAGGCATTACCAGATGGAGCTCTTCCCTTCGGATTAGCTACGGCTCCAAGAATCTTTACAAAAGTTCTGGGCTCACTTCTGGCGGTACTAAGACTGCGAGGCATAGCGGTGACTCCGTACCTAGACGACATTCTGATACAAGCGTCAAGTTTTCAAACTGCCAAGTCTCATACAGAGATAGTTCTGGCATTTCTGAGGTCGCATGGGTGGAAGGTGAACGTGGAAAAGAGTTCTCTATTACCACTTACAAGGGTTCCCTTTCTAGGGACTCTTATAGATTCTGTAGAGATGAAAATTTACCTGACAGAGGCCAGGTTATCAAAACTTCTAAATGCTTGCCGTGTCCTTCATTCCATTCCACACTCATCAGTAGCTCAGTGCATGGAAGTAATCGGCTTAATGGTAGCGGCAATGGACATAGTACCATTTGCGCGCCTGCATCTCAGACCGCTGCAATTGTGCATGCTAAGTCAGTGGAACGGGGATTACTCAGATTTGTCCCCCCTACTAAATCTGGATCAAGAGACCAGAGATTCTCTTCTATGGTGGCTTTCTCGGCCACATCTGTCCAAGGGGATGACCTTTCGCAGGCCAGATTGGACGATTGTAACAACAGACGCCAGCCTTCTAGGCTGGGGCGCAGTCTGGAACTCCCTGAAGGCTCAGGGATTATGGACTCAGGAGGAGAAATTCCTCCCAAAAAATATTCTGGAATTAAGAGCAATATTCAATGCTCTCCTAGCTTGGCCTCAGTTAGCAACTCTAAGGTTCATCAGATTTCAGTCGGACAACATCACGACTGTGGCTTACATCAACCATCAAGGGGGAACCAGAAGTTCCCTAGCGATGTTGGAAGTCTCAAAGATAATTCGCTGGGCAGAGTCTCACTTTTGCCACCTGTCAGCGATTTACATCCCAGGCGTGGAGAACTGGGAGGCGGATTTTCTAAGTCGCCAGACTTTTCATCCGGGGGAGTGGGAACTTCATCCGGAGGTCTTTGCTTAACTGATTCATCGTTGGGGCAAACCAGATCTGGATCTCATGGCGTCTCGCCAGAACGCCAAGCTTCCTTGTTACGGATCCAGGTCCAGGGACCCCGGAGCGGTGCTGATAGATGCTCTGACAGCCCCTTGGGTCTTCAACATGGCTTATGTGTTTCCACCATTTCCGATGCTTCCTCGTTTGATTGCCAAGATCAAACAGGAGAGAGCTTCGGTGATTCTGATAGCGCCTGCGTGGCCACGCAGGACCTGGTATGCAGACCTAGTGGACATGTCGTCCTGTCCACCGTGGTCTCTGCCTCTGAGACAGGACCTTCTAATTTAGGGTCCTTTCAACCATCCAAATCTAATTTCTCTGAGGCTGACTGAATGGAGATTGAACGCTTGATTCTATCAAAGCGTGGCTTCTCGGAGTCGGTTATTGATACCTTAATACAGGCTAGGAAGCCTGTTACCAGAAAAATTTACCATAAGATATGGCGTAAATATTTATATTGGTGTTACTCATGGAGTAAGGTTAGGATTCCTAGGATATTGTCCTTTCTACAAGAGGGTTTAGAAAAGGGCTTTTCTGCTAGTTCGTTAAAGGGACAGATTTCTGCTCTGTCTATTCTTCTACACAAACGTCTGGCTGAAGTTCCAGACGTTCAGGCTTTTTGTCAGGCTTTAGCTAGGATTAAGCCTGTGTTTAAGACTGTTGCTCCGCCGTGGAGCTTAAACTTAGTTCTTAACGTTCTTCAAGGCGTTCCATTTGAGCCCCTTCATTCCATTGATATCAAGCTGTTATCCTGGAAGGTTCTGTTTTTGATGGCTATTTCCTCGGCTCGAAGAGTCTCTGAGTTATCTGCCTTACATTGTGATTCTCCTTATCTGATTTTTCATTCAGACAAGGTAGTTCTGCATACTAAACCTGGGTTCTTACCTAAGGTAGTTACTAACAGGAATATCAATCAAGAGATTGTTGTTCCATCACTGTGTCCTAACCCTTCTTCAAAGAAGGAACGTCTTTTGCATAATCTGGATGTAGTCCGTGCCCTGAAGTTCTATTTGCAGGCAACTAAGGATTTTCGTCAAACTTCTTCCCTGTTTGTCGTTTACTCTGGACAGAGAAGAGGTCAAAAGGCTTCGGCTACCTCTCTCTCTTTTTGGCTTCGTAGCATAATACGTTTAGCCTATGAGACTGCTGGACAGCAGCCTCCTGAAAGGATTACAGCTCATTCTACTAGAGCTGTGGCTTCCACCTGGGCCTTTAAAAATGAGGCCTCTGTTGAACAGATTTTCAAGGCTGCAACTTGGTCTTCACTTCACACTTTTTCAAAATTTTACAAATTTGACACTTTTGCTTCTTGGGAGGCTATTTTTGGGAGAAAGGTACTTCAGGCAGTGGTTCCTTCTGTTTAATGTTCCTGCCTTGTCCCTCCCATCATCCGTGTACTTTAGCTTTGGTATTGGTATTCCATAAGTAATGGATGACCCGTGGACTGACTACACTTAACAAGAGAAAACATAATTTATGCTTACCTGATAAATTTATTTCTCTTGTAGTGTAGTCAGTCCACGGCCTGCCCTGTCTTTAAGGCAGATCTAAATTTTAATTAAACTCCAGTCACCACTGCACCCTATGGTTTCTCCTTTCTCGTCTGGTTTTGGTCGAATGACTGAATATGACATGTGAGGGGAGGAGCTATATAGCAGCTCTGCTTGGGTGATCCTCTTGCAGCTTCCTGTTAGGAAGAGATATATTCCATAAGTAATGGATGACCCGTGGACTGACTACACTACAAGAGAAATAAATTTATCAGGTAAGCATAAATTATGTTTTTTCTAGGATTTTTATATTCTAGATAGATTGTTACTCTCTGAGCCCAATGTCTCTCCGGATGATGCTGTTCAGGCAATGCCACAGCTTTCTCCTTAAACGTCCCAAGCCTCTGTGGCATCACATACAGTGCCCTGCAGTTCCTCTCAGCCTCCTGTAGGAGGTTATTTCCTGCAGAAATTGTTGCTCAGGTATCCTCGGCAGTATCTCTGGCATTTTCTGCTTTTCCTATGCTAAAGGAAAAACGCAAGAGGAAAATTAGAGACTCAGTAAGGTTTCTGTTCGGCCTTCTGCTACTCAGGTTGCCATCCCTCATAATTTGATGAGGAGGATGTGTCGTTAGCATCTGAAGGTGAAATCTCAGATTCAGACAGTATAATTCCTTTATCTGATGCTGAAGTAGTAACCTTCACCTTCGTGTTTTGTTAAAGGAGGTTTTGGCTACTTTGGACGACTACAATACTCCTGTTGTCAACCCTAAAAAGTCTAGGGGCTCCATGTACTAAATGGCGGGCGGACAGCTTCTCAACTCGCGAAGCTGTCCGTCCGCCTTCGCTACACACGGGCAGCGGATCTGTTGATCCGCTTGCCCGTATGTATCATTACACACTCATCTGAGTGAGTAATGCCCGCCCCTTCAATCTCGCGACCAATCACGCGACTGAAGGGGCTGTCAATCACCGAGAGCGGGCATGCTCTCTGTGATTTTGCCTCGCCACCTAAGAGGTGGCGTAGGGTGTAGGAAGCAGAGGTCTAATGACCGCTGCTTCTTACATTGCGGGAAGCAGGCTCGCATATGCGAACATGCCCCGCAAAGGCTCCGGAGCAGCTTTCGCTGCTTCGTACATGGAGCCCTAGTAAACTTAATATTTACTATGACGTTCCTTCCTCTGTGGAAGTGTTTCCTGTTCCAGACCGTGCCACTGAGATTATTGCACAGGAATGGGAGAAGCCAGGTGTGACGACAAGGATTAACCAACCCTGTGCCAGTCACTTGTTTGGCAAAGAAAGGGTCTGTTAACCATTTCTACTGTCACTAATCTGTCAGTCTAGCCACTCCAGGCAAGCCCGTGACTTAGTTCAGTGAGTGCAATGGTTAACAACACTCTAGTCTGTACTAGACTCAGAAAAATGCCTACAACTCCCCTTTACTGCCACCCACAATAAAATAAAACTAAATAAGCTATCTCTAAGCTGCTGCCACCACTTATGATTTATTAAAGGGGAAATCCTAAGGAAAAACCCAGACTTGCACATTAACTCTCAGAATACAATTTAGCAAAAAATAACCTATGATCACAGTACTAATACTACCAGTCTCTTTCAGTAACATGGTTTAAATATTAGACAAAGGCAAAAAACTTAATAACTGATTTATTTATTATGCGAAAAATTAGAACAATGCATTAATAAAAATGTTAACAAATAGAATTACACAAGCAAACAGTTTTAAAATAAAAAGGAGAAATAACAGAAGCCTTACATTTTACTAGGTTTGGTATCTGCCCCAGGTGGATGGGTCAGAAAGATTCACTCACGCTACAGCAGCAGCCTCCCAAGTAGAATGAACACTTGAAAATGTTAAAACGCCAAATTTTATACATGTTTCCAGGAGATCAAGTTGCTTGACCCACCCTCTTTCCAGGGGCTAGAAACCCCTCTCTTTTACGACAGTCAATAAAACTCAGCACCTTTGGCTGAAATCATAGAACACCTTACAACTTCTGATTGGTATATTCAGCACATTCACCTGTATAAGCAACTTCCCAGGGACATCCTGAGAATTGATTTGGTACCAAATATGACATGGTTGTCATATTTCCCTCATCTAGTGTCATAACAAGTTTAAAAGCATATCTTTAATTGTACCAGAGTCCTCTTATTGACCGTATCTGCTCTGGGGAGAGGGCACTGCTTATTGTCTCGTGAGCTGACACTTTTATTGGCTCTTGCTGCATCAATGAATATTCAGTAACAGTTAGTCAAGGGGAACTCTGAAACTATTTAAAAGTTTCAGTTTCTCTCTGAAGAAGCACATGTGACATGCGCGAAACATGTCAGATGGTTTAAGCAGCTCCAGCTAAACTACCACCTTAAGGAATAAACTCGACTTGCACTGACTAATTGCCCGGATTTGTTCTCCTTTTTTTCTTATTTAAAAGGAGAGTCTAGTTTTATCAAAGGAAACACAAACAGCACTTTTCTTCTGAACTTTAAAAAAAAAAAAAAAAAAAAAAAAAATGTTTTTAGCACACAACTACAGAAAATTAACCCTTTCAATCATGAGGTATTCATGACACCAGGGATTCCCTTTTCCCCTTTATTTAATCAGTCCTGGTCTGATGGTATGTACACTTAGGGAGCACTCACATTCCTTATGGGCTATATTAAGTATAGAGCAATGAGATTGTGGCAGAGATACGCTTTTTAAAATCTAACCTTTATTAAGATGATTAAAAAATGTAAAACACACACACTTAAAAGCACAAATGAGTTAAAACTGGTAAGTAAATCATGTGTTAATAGTCAGTAAGCTTAACTAGGGTGATTTTGAAAAATACACAAATCAATACAGTCCTAGGCTGTGGATTTTAAACAATTTAAACCAGAAATGTGAGTGCTCCCTAAGTGTACATACCATCAGTCCAGGACTGATTAAATAAAGTTTTCTCTACCCAGTACACAGCACCGCCACCCCAAAATGTATAACTCTCGTACAGAAATCTAATAATACAATAAGAAATTTAGGTTACTGGGGAATTCCGGACTACACCACTAGTAGTGCCATTAGTGCTGTTCCTCTGTTTAATACCTTTTTCTCTGTCTCCTGTCTTTAAAAAGATGTTTCCTGTCGTTGACTCCATTAAAGATTCATTGCGGACAGTGCCTAAAGTAGAAGGGGCCATTTCTACTCTGGCTAAGAGAACTACTATCTCTATAAAGGATAGCTGCTCTTTTAATGATCCAATGGACAAAAAGCTTGAGGCTTATTTGAAGAAGATGTGTGTTCATCAAGGTCTTCAATGGCAACCTGCAGTTTGTATTGTCACTGTGTCAAGTGCTGCATCTTATTGGTGCAATGCCTTGTCTGATTCAATTCTAGTACAGACTCCTTTTTACTACAAGACAAGAAGAATAAAGGACGTCAAAGTAACTTTCTTTCCTTTCATAACTTCAAAGGAAAGTCTTCCTCATCCACTCAGTCTTGGAACAAGGGGAAGCAATCTAAGAAACCCGCATCTGAGTCTAAATCAGCATGAAAGGTTTGCCCCCCGATCCAGGATCAGATCAAGTGGGTGGCAGACTTTCTCTGTTTCATCAAGCTTGGATACAAGATGTCCCAGATCCCTGGGCTGTGGACATAGTATCTCAGGGTTACACCTCTCAAGATTATCTGCAGACCAGATAAAAAGAGTTGTTCTTGAATTGCGTTCAAGACCTCTCTTCCTTGGGAGTGATAGTTCGTAAGGGAACAGGGTCTAGGATTCTATTCAAATCGGTTTGTGGTTCCCAAAAACGAGGGGACTTTTCATCCTATTCTAGACCTAAAGTGTCTCAAGTTTCTCAGGGTACCATCCTTCAAAATGGAAAGCATTCGTTCCATTCTTCCTTTTGGTCTAAGAGGATAAGTTCAGGACAACCATAGACCTGAAGGATGCATATCCTCATGTTCCCATCCACAGGGTTCATCACAAGTTCATGAGATTCGCCTTTCGAGACAAACACTTTCAGTTTGTGGGTCTTCCGTTTTGGCCTTGCCACAGCTCCCAGAATTTTCTCAAATGTTCTGTGGGCTCTCTTGTCAGTGATCAGGTCTCAGGGAATTGCAGTCTTGCCATACCTGGATGACATATTGGTTCAGGCGCCATCTTTTCAACAAGCAGACTCTCACACAGAGATCTTGTTGTCTTTTCTACTTTCCCACAGATGGAAAGTGAATCTGGAGAAGATTTCCCTTGTTCCAGCTACAAGGGTAGTTTTCTTAGGGACCATAATAGATTCCTTATATATGAAAATATTTCTGACAGAGGTCAGAAAATCCAAGATTCTTTCCTCTTGCCTTTTTCTGCAGTCTAATGTTCGACCATCAGTGGCTCAATGTATGGAGGTAATTGGTCTGATGGTCGCTTCCATGGACATCATTCCCTTTGCTCGATTTCATTTGAGAGCTCTGCAGTTATGCTTGCTCAGACAATGGAACGGAGAACATTCGGATCTGTCTCAGAGGATAGGTCTAGATCAATCAACAAGAGACTCTTAAAGGTGCAGGGAATATGGACTCGGGAGGAGTCTGCTCTCCCTATAAATATTTTGGAGTTGAGAGCGATTTACAATTCTCTGATGGCTTGGCCTCAGTTTGTCTTTACCCTGGTTTATCAGGTTCCAGTTGGACAACATCACCTCAGTGGCTTACATCAACCACCAGGGAGGAACTCGAGTTCCTTAGCCATGAAAGAGGTGGCTCGGATTGTTCAGAGGGCGGAAGCTCACGTTTGCTATCCAGGAGTGGACAACTGGGAAGCAGGTTTCCTGAGCAGACAAACTTGGGAGTGGGCTCTCCATCCGGAGGCGTTTTCCAGGTTAACCCTCAAATGGGGCGTGCCAGAGTTGGATCTGATGGCATCTTTGCAGAACACAAAGCTTCCAAGGTACAGTTCAAGTTTAAGAGATCCGCAGGCCGTCCTGATAGATGCTCTGGCGGTTCCTTGGGTTTTCAGTCTGGCATATCTGTTTCCTCAATTTGCCCTCCTTCCACGAGTCATTGCTCGTATCAGACAGGATACGAGCAATGATCGTGGACTCTCCATATCCGGAAAGAAACAAATTTATCATGTAAGCATAAATTTTGTTTTCAAATTGAAATGCTCCCAATGACATTTCACTTTTGACTTTAGCAATCATAAATCATTCAGGTCACCTCATTTATCTTTTGTTCAAATATTCTTACTAGTGATAATTGCATGCTAAGATCCATATCAATGGTTAAATTATATTCTTTTATATCAAGATAAATACATTGATAAATTATAACTAAAAACATTTATTCTTTTATGCGTATTATTATTTTCTTTGTACCCTTAATGTCTGTAGTGCTATCATGACATTTTCTGTTACTTTGTGGCTTCCTGGCTGCTTGTCAGGTAGTCAGTGTATCCAAAGTTAAAAAAAAAAAATCATAAATCTTAAACTATCTCTTTTTTCTGCAGCAGTACTGAGAAAAAGATCATTGTGTATATATACACAGAGTAGCACATTTAGCAGCTGTCATGCTTGAGAGTTGTCTCAGCAGTGTTCATTAGCACACAAATGTCATAGTGTGCACAGCGTGTTGACAACTATAAAGATTTGCTGCATTTGTCATGCCGTGTAGAAAGTATGTGACTTAATAGGCAGCCGTGTGTTTTGAAGACATTGATTAGTTTCTCAAAGCGTTGCTAGAGCTCCATTGTTGCTCTGTACCTACCTCTGTGTGTGAATACAGTCAAACCTGTCATTAGAATGTCTGCTATGCTTCATGTGTCTGCCCTCTGTAAGGACACTGGACATGTACTGCTGGTCATAGAAAAGATAAATGTAATTGTGAGAATTTTTTTTTGTTTTTCCTTCATAAAGCAGTATGGGAAAATTAATTATGTTCTCTTTTTTTTTTTTCTTTTTTTTTTTTTAAATCTTTTATTGAGTTTTTTTCACAAACACAAAAGTACATAACAAGTGATTTAACATATCTAGTAGCTTTTTCATGAAGCACATTATATAGGTATATTCAAACAGAAAAAGTACAAAATGAATGCTAGTATGTTAGCAACTGAAACCTCTATTTTCCATTTAGTTGTTTTTAATAGCTTTTGTAGGACTAATGAACCGGTCGCTTTTGGACCAATTGATTTAGGCGACAATGGTAAACCTAGTTAGTCCAGTTTATGACCCTCTTGGGTCCATTAATACATAAATAGGGAAAGTTCAACAGCGCGTAAACACCGTTTGAGGCTTTACGCCAAAAACTTGTATAAGATGTAGCAGGTTTTTGTATTTTTGTAAAACAAGCTGTTGACATCAGGAATGTGCGCATCGGAAAACCACTCATGTTCAGAGTCTAATAGGACTTTATGGGACTTATATCAGCAATATAATATCTGGAATGTTGTAGGAGGGTATAGCGTATGTCTTTTAGAAAGGCAATTATATATAGGATCATATATCTGGAGAGGACAAGGAGGAGGGTTCTTGGAGTCACTTTTTATAAACAGAATTATAAACAACAAGAACAGTTCTGCTCCAGTATTTACTATATCCTTAGCTTTAGTTACAGAGATAGGTTGTAGACTATATGCATACTCACTATACAAGACAGTAAAGGTACCTGAATGCCTCATATAGAATCATAATGCAAGCCCCCATAATAAAAACAAAAAAATAAAAAAGGTACGAAATCCTGGTAGAGCAGGAGTGTTTGTCATGGCTAAACAAATAGGGTATTTGAGCAAGAGAGCAGGGTTTTGATGTAAAGACTCCTAATTATCTTTTCAAAATATCCTAGGTTTATCCCTATGGCATTCACGTTAAGATGAAGATTTTTAAGTGTTAAAGATTTGGGATGCAGGCAGTATACCCAAACATATATGTATATGGCAAATCTCTTAAGGTCCTAACGGGATATATACCGTCTCCTTTAATTTAATGTGGGCGCTCTACCTCGGCCGCTGGCACCACGCCATACTTATCTAGCCAAGCTACCGTAAGGGGTTCAACTTAGTAAACATAACTACCTCTTCTACAATTTAAACTGGATGTATATACACAGATAAGCAACACACGCAAAATAAACTGAAAGTACCAAATTGATTTTGTGTTAGGTAAGCTAGTATGAGCCATTAATCGTATTTAGTTTAGGTGCATACAACCATGAGCTCAGAGAGTCCAGGCTGGTTAATGTTAATGAGTACATTTAGGGGATCTTGGTTTGTCACCCAACCAATAAAAACTCCAAATCAGTCTGTTTTCTGCAAGTACCTCACCCGATGCCTGCTCTCCTGTGAACGTCTCCATCTGCGGGGTCCATGCTCTCTCCTTTGTGAGGACTTCCATCTGTAGGGTTGCTAAACAAGACCACACGCCCTCCTGGCTGTGGGTGATGGCGTTGGGTAAATGAGCTGCTTAGGTACCACCTATGGATGCTCAGTTTCTCTACAGGCATGGGTCGCTGCACTTTCTTATTCTTGCCTCCCTTACCGATAGATCGAACCTCCTGAAGTCTTTTTCTTCTGACGCCGCTTGCTAGTGCCAATCCAATCTCCAGAAACATTCATCCGCTGTAGATTTGCAGGCGCACTGGTTAGTTGCAAAGCAGTACAAGTAGTCGAGCGCACGGGAGTCTTCTAGCTTCTAACACCACGTGAAGAGATCAGTGCCATGTTTTGCGGGACTGAGATAGCTTTGCCTGTTATCTTTGTTAAAGTCCCAGAGCTCTGATTCCGCTGGGAGCCACAGCCTGCTGAAGTACCACCTACGTCAACATCTTACTTAAGCTCCGTTGCATATCACGAAAGCACTGAGTCAGCATATATTGGACCCTCTGCTCCCAGACATCTACTGCCTCCATTACGGTTAAGTGGTATTGTTCCATATAATAAATTAGTGGTTGTTGTAAGCTGCTGAATACTCCTGCTTTCACCCGGATAACCGGGGGGGAGGTGTTTTGAAATGATGCACTGTGGCTGCTGCCTCACTTTGCTAGATCGCCATCTTGAGTTTCATGATCGTTATATAGTTTGTCCTGATCCTGCATCTGATCAAATAATAGAAAGCTTTTGTATGCTCCCAGACTCGTTCTTGTAATATCATATGCAGCTGGGACTCGGCTCTAAGTGGCTTCGGACTGCCAAATGAGGCAAATAGGTCCCCTTTAGTAGATCTGGAGCCAGGAGCTCTGTAAGAGTGCAACCTTCCACTTCGGCGGTTAGCTCCGCCCCCATGTTCGCTTTTTTTATTATTAAAGTAGCATTCTAAAATTACAATGATGTGTGGTAAAATACATAAAATTAAACATAACAATTAGTGCAGGATGAAGAGGGCCTTGTGGTCTACAGGTTGAGGTTGCAGAGACATAAGGTTTAGAGAGACTTTGAATATGTTAAACCATGCTATTAAAAAGAGGTGATTCACTTTTTGAATATCACTAGATCTCACATGTTTGGGAACATTTGAATAAAGAAATTGTGTAGCAAAGGAGGAGTGATTGATAAAATAGTGTAAACTCTTTTAAATCCATGTGCTACATGTAAAACCGCATTATTGTAGCAACTTGCGCACAATACATATGACAAATGCCAGATACAAACTTCATGCTATTTACTTTTGTGGGGGCCAGGTAAAAAGCAAAGGCAGCCTTTAGGTTGGGCAACACTACTAGAGCTATGATTTCCTCATGCTTCATGTACTCGATATATCGCGTCACTTTTGAAGAATGAAGAAATTAATATTCTTATTTTTCTAATATACCTACATAAAACAATAACCTACAGTAATCTACAGTTACTAAGAGTTTATGGTTAAACTGTTTCAAAGAAAATCAAAAATTAAAATACACTGTTGTCTTTTGTGACCGTTTACAACAGAGTTGTTCAGCTTTAGATTTCAAATGAATATAAAACGTCAATTCATTTTTGCTTGAGATATTTTAGCAATATGCTAACATTTGCAAAAACTGCTCCTGAGAAAAGTTAGCACATAAAATGGTGTTACCTTTTTCTTGTGCATAAGGCACATCAAACTCATGCCACGTGTACTTCCAAAATAGTTTCTTTTTAAAAGGATTTCTATTTTCAAAATAAATAGCAAAGTGTATAAATTGAAGCTAGCAGGTATTGGCTGATAGGGAGAATTGTATAGAGAATTATACATAAAAAAGGGCATAACTAGATATATAATTGCAAAATATATATATTTTTTTATTTGCACTTTAAAATTCACAGCGTGAATAAACGTACTTTTAGTTATGGCCAGCATAAAGATTTGAAAATCACTAAACTGTATTTTTGCAATGTTCTGGAGCAATGAAGCTCTTGAACTGAAGAGGCTATATTGATATGAAAAATGTATAAATAAATACTTAACGGGACATTGTACACTAGGTTTTTCTTTGCATAATTGTTTTGTAGATGATCCATTTATATAGCCTATCTGGGAGTGTTTTTGTAACAATGTATAGTTTTATTTATTTTTTAATACTATTGCGGTGATCTTCAGACAACTAACCAAGACCCAAAGTATCAGATGTAGACCCAGGTCTACAGATTCTTGCTGCTTTGTTTGTGTAATCTGTGTTTTCAAGTGCAGGGGTGGGGGGAGTGTCTGCTCTTTCTGATTTCCCAGCCCATTTCACTGGGTGTCCCAGCCTAACTTCAATAACAGTGCTAAACTGGGAGCCTCTAAGTAAGGTTTTAAAATGTTTTATACTGGGTTTTTAGAAATTCATTACAGTAGTGTCTATTAACTGCAGTTATATGAAAATTGGTGTATACTGTCCCTTTAACATCTTGTCTCCCTATGCTCGCTTGAACAAAGGGTTTTACTTGTGTGTTTTATCTGTTCATGCATACAGTTTTACATTTAAGATATCTGCCATATCTTTTGCATGAAATACATTTCAGCATTTAAAAAGAGTCATATCTCTATTTCACCTTGCCCAAGCTTGCTCTACTTCTAGTTTACCCATTTTTTCTGTTGTGTTTTTCAGATACTTAACACCGCTCGGAAACATTTTGGTGCAGGTGGTAACCAGAGAATTCGGTTTACTTTACCTCCGCTGGTTTTTGCTGCATATCAGCTTGCATTCCGATATAAGGAGACATCAAAAACGGTAACGTTTGATGTGAATACAGATTAATTAAAGATTTTCTTTATTATATTTATAAGTCACATTAATAAACAAAGTCTGGCATCAAATTGAAAAAAAATGCTGATATTTGTATTAAAAGCTTACACTTTCCTTTGTCTAGTTTTGTTTTATTTGTTTTCAGTGACTTTGTTGGGAGATTTAGATTTGTCTGTCGTTTCACCTGGTCTCCTAGGCAGGTGCCCACCCTTTTTGATGTAATAATATCATTGATAGTGTAAACACCTAGTTGAGTACATACTTTTTCAAACATCACCAAAGGACTTGAAAGGTGAAATGAGACACTAAAGTCAAAATTAAATTTTCATGATTCCAAAAGATAATTTAGTTTTAAGAGACTTTCCAGTTAAATTCCTTTATCAAAATTTGCACGGTGTTATTATGTACCCAGAAAATTCACAGAGAATACTATACTAGTCTGTGTTTGGCTGATGGCTGTCACATGATACAGGGGCCAGCAAATTGGGGAAAATACATTTGTCAGAAAACATCTATTGCTTATTTGAAATTAAGTGCTACTGCATTGTCTTTTTATTATGTACTTGGCAATTATACAATTCTACTACATTGAATGTTTTTTTTCTAAGCCTCTCTCGTGTCATTGCTGTATTTCTCCAACATAGGTGTGTCCGGTCCACGGCGTCATCCTTACTTGTGGGATATTCTCTTCCCCAACAGGAAATGGCAAAGAGCCCAGCAAAGCTGGTCACATGATCCCTCCTAGGCTCCGCCTACCCCAGTCATTCTCTTTGCCGTTGTACAGGCAACATCTCCACGGAGATGGCTTAGAGTTTACATATTCCTATAGAAACATAGAAACATAGATATTGACGGCAGATAAGAGCCATAGGCCCAGCAAGTCTGCCCCACCTTACCTAACAGTATAAACTTATCTAGTTCGTAGGATAGCCCTATGCTTGTCCCATGCATTTTTAAAGTCCCCCACAGTGTTTGTTGCTACTACCTCTTGAGGAAGTTTATTCCATAAATCAATCACTCTTTCTGTAAAGAAGTGCTTCCTCAAATTACTCCTGAATCTACTACCCTTTAGCTTGAGCTCATGACCCTATCCACAAGGAACATCATCGGTTCCTAAGGTTCGCATTCCTGGACAAGCATTACCAGTTCGTGGCGCTTCCTTTCGGATTAGCCACTGCTCCAAGGATTTTCACAAAGGTACTAGGGTCCCTTCTAGCTGTGCTAAGACCAAGGGGCATTGCCGTAGTACCTTACTTGGACGACATTCTGATTCAAGCGTCGTCCCTTCCTCAAGCAAAGGCTCACACGGACATTGTCCTGGCCTTTCTCAGATCTCACGGATGGAAAGTGAACGTGGAAAAGAGTTCTCTATCTCCGTCAACAAGGGTTCCCTTCTTGGGAACAATAATAGACTCCTTAGAAATGAGGATTTTTCTGACAGAAGCCAGAAAAACAAAACTTCTAGACTCTTGTCGGATACTTCGTTCCGTTCCTCTTCCTTCCATAGCGCAGTGCATGGAAGTGATAGGTTTGATGGTAGCGGCAATGGACATAGTTCCTTTTGCGCGCATTCATCTAAGACCATTACAACTGTGCATGCTCAGTCAGTGGACTGGGGACTATACAGACTTGTCTCCGAAGATACAAGTAAATCAGAGGACCAGAGACTCACTCCGTTGGTGGCTGTCCCTGGACAACCTGTCACAAGGGATGACCTTCCGCAGACCAGAGTGGGTCATTGTCACGACCGACGCCAGTCTGATGGGCTGGGGCGCGGTCTGGGGATCCCTGAAAGCTCAGGGTCTTTGGTCTCGGGAAGAATCTCTTCTACCGATAAATATTCTGGAACTGAGAGCGATATTCAATGCTCTCAAGGCTTGGCCTCAGCTAGCGAGGGCCAAGTTCATACGGTTTCAATCAGACAACATGACAACTGTTGCGTACATCAACCATCAGGGGGGAACAAGGAGTTCCCTAGCGATGGAAGAAGTGACCAAAATCATTCTATGGGCGGAGTCTCACTCCTGCCACCTGTCTGCTATCCACATCCCAGGAGTGGAAAATTGGGAAGCGGATTTTCTGAGTCGTCAGACATTGCATCCGGGGGAGTGGGAACTCCATCCGGAAATCTTTGCCCAAGTCACTCAACTGTGGGGCATTCCAGACATGGATCTGATGGCCTCTCGTCAGAACTTCAAAGTTCCTTGCTACGGGTCCAGATCCAGGGATCCCAAGGCGGCTCTAGTGGATGCACTAGTAGCACCTTGGACCTTCAAACTAGCTTATGTGTTCCCGCCGTTTCCTCTCATCCCCAGGCTGGTAGCCAGGATCAATCAGGAGAGGGCGTCGGTGATCTTGATAGCTCCTGCGTGGCCGCGCAGGACTTGGTATGCAGATCTGGTGAATATGTCATCGGCTCCACCATGGAAGCTACCTTTGAGACGAGACCTTCTTGTTCAGGGTCCGTTCGAATATCCGAATCTGGTCTCACTCCAGCTGACTGCTTGGAGATTGAACGCTTGATCTTATCGAAGCGAGGGTTCTCAGATTCTGTTATCGATACTCTTGTTCAGGCCAGAAAGCCTGTAACTAGAAAGATTTACCACAAAATTTGGAAAAAATATATCTGTTGGTGTGAATCTAAAGGATTCCCTTGGGACAAGGTTAAGATTCCTAAGATTCTATCCTTCCTTCAAGAAGGATTGGAAATGGGATTATCTGCAAGTTCCCTGAAGGGACAGATTTCTGCCTTGTCTGTGTTACTTCACAAAAAGCTGGCAGCTGTGCCAGATGTTCAAGCCTTTGTTCAGGCTCTGGTCAGAATCAAGCCTGTTTACAAACCTTTGACTCCTCCTTGGAGTCTCAACTTAGTTCTTTCAGTTCTTCAGGGGGTTCCGTTTGAACCCTTACATTCCGTTGATATTAAGTTATTATCTTGGAAAGTTTTGTTTTTGGTTGCAATTTCTTCTGCTCGAAGAGTTTCAGAATTATCTGCTCTGCAGTGTTCTCCTCCTTATCTGGTGTTCCATGCAGATAAGGTGGTTTTACGTACTAAACCTGGTTTTCTTCCAAAAGTTGTTTCTAACAAAAACATTAACCAGGAGATTATCGTACCTTCTCTGTGTCCGAAACCAGTTTCGAAGAAGGAACGTTTGTTGCACAATTTGGATGTTGTTCGCGCTCTAAAATTCTATTTAGATGCTACAAAGGATTTTAGACAAACATCTTCCTTGTTTGTTGTTTATTCCGGTAAAAGGAGAGGTCAAAAAGCAACTTCTACCTCTCTCTCTTTTTGGATTAAAAGCATCATCAGATTGGCTTACGAGACTGCCGAACGGCAGCCTCCCGAAAGAATCACAGCTCATTCCACTAGGGCTGTGGCTTCCACATGGGCCTTCAAGAACGAGGCTTCTGTTGATCAGATATGTAGGGCAGCGACTTGGTCTTCACTGCACACTTTTACCAAATTTTACAAGTTTGATACTTTTGCTTCTTCTGAGGCTATTTTTGGGAGAAAGGTTTTGCAAGCCGTGGTGCCTTCCATTTAGGTGACCTGATTTGCTCCCTCCCTTCATCCGTGTCCTAAAGCTTTGGTATTGGTTCCCACAAGTAAGGATGACGCCGTGCACCGGACACACCTATGTTGGAGAAAACAGAATTTATGTTTACCTGATAAATTACTTTCTCCAACGGTGTGTCCGGTCCACGGCCCGCCCTGGTTTTTTAATCAGGTCTGATATTTTATTTTCTTTAACTACAGTCACCACGGTATCATATGGTTTCTCCTATGCAAATATTCCTCCTTAACGTCGGTCGAATGACTGGGGTAGGCGGAGCCTAGGAGGGATCATGTGACCAGCTTTGCTGGGCTCTTTGCCATTTCCTGTTGGGGAAGAGAATATCCCACAAGTAAGGATGACGCCGTGGACCGGACACACCGTTGGAGAAAGTAATTTATCAGGTAAGCATAAATTCTGTTTCTCCAACATAGGTGTGTCCGGTCCACGGCGTCATCCTTACTTGTGGGATATTCTCTTCCCCAACAGGAAATGGCAAAGAGCCCAGCAAAGCTGGTCACATGATCCCTCCTAGGCTCCGCCTACCCCAGTCATTCTCTTTGCCGTTGTACAGGCAACATCTCCACGGAGATGGCTTAGAGTTTTTTAGTGTTTAACTGTAGTTTTTATTATTCAATCAAGAGTTTGTTATTTTGAAATAGTGCTGGTATGTACTATTTACTCAGAAACAGAAAAGAGATGAAGATTTCTGTTTGTATGAGGAAAATGATTTTAGCAACCGTCACTAAAATCCATGGCTGTTCCACACAGGACTGTTGAGAGCAATTAACTTCAGTTGGGGGAACAGTGAGCAGTCTCTTGCTGCTTGAGGTATGACACATTCTAACAAGACGATGTAATGCTGGAAGCTGTCATTTTCCCTCTGGGATCCGGTAAGCCATGTTTATTACGATTGTAAATAAGGGCTTCAAAAAGGGCTTATTAAGACTGTAGACTTTTTTTGGGCTAAATCGATTGATTATTAACACATATTTAGCCTTGAGGAATCATTTTATCTGGGTATTTTGATATAATAATATCGGCAGGCACTGTTTTAGACACCTTATTCTTTAGGGGCTTTCCCAAAGCATAGGCAGAGCCTCATTTTCGCGCCGGTGTTGCGCACTTGTTTTTGAGAGGCATGGCATGCAGTCGCATGTGAGAGGAGCTCTGATACTTAGAAAAGACTTTCTGAAGGCGTCATTTGGTATCGTATTCCCCTTGGGGCTTGGTTGGGTCTCAGCAAAGCAGATACCAGGGACTGTAAAGGGGTTAAAGTTCAAAACGGCTCCGGTTCCGTTATTTTAAGGGTTAAAGCTTCCAAATTTGGTGTGCAATACTTTTAAGGCTTTAAGACACTGTGGTGAAAATTTGGTGAATTTTGAACAATTCCTTCATGTTTTTTCGCATTTGCAGTAAAAAAGTGTGTTCAGTTTAAAATTTAAAGTGACAGTAACGGTTTTATTTTAAAACGTTTTTTGTACTTTGTTATCAAGTTTATGCCTGTTTAACATGTCTGAACTACCAGATAGACTGTGTTCTGAATGTGGGGAAGCCAGAATTCCTATTCATTTAAATAAATGTGATTTATGTGACAATGACAATGATGCCCAAGATGATTCCTCAAGTGAGGGGAGTAAGCATGGTACTGCATCATTCCCTCCTTCGTCTACACGAGTCTTGCCCACTCAGGAGGCCCCTAGTACATCTAGCGCGCCAATACTCCTTACTATGCAACAATTAACGGCTGTAATGGATAATTCTGTCAAAAACATTTTAGCCAAAATGAACACTTATCAGCGTAAGCGCGACTGCTCTGTTTTAGATACTGAAGAGCATGACGACGCTGATATTAATATTTCTGAAGGGCCTCTAACTCAGTCTGATGGGGCCAGGGAGGTTTTGTCTGAGGGAGAAATTACTGATTCAGGGAACATTTCTCAACAAGCTGAACCTGATGTGATTGCATTTAAATTTAAGTTGGAACATCTCCGCATTCTGCTTAAGGAGGTATTATCCACTCTGGATGATTGTGACAAGTTGGTCATCCCAGAGAAACTATGTAAAATGGACAAGTTCCTAGAGGTGCCGGGGCTCCCAGAAGCTTTTCCTATACCCAAGCGGGTGGCGGACATTGTTAATAAAGAATGGGAAAGGCCCGGTATTCCTTTCGTCCCTCCCCCCATATTTAAAAAATTGTTTCCTATGGTCGACCCCAGAAAGGACTTATGGCAGACAGTCCCCAAGGTCGAGGGAGCGGTTTCCACTTTAAACAAACGCACCACTATACCCATAGAGGATAGTTGTGCTTTCAAAGATCCTATGGATAAAAAATTAGAAGGTTTGCTTAAAAAGATGTTTGTTCAGCAGGGTTACCTTCTACAACCAATTTCATGCATTGTCCCTGTCGCTACAGCCGCATGTTTCTGGTTCGATGAGCTGATAAAGGCGGTCGACAGTGATTCTCCTCCTTATGAGGAGATTATGGACAGAATCAATGCTCTCAAATTGGCTAATTCTTTCACCCTAGACGCCACTTTGCAATTGGCTAGGTTAGCGGCTAAGAATTCTGGGTTTGCTATTGTGGCGCGCAGAGCGCTTTGGTTGAAATCTTGGTCGGCTGATGCGTCTTCCAAGAACAAGCTACTTAACATTCCTTTCAAGGGGAAAACGCTGTTTGGCCCTGACTTGAAAGAGATTATCTCGGATATCACTGGGGGTAATGGCCACGCCCTTCCTCAGGATCGGCCTTTCAAGGCAAAAAATAAACCTAATTTTCGTCCCTTTCGTAGAAACGGACCAGCCCAAGGTGCTACGTCCTCTAAGCAAGAGGGTAATACTTCTCAAGCCAAGCCAGCTTGGAGACCAATGCAAGGCTGGAACAAGGGAAAGCAGGCCAAGAAACCTGCCACTGCTACCAAGACAGCATGAAATGTTGGCCCCCGATCCGGGACCGGATCTGGTGGGGGGCAGACTCTCTCTCTTCGCTCAGGCTTGGGCAAGAGATGTTCTGGATCCTTGGGCGCTAGAAATAGTCTCCCAAGGTTATCTTCTGGAATTCAAGGGACTTCCCCCAAGGGGGAGGTTCCACAGGTCTCAGTTGTCTTCAGACCACATAAAAAGACAGGCATTCTTACATTGTGTAGAAGACCTGTTAAAAATGGGAGTGATTCATCCCGTTCCATTAAGAGAACAAGGGATGGGGTTCTACTCCAATCTGTTTATAGTTCCCAAAAAAGAGGGAACGTTCAGACCAATCTTAGATCTCAAGATCTTAAACAAGTTTCTCAAGGTTCCATCGTTCAAGATGGAAACCATTCGAACTATTCTTCCTTCCATCCAGGAAGGTCAATTCATGACCACGGTGGATTTAAAGGATGCGTATCTACATATTCCTATCCACAAGGAACATCATCGGTTCCTGAGGTTCGCATTCCTGGACAAACATTACCAGTTCGTGGCGCTTCCTTTCGGATTAGCCACTGCTCCAAGGATTTTCACAAAGGTACTAGGGTCCCTTCTAGCTGTGCTAAGACCAAGGGGCATTGCTGTAGTACCTTACTTGGACGACATTCTGATTCAAGCGTCGTCCCTTCCTCAAGCAAAGGCTCACACGGACATTGTCCTGGCCTTTCTCAGATCTCACGGATGGAAAGTGAACGTGGAAAAGAGTTCTCTATCTCCGTCAACAAGGGTTCCCTTCTTGGGAACAATAATAGACTCCTTAGAAATGAGGATTTTTCTGACAGAGGCCAGAAAAACAAAACTTCTAGACTCTTGTCGGATACTTCATTCCGTTCCTCTTCCTTCCATAGCTCAGTGCATGGAAGTGATCGGGTTGATGGTAGCGGCAATGGACATAGTTCCTTTTGCACGCATTCATCTAAGACCATTACAACTGTGCATGCTCAGTCAGTGGAATGGGGACTATACAGACTTGTCTCCGAAGATACAAGTAAATCAGAAGACCAGAGACTCACTCCGTTGGTGGCTGTCCCTGGACAACCTGTCACGAGGGATGACATTCCGCAGACCAGAGTGGGTCATTGTCACGACCGACGCCAGTCTGATGGGCTGGGGCGCGGTCTGGGGATCCCTGAAAGCTCAGGGTCTTTGGTCTCGGGAAGAATCTCTTCTACCGATAAATATTCTGGAACTGAGAGCGATATTCAATGCTCTCAAGGCTTGGCCTCAGCTAGCGAGGGCCAAGTTCATACGGTTTCAATCAGACAACATGACAACTGTTGCGTACATCAACCATCAGGGGGGAACAAGGAGTTCCCTGGCGATGGAAGAAGTGACCAAAATCATTCTATGGGCGGAGTCTTACTCCTGCCACCTGTCTGCTATCCACATCCCAGGAGTGGAAAATTGGGAAGCGGATTTTCTGAGTCGTCAGACATTGCATCCGGGGGAGTGGGAACTCCATCCGGAAATCTTTGCCCAAGTCACTCAGCTGTGGGGCATTCCAGACATGGATCTGATGGCCTCTCGTCAGAACTTCAAAGTTCCTTGCTACGGGTCCAGATCCAGGGATCCCAAGGCGGCTCTAGTGGATGCACTAGTAGCACCTTGGACCTTCAAACTAGCTTATGTGTTCCCGCCGTTTCCTCTCATCCCCAGGCTGGTAGCCAGGATCAATCAGGAGAGGGCGTCGGTGATCTTGATAGCTCCTGCGTGGCCACGCAGGACTTGGTATGCAGATCTGGTGAATATGTCATCGGCTCCTCCTTGGAAGCTACCTTTGAGACGAGACCTTCTTGTTCAGGGTCCGTTCGAACATCCGAATCTGGTTTCACTCCAGCTGACTGCTTGGAGATTGAACGCTTGATCTTATCGAAGCGAGGGTTCTCAGATTCTGTTATCGATACTCTTGTTCAGGCCAGAAAGCCTGTAACTAGAAAGATTTACCACAAAATTTGGAAAAAATATATCTGTTGGTGTGAATCTAAAGGATTCCCTTGGGACAAGGTTAAGATTCCTAGGATTCTATCCTTCCTTCAAGAAGGATTGGAAAAAGGATTATCTGCAAGTTCCCTGAAGGGACAGATTTCTGCCTTGTCTGTGTTACTTCACAAAAAGCTGGCCGCTGTGCCAGATGTTCAAGCCTTTGTTCAGGCTCTGGTTAGAATTAAGCCTGTTTACAAACCTTTGACTCCTCCTTGGAGTCTCAATTTAGTTCTTTCAGTTCTTCAGGGGGTTCCGTTTGAACCCTTGCATTCCGTTGATATTAAGTTATTATCTTGGAAAGTTTTGTTTTTAGTTGCAATTTCTTCTGCTAGAAGAGTTTCAGAATTATCTGCTCTGCAGTGTTCTCCTCCTTATCTGGTGTTCCATGCAGATAAGGTGGTTTTACGTACTAAACCTGGTTTTCTTCCAAAAGTTGTTTCTAACAAAAACATTAACCAGGAGATTATCGTACCTTCTCTATGTCCGAAACCAGTTTCAAAGAAGGAACGTTTGTTGCACAATTTGGATGTTGTTCGCGCTCTAAAATTCTATTTAGATGCTACAAAGGATTTTAGACAAACATCTTCCTTGTTTTTTGTTTATTCCGGTAAAAGGAGAGGTCAAAAAGCAACTTCTACCTCTCTCTCTTTTTGGATTAAAAGCATCATCAGATTGGCTTACGAGACTGCCGGACGGCAGCCTCCCGAAAGAATCACAGCTCATTCCACTAGGGCTGTGGCTTCCACATGGGCCTTCAAGAACGAGGCTTCTGTTGATCAGATATGTAGGGCAGCGACTTGGTCTTCACTGCACACTTTTACCAAATTTTACAAGTTTGATACTTTTGCTTCTTCTGAGGCTATTTTTGGGAGAAAGGTTTTGCAAGCCGTGGTGCCTTCCATTTAGGTGACCTGATTTGCTCCCTCCCTTCATCCGTGTCCTAAAGCTTTGGTATTGGTTCCCACAAGTAAGGATGACGCCGTGGACCGGACACACCTATGTTGGAGAAAACAGAATTTATGTTTACCTGATAAATTACTTTCTCCAACGGTGTGTCCGGTCCACGGCCCGCCCTGGTTTTTTTAATCAGGTCTGATAATTTATTTTCTTTAACTACAGTCACCACGGTACCATATGGTTTCTCCTATGCAAATATTCCTCCTTAACGTCGGTCGAATGACTGGGGTAGGCGGAGCCTAGGAGGGATCATGTGACCAGCTTTGCTGGGCTCTTTGCCATTTCCTGTTGGAGAAGAGAATATCCCACAAGTAAGGATGACGCCGTGGACCGGACACACCGTTGGAGAAAGTAATTTATCAGGTAAACATAAATTCTGTTTTTCTCTTGTTAAGTGTATCCAGTCCACGGATCATCCATTACTTGTGGGATATTCTCCTTCCCAACAGGAAGTTGCAAGAGGATCACCCACAGCAGAGCTGCTATATAGCTCCTCCCCTAACTGTCATATCCAGTCATTCTCTTGCAAGCCTCAACCAAGATGGAGGTCGTAAGAGGAGTGTGGTGTTTTATACTTAGTTTATTCTTCAATCAAAAGTTTGTTATTTTTAAATGGTGCCGGAGTGTACTGTTTATCTCAGGCAGTATTTAGAAGAAGAATCTGCCTGCGTATTCTATGATCTTGGCAGAAGTAACTAAGATCCATGGCTGTTCTCACATATTCTGAGGAGTGAGGTAACTTCAGAGTGGGAATGGCGTGCAGGTTTTCCTGCAATAAGCTATGTGCAGTTAATATTTTTCTAGGGATGGAATTTGCTAGAAAATGCTGCTGATACCGAACTAATGTAAGTAAAGCCTTAAATGCAGTTATAGCGACTGGTATCAGGCTTATTAATAGAGATACATACTCTTATAAAAATGTATTATAAAACGTTTGCTGGCATGTTTAATCATTTTTATATGTATTTGGTGATAAAACTTATTGGGGCCTAGTTTTTTTCCACATGGCTGGCTTGAATTTTGCCTAGTAACAGTTTCCTTAGGCTTTCCACTGTTGTAATATGAGTGGGAGGGGCCTTTTTTAGTGCTTTTCTGTGCAGGTAAAAATACTGACAGAGACATTCAGCTTCCCTCTGCATGATCCAGGACATCTCTGGAGGGCTCAAAAGGCTTCAAAGTAGTTTTTGAGGGAGGTAAAAAGCCACAGTAGAGCTTTGGCAGTTGTTGTGACTGTTTGAAAAAAAAAAAAAAAACGTTTTTGTTTTTTATTATTCAGTTTTGGGTATTAAGGGGTTAATTATCCAATGTGCAATGCTCTGCTAACTTGTTACATACACTGTAAAAAATGTTGTTAGTGTAACTGCCTTTTTTCACTGTTATTTCAAATTTTGACAAAGTTTGTGTTTCTTAAAGGTGCAGTAACGTTTTTTATATTGCTTGTAAACTTGTTTAAAGTGTTTTCCAAGCTTGCTAGTCTCATTGCTAGTCTGTTTAAACATGTCTGACACAGAGGAAACTACTTGTTCATTATGTTTGAAAGCCATGGTGGAGCCCCATAGGAGAATGTGTACTAAATGTATTGATTTCACCTTAAACAGTAAAGATCAGTCTTTAACTATAAAAGAAATATCACCAGAAGATTCTGATGAGGGGGAAGTTATGCCGACTAACTCTCCCCACGTGTCAGACCCTTCGCCTCCCGCTCAGGGGATGCACGCTAATATGGCGCCAATTACATCAGGGACGCCCATAGCGATTACCTTGCAGGACATGGCTGCAATCATGAATAATACCCTGTCAGAGGTATTATCCAGGTTGCCTGAATTAAGAGGCAAGCGCGATTGCTCTGGGGTTAGGAGAAATACAGAGCGCGCAGATGCTGTAAGGGCCATGTCTGATACTGCGTCACAATATGCAGATCATGAGGACGGAGAGCTTCAGTCTGTGGGTGACATCTCTGATTCGTGGGAAACCTGATTCAGAGATTTCTAATTTTAAATTTCCGTTTGTTGCTTGGGGAGGTATTAGCTGCTCTGAATGACTGTAACACAGTTGCAGTACCAGAGAAATTGTGTAGGCTGGATAAATACTATGCGGTACCGGTGTGTACTGATGTTTTTCCTATACCTAAAAGGCTTACAGAAATTATTAGCAAGGAGTGGGATAGACTGGGTGTGCCTTTTTCCCCACCTCCTATATTTAGAAAAATGTTTCCAATAGACGCCACTACACGGGACTTATGGCAGACGGTCCCTAAGGTGGAGGGAGCAGTTTCTACTTTAGCAAAGCGTCCTACTATCCCGGTTGAGGTCAGTTGTGCTTTTTCAGATCCAATGGATAAAAAATTGGAGGGTTACCTTAAGAAAATGTTTATTCAACAAGGTTTTATTTTACAGCCCCTTGCATGCATTGCGCCTGTCACGGCCGCGGCGGCATTCTGGTTTGAGGCCCTGGAAGAGGCCATCCATACAGCTCCATTGACTGAAATTATTGACAAGCTTAGAACACTTAAGCTAGCTAACTCATTTGTTTCTGATGCCATTGTTCATTTGACTAAACTAACGGCTAAGAATTCCGGATTCGCCATCCAAGCGCGTAGGGCGCTATGGCTTAAATCCTGTTCAGCTGACGTGACTTCGAAGTCTAAATTACTCAACATTCCTTTCAAGGGGCAGACCTTATTCGGGCCTGGGTTGAAGGAAATTATTGCTGACATTACTGGAGGTAAGGGTCACACCCTTCCTCAGGACAGGGCCAAAGCAAAGGCCAAACAGTTAATTTTCGTGCCTTTCGAAATTTCAAGGCAGGTGCAGCATCAACTTCCTCCGCTTCAAAACAAGAGGGAACTTTTGCTCAATCTAAGCAGGCCTGGAAGCCTAACCAGTCCTGGAACAAAGGCAAGCAGGCCAGAAAGCCTACTGCTGCCTCTAAGACAGCATGAAGAAACGGCCCCCTATCCGGCGACGGATCTAGTAGGGGGCAGACTTTCTCTCTTCGCCCAGGAGTGGGCAAGAGATGTTCAGGATCCCTGGGCGTTGGAGATCATATCTCAGGGATATCTTCTGGACTTCAAAGCTTCCCCTCCACAAGGGAGATTTCATCTTTCAAGGCTATCTGCAAATCAGATAAAGAAAGAGGCATTCTTATGCTGTGTGCAAGACCTCCTAGTTATGGGAGTGATCCATCCAGTTCCGCGGACGGAACAAGGACAGGGTTTTTATTCAAATCTGTTTGTGGTTCCCAAAAAAGAGGGAACCTTCAGACCAATTTTGGATCTAAAGATCTTAAACAAATTCCTCAGAGTTCCATCTTTCAAAATGGAAACTATTCGGACCATCCTACCCATGATCCAAGAAGGTCAGTACATGACCACAGTGGACTTAAAGGATGCCTACCTTCACATACCGATTCACAAAGATCATCATCGGTTTCTAAGGTTTGCCTTTCTAGACAGGCATTACCAATTTGTAGCTCTTCCCTTCGGGTTGGCTACAGCCCCGAGAATCTTTACAAAGGTTCTGGGCTCACTTCTGGCGGTTCTAAGACCGCGAGGCATATCGGTGGCTCCGTATCTAGACGACATCCTGATACAGGCGTCAAGCTTTCAAGTTGCCAAGTCTCATACAGAGATAGTTCTGGCATTTCTGAGGTCGCACGGGTGGAAAGTGAACGAGGAAAAGAGTTCTCTATCCCCACTCACAAGAGTCTCCTTCTTAGGGACTCTTATAGATTCTGTAGAAATGAAAATTTACCTGACGGAGTCCAGGTTATCAAAACTTCTAAATGCTTGCCGTGTTCTTCACTCCATTCCGCGCCCTTCGGTAGCTCAGTGTATGGAGGTAATCGGCTTAATGGTAGCGGCAATGGACATAGTGCCATTTGCGCGCCTTCATCTCAGACTGCTGCAATTATGCATGCTGAGTCAGTGGAATGGGGATTACACAGATTTGTCCCCTCTGCTAAATCTGGATCAAGAGACCAGCGATTCTCTTCTCTGGTGGTTGTCTCAGGTACACCTGTCCAAGGGTATGACCTTTCGCAGGCCAGATTGGACAATTGTAACAACAGATGCCAGCCTTCTAGGTTGGGGTGCAGTCTGGAATTCCCTGAAGGCACAGGGATCGTGGACTCAGGAGGAGAAACTCCTTCCAATAAATATTCTGGAGTTAAGAGCGATATTCAATGCTCTTCTGGCTTGGCCTCAGTTAGCAACACTGAGGTTCATCAGATTTCAGTCGGACAACATCACGACTGTGGCTTACATCAACCATCAAGGGGGAACCAGGAGTTCCCTAGCGATGTTAGAAGTCTCAAAAACAATTCGCTGGGCAGAGTACCACTCTTGCCACCTGTCAGCAATCCATATCCCAGGCGTGGAGAACTGGGAGGCGGATTTTCTAAGTCGTCAGACTTTCCATCCGGGGGAGTGGGAACTCCATCCGGAGGTGTTTGCTCAGTTGATTCATCGTTGGGGCAAACCAGAGTTGGATCTCATGGCATCTCGCCAGAACGCCAAGCTTCCTTGTTACGGATCCAGGTCCAGGGACCCAGAAGCGACGCTGATAGATGCGCTAGCAGTGCCTTGGTTCTTCAACCTGGCTTATGTGTTTCCACCGTTTCCTCTGCTCCCTCGACTGATTGCCAAAATCAAACACGAGAGAGCATCGGTGATTCTGATAGCACCTGCGTGGCCATGCAGGACTTGGTATGCAGACCTAGTGGACATGTCATCCTTTCCACCATGGAGTCTGCCTCTAAGACAGGACCTTCTGGTACAAGGTCCTTTCAATCATCCAAATCTAATTTCTCTGAGACTGACTGCATGGAGATTGAACGCTTGATTCTATCAAAGCGTGGCTTCTCCACGTCAGTCATTGATACTTTAATACAGGCACGAAAGCCTGTTACCAGGAAAATCTACTACAAGATATGGAGTAAATATCTTTATTGGTGTGAATCCAAGACTTACTCATGGAGTAAAGTTAGGATTCCTAGAATATTGTCTTTTCTCCAAGAGGGCTTGGACAAAGGATTATCAGCTAGTTCCTTAAAGGGACAGATTTCTGCTCTGTCTATTCTTTTGCACAAGCATCTGGCAGAGGTTCCAGACGTCCAGGCATTTTGCCTGGCTTTGGTTAGATTTAAGCCTGTGTTTAAACCTGTTGCTCCCCCGTGGAGCTTAAACTTGGTTCTTAAGGTTCTTCAAGGAGTTCCGTTTGAACCCCTTCATTCCATTGATATTAAACTTTTATCTTGGAAAGTTCTGTTTTTGATGGCTATTTCCTCGGCTCGGAGAGTCTCTGAGCTATCTGCCTTACAATGTGATTCTCCCTATCTGATTTTTCATGCAGATAAGGTAGTTCTGCGTACCAAACCTGGGTTTTTACCTAAGGTGGTTTCTAACAAGAATATCAATCAAGAGATTGTTGTTCCATCGTTGTGCCCTAATCCTTCTTCAAAGAAGGAACGTCTTTTACATAATCTGGACGTAGTCCGTGCCTTGAAGTTTTTTTTTTTAAATATATATTTTATTGAGGTAATGATGACAGACAAGAAAAAAAAAAACTTATACAGTTATCATGACAATACGCCTTTCAAATACATCATTACTTATACTTTTGACACAAAAGGCATATCCTAAAAACCATAGACATTACGAAATCCCAAACTATTAAGATATGTAACCTGACATGAGCGGCACCTCTTTTTATAAACTAACATTTTCCGTGAGACGTCAAACATATAATTTGGCATATGTTATTTTCCAGTATACATATACAACATAATATATAAACAGCAAAACCTACTTATCTCTGTAGGTTAACTGCCTGCGTAAATACAACATATTATACATTCTCTAAAATAAAAAAAACGTTCTGTTTTTTTTTTCCCTTCCCTTCCTTGCATTCGTTGATGTTTTTAGATTTTTACTGGATTATAACCTTATCAGTGGGGTTTTACTTATCTCATCTTTTGTTCTATATCTTCCTCTTATTATACTAAAGTTTCTATATGTACCCTCAGGCCTAACTGACTTTGTGTCTTAGGATTTATCCTAAATATAGCACCAAGGTAAAGGGAAAAAGTGTCTCACAGTCTAGCGTTGTGCTACAAACTTCCTCTCTATGATTTAAAAAAAAGAGAAAAAAAAAAAAAAGAGACATAACACCCAATCTAGAGAGGGAAGCGAAACAAAAAAACATTAAAAAAAAACACCCTAAATGCAGTCATATTTGTTGACTTATATACTTATTATCCATTAAGCCTCTCGGTTAACCAGAGCCTGGGTAATACCCCAGCAATTATCAGATTTAGAAATGGAACTGCATTCTGAAAAGGCTCTAGAAACCAAACCTGCTGTTCTGGGGCCCACGAACGAATCAGACTTCCCCATTTTTTGAAATAGCCTTTATATTGTTTTTCTGAATCGCTTTTAAGATTCTGCCTTTCCACCATCATCTGGGTTTTTATAATATTACAGACTTCCCTAATACTAGGGACCTCTCTTTGTCTCCATTTTCTGAAAAGCAAACTGTGTGCCACCAAAATCACTATATTGATCAGCTGTCTGTCACCCACGTTGGCTGAATTTTTCAAAAAGAATATATGTTCTGCCTGCAACTCGCTTTTACTTTGAAGGTAGCAATTCAGCCAGTACTGAACCTTAGCCCAGTACTGCCTGACTTTAGGGCACGCCCAAAGGCAGTGAAGAAGATCTGCCTTTGTACATCTAAAGCAGTTCCCGGCCTTCGCCTCCGTCCATTTAGCCATTCTCATTGGGGTCAGATAATAATTGTTTATCAGTTTGCACTGCGACTCCCTCCAACTAATACATGCGGTTGCACCTGCTGCCAATTTTATGCTTCCAATTATCTCCTCAGCTTGTAACCCTTCAAAATATTTGTTAAATTTATCTTTTGCTTTATTGATATGTATCGGCCCTTTCATATTTAATATTTTTTTATACCACCAGGAAATTGAACGTTTCCCTGCTTGATAAAGTTTTAACCCTGGAGCTATTTGGGCCAATCCCCACTCCGCTGACACCTCCCTATTGACTTTTTCAATAAAATGTCGTACCTGCAGATAGGCATAAAAGTTATTGGCTGGCAGCTGAAATTGCTCTGCTATACTCTGAAAGGTGCAGGTTTGTCCCCCCTGATTAGTTTTCAGCTGGGTAAAATAACTCAGACCCTTCTCCCTCCATTCAGCGAACACTGTCTGATTGATACCTGGTGGAAAATTAACACACCCACCAATCGGTAGAAATGGAGACACTCGATATTCCTGTCCTACTAGGAGGCAGTATAGCTGCCATCCTTTAATGATATTAACAAAAGTTGGCATTGCTTCTATATTCTGTGGTAACTTCCTGTATGGATAATGTAGCATAGCTTGCAGACTGAAAGGTTTAAT
The DNA here is from genome assembly GCF_027579735.1 of Bombina bombina. Classification (NCBI taxonomy): domain Eukaryota; kingdom Metazoa; phylum Chordata; class Amphibia; order Anura; family Bombinatoridae; genus Bombina; species Bombina bombina. The sequence goes on along the minus strand of NC_069499.1, from coordinate 1,320,786,073 downwards.
CAATTCAGCATCTAGATTATAATATGTTACATATTCTGCTTTTGTAAGCCAGTCTAATCCGAATTTTGCCAGCGCTATTATGTTATAGTATTTTATATTAGGAATAGCAAACCCAGCATATTGTTTTAAGTTCCACATTTTATCTAAGGATATTCTTGGTCTTTTTTCCCCCCAGATGAAAGCAGTACAGGCTTTGTTATATCTGTTTATATCTTTTCTGGTGACGCAAAAAGGAAGATTTTGCAATAAGAAGAGGATCTTTGGAAATATAATTGTTTTAATTATCATGCATCTGGCAGAAATTGATAGGAAATATAGGTTCCATTTATTTAAATCATCTTGCAATTTATCAAAGAATTGAGTAAAGTTTAAATGGTACCACTCACTGGGCTTCCTAGCAATTCTAATCCCTAGATAGTTTATGGCCTTCACTTCTCTGAACATATAATTAGAGCTTTGCCTTGTTTTGTTGACCCATAGGATCTCCGATTTTTTGGGATTAATTTTGTAGCCTGAAAAGCTGCTGAACTCTGTGATTAATTGGAGAACGCTTGGGATAGACTTTGCCGTATCCTGCAACATTAAGAGTATACAAACAATACAACCAGTCAAGATAGGCAAGGAAGCTATACTCATATATGCAGAGATATGAGTATAGCTTCCTTGCCTATCTTGACTGGTTGTATTGTTTGTCGAATGTAGACTGCCAAAGGTTCTAACGCGAGATCGAATAAAAGTGGGGATAGTGGACAGCCCTGGCGTGTTCCTCTTTCTAAAGTGATGTGTTGTGTAAGTTCCCCATTTACTAAAAGCTGCGATCTAGGTTTATTGTATACCACTCTCACCAGGTCTACCAGCCTCCCAGAAAAAACAAAATTTTCCAGAGAGGTTATAAGATGATTCCATTCTATGGAGTCAAAAGCTTTTTCAGCATCAATGGTGATTAAAGCAAAATCTTTTTTCTTAGCTTTATGATATTCTTTACTGCCTGGCTGGCAGATCTGGTTAAAGTGGTCCAGTACTGACATTACTCTTCTCATATTGCGGACCGAATTCCTGTTCGGGATGAAACCTGCCAGATCCGTGTGAATTAACTTACCCACCACACTTTTTAGCCTGTCGGCTAAAATTGACATGAAGATTTTATAGTCTTGATTTAACAAGGAGATAGGGCGGTATGCTGATAACTCTTCTGGATTTTTCCCCTTCTTATGTATTAAGGTGACAATTGAATCTGAAAAATAGGGTGACTTTAAAGCTTGTAGTAAAAAGTATTCATTATATAAATTCTTTAATGGGGTACACACCATTTCTGATATAATTTTGTAAAATTCGATCGGGAGGCCGTCCGGGCCTGCTGCTTTACCTGTTTTTATCTTTTGTACTACCTTAACTATTTCTGGTACTGTTATTGCCGCATTAATTTGAGTTAGGTCCTCCATTGTTATAGAGGGTAATTTAATTTTTCCCCAAAACTGTGCCTTTGCGGATTCATTTATTCCGCCACTTGTATAAATATTTTGAAAGTATTTAAAAAACAGATCCCTAATATCTGAGGGTTGCGTAATTACCCTATCACCATCTTTAATTGCTGAGATAATATTTTTCTGTCGCCGAAACTTTACTATTTTTGATAAATACTTGGCTGAGACCCCTTGGTATATATATTTAGCCCTCATCCTAAGGTCATCCCCTACCCATTTTTCTCTGAAAAAGTCCTCGCGTTCAGTTTTGGAAGAGACATATTTACTCCAATTTCCTTGATTCGGAACTTGGAGGTATCTATTATACGCATTTCTAAGCTTTTTAGCCAATTGTGTCTCTCTTGCCCTAAGTTGGTGCATTAAATTCACCATATATGCCTTGATCTCTCCTCGCATCACTGCTTTCCCTGCTTCCCAGAAAATTTCTGGTTTATTCTGATATTCCTTATTCTGATCACTATATTCTCGCCATTTTACTTTCAGCCAGTTAACAAATTGTATATTTTGACTCCTATAAGCTGGGAAGCGAAACGTATTCCTAGGACTTCTAAATTTTTTGTCCGGCCAAACCTGCAGACTGATAATAGCGTGGTGAGATAGTATAATATCTGCTATTTGGGTTTCATTCTGCAGCTTAGCTACTTGCAGGCTTATCAGAAATAAATCGATATATAGACTCACATGTATACGCCCGCTCATCCGGATGTTGGAGCCGCCAGATGTCCTTCAATTTGAGTGTCTTAACATAATTCCTAAAAAATTTAGCTTCTCTGTTGTTCGATTGAGTACTTCTAACTTTGGACCTATCCATCTCTGGATACAGGGTTAGATTCATGTCCCCGGCTATAATCAAATTCTGTTCTAGGTATGGTGTAAGTTTTTGTTGAATTTTTTGCCAGAAGCCTTTATCAAGTTTATTGGGGGCATATATATTACAGAAGGTCCAATTTACCCCCTCTATCTGGATCTGGAGGAGTACAAACCTACCCGAGTGATCACAGTCTTGTTTCACGATTTTATATTTTAGCTTTCTGTTTATCAGAATGGCCACCCCACACTTACGCTTACTGCAGGGTGTAGCTACAATATCAGCCACCCAATTAACTTTCAGTTTTTCTATTTCAAGGCCCTTCAAATGCAGTTCCTGAAGAAAGATAATATCTGTTTTTTTACTTTTCAAAATTCTCAAAACATTTTTTCGTTTGATGGGGGAGGTTATTCCACCCACATTCCACAAAACCACCCTTAAGGACTCTGACATTTTAATCTGTTGATTCAATCATCCAGTAGAACAACAATAGAAAAAATAAATAAAAAAAAAAAATAAAAAAAAAAAAGCAAAAAAAAAAAAAAATCCGCTACCCCCCCCCCCGTCACTTTTTATTTCACTTAACGCCCTAATTTTCTAATATTTTCTAGGTACATCAAACATATTACTAAAATATAGAGACCTCCTCTCAGATTTCTATGTTGTTGTCCTGACAAAAATCTTTTGCTTCCTTAACCGAGTTTAACACTACTCTCCCTTCCATAGTTAATACAGTAATTTCTTTCATGTAATTAGCAAGAGTCCATGAGCTAGTGACGTATGGGATATACATTCCTACCAGGAGGGGCAAAGTTTCCCAAACCTCAAAATGCCTATAAATACACCCCTCACCACACCCACAATTCAGTTTTACAAACTTTGCCTCCTATGGAGGTGGTGAAGTAAGTTTGTGCTAGATTCTACGTTGATATGCGCTCCGCAGCAGGTTGGAGCCCAGTTTTCCTCTCAGCGTGCAGTGAATGTCAGAGGGATGTGAGGAGAGTATTGCCTATTTTGAATGCAGTGATCTCCTTCTGCGGGGTCTATTTCATAGGTTCTCTGTTATCGGTCGTAGAGATTCATCTCTTACCTCCCTTTTCAGATCGACGATATACTCTTATTTATATACCATTACCTCTGCTGATTTTCGTTTCAGTACTGGTTTGGCTTTCTACAAACATGTAGATGAGTGTCCTGGGGTAAGTAAGTCTTATTTTCTGTGACACTCTAAGCTATGGTTGGGCACTTTGTTTATAAAGTTCTAAATATATGTATTCAAACATTTATTTGCCTTGACTCAGAATGTTCAACATTCCTTATTTTCAGACAGTCAGTTTCATATTTGGGATAATGCATTTGATTCATTTTTTCTTACCTTAAAAAATTTGACTTTTTTTTCCTGTGGGCTGTTAGGCTCGTGGGGGCTGAAAATGCTTCATTTTATTGCGTCATTCTTGGCGCGGACTTTTTTGGCGCAAAAAATCTTTTCTGTTTCCTGCGTCATACGTGTCGCCGGAAGTTGCGTCATTTTTGACGTCCTTTTGCGCCAAAAATGTCGGCGTTCCGGATGTGGCGTCATTTTTTGCGCCAAAAAGCATTTAGGCGCCAAATAATGTGGGCGTCGCTTTTGTCTCCACATTATTTCAGTCTCAAATTTTCTTTGCTTCTGGTTGCTAGAAGCTTGTTTATTGGCATTTTTTCCCATTCCTGAAACTGTCATTTAAGGAATTTGATCAATTTTGCTTTATATGTTGTTTTTTCTCTTACATATTGCAAGATGTCTCACGTTGCATCTGAGTCAGAAGATACTTCAGGAAAATCGCTGTCTAGTGCTGGAACTACCAAAGCTAAGTGTATCTGCTGTAAACTTTTGGTAGCTATTCCTCCAGCTGTTGTTTGTATTAATTGTCATGACAAACTTGTTAATGCAGGTAATATTTCCTTTAGTAATGTACCATTGCCTGTTGCAGTTCCGTCAACATCTAAGGTTCAGAATGTTCCTGATAACATAAGAGATTTTGTTTCTGAATCCATCAAGAAGGCTATGTCTGTTATTCCTCCTTCTAGTAAACATAAAAAATCTTTTAAAACTTCTCTTTCTACAGATGAATTTTTAAATGAACATCATCATTCTGATTCTGATGACTCTTCTGGTTCAGAGGATTCTGTCTCAGAGATTGATGCTGATAAATCTTCATATTTATTTAAAATGGAATTTATTCGTTCTTTACTTAAAGAAGTACTAATTGCTTTAGAAATTGAGGATTCTGGTCCTCTTGATACTAATTCTAAACGTTTAGATAAGGTCTTTAAATCTCCTGTGGTTATTCCAGAAGTTTTTCCTGTTCCTAATGCTATTTCTGAAGTAATTTCCAGAGAATGGGATAAATTGGGTAATTCATTTACTCCTTCTAAACGTTTTAAGCAATTATATCCTGTGCCGTCTGACAGATTAGAATTTTGGGACAAAATCCCTAGAGTTGATGGGGCTATTTCTACACTTGCTAAACGTACTACTATTCCTACGTCAGATGGTACTTCGTTTAAGGATCCTTTAGATAGGAAAATTGAATCCTTTCTAAGAAAAGCTTATCTGTGTTCAGGTAATCTTCTTAGACCTGCTATATCATTGGCTGATGTTGCTGCAGCTTCAACTTTTTGGTTGGAAACTTTAGAGCAACAAGTAACAGATCATGATTCTCATAATATTATTATTCTTCTTCAACATGCTAATAATTTTATCTGTGATGCCATTTTTGATATTATCAGAGTTGATGTCAGATTTATGTCTCTAGCTATTTTAGCTAGAAGAGCTTTATGGCTTAAAACTTGGAATGCTGATATGGCTTCTAAATCAACTCTACTTTCCATTTCTTTCCAGGGTAACAAATTATTTGGTTCTCAGTTGGATTCTATTATCTCAACTGTTACTGGTGGGAAAGGAACTTTTTTACCACAGGATAAAAAATCTAAGGGTAAGAACAGGGCTAATAATCGTTTTCGTTCCTTTCGTTTCAACAAAGAACAAAAGCCTGATCCTTCATCCTCAGGAGCAGTTTCAGTTTGGAAACCATCTCCAGTCTGGAATAAATCCAAGCCTTCTAGAAAGGCAAAGCCAGCTTCTAAGTCCACATGAAGGTGCGGCCCTCATTCCAGCTCAGCTGGTAGGGGGCAGGTTACGTTTTTTCAAAGAAATTTGGATCAATTCTGTTCACAATCTTTGGATTCAGAACATTGTTTCAGAAGGGTACAGAATTGGTTTCAAGATGAGACCTCCTGCAAAGAGATTTTTTCTTTCCCGTGTCCCAGTAAATCCAGTGAAAGCTCAAGCATTTCTGAATTGTGTTTCAGATCTAGAGTTGGCTGGAGTAATTATGCCAGTTCCAGTTCTGGAACAGGGGATGGGGTTTTATTCAAATCTCTTCATTGTACCAAAGAAGGAGAATTCCTTCAGACCAGTTCTGGATCTAAAAATATTGAATCGTTATGTAAGGATACCAACGTTCAAAATGGTAACTGTAAGGACTATCTTGCCCTTTGTTCAGCAAGGGCATTATATGTCCACAATAGATTTACAGGATGCATATCTGCATATTCCGATTCATCCAGATCATTATCAGTTCCTGAGATTCTCTTTTCTGGACAAGCATTTCCAGTTTGTGGCTCTGCCGTTTGGCCTAGCTACAGCTCCAAGAATTTTTACAAAGGTTCTCGGTGCCCTTCTGTCTGTAATCAGAGAACAGGGTATTGTGGTATTTCCTTATTTGGACGATATCTTGGTACTTGCTCAGTCTTTACATTTAGCAGAATCTCATACGAATCGACTTGTGTTGTTTCTTCAAGATCATGGTTGGAGGATCAATTCACCAAAAAGTTCATTGATTCCTCAGACAAGGGTAACCTTTCTGGGTTTCCAGATAGATTCAGTGTCCATGACTCTGTCTTTAACAGACAAGAGACGTCTAAAATTGATCTCAGCTTGTCGAAACCTTCAGTCACAATCATTCCCTTCGGTAGCCTTATGCATGGAAATTCTAGGTCTTATGACTGCTGCATCGGACGCGATCCCCTTTGCTCGTTTTCACATGCGACCTTTTCAGCTCTGTATGCTGAATCAATGGTGCAAGGATTACACAAAGATATCTCAATTAATATCTTTAAAACCGATTGTACGACACTCTCTAACGTGGTGGACAGATCACCATCGTTTAATTCAGGGGGCTTCTTTTGTGCTTCCGACCTGGACTGTAATTTCAACAGATGCAAGTCTCACAGGTTGGGGAGCTGTGTGGGGATCTCTGACGGCACAAGGAGTTTGGGAATCTCAGGAGGTGAGATTACCGATCAATATTTTGGAACTCCGTGCAATTTTCAGAGCTCTTCAGTCTTGGCCTCTTCTGAAGAGAGAATCGTTCATTTGTTTTCAGACAGACAATGTCACAACTGTGGCATACATCAATCATCAAGAAGGGACTCACAGTCCTCTGGCTATGAAAGAAGTATCTCGAATTTTGGTTTGGGCGGAATCCAGCTCCTGTCTAATCTCTGCGGTTCATATCCCAGGTATAGACAATTGGGAAGCGGATTATCTCAGTCGCCAAACGTTGCATCCGGGCGAATGGTCTCTTCACCCAGAGGTATTTCTTCAGATTGTTCAAATGTGGGAGCTTCCAGAAATAGATCTGATGGCGTCTCATCTAAACAAGAAACTTCCCAGGTATCTGTCCAGATCCCGGGATCCTCAGGCGGAAGCAGTGGATGCATTATCACTTCCTTGGAAGTATCATCCTGCCTATATCTTTCCGCCTCTAGTTCTTCTTCCAAGAGTAATCTCCAAGATTCTGAAGGAATGCTCGTTTGTTCTGCTGGTAGCTCCGGCATGGCCTCACAGGTTTTGGTATGCGGATCTTGTCCGGATGGCCTCTTGCCATCCGTGGACTCTTCCGCTAAGACCAGACCTTCTGTCGCAAGGTCCTTTTTTCCATCAGGATCTCAAATCCTTAAATTTAAAGGTATGGAGATTGAACGCTTGATTCTTGGTCAAAGAGGTTTCTCTGACTCTGTGATTAATACTATGTTACAGGCTCGTAAATCTTTATCCAGAGAGATATATTATAGAGTCTGGAAGACTTATATTTCTTGGTGTCTTTCTCATCATTTTTCTTGGCATTCTTTTAGAATTCCGAGAATTTTACAGTTTCTTCAGGATGGTTTAGATAAAGGTTTATCCGCAAGTTCTTTGAAAGGACAAATCTCTGCTCTTTCTGTTCTTTTTCACAGAAAGATTGCTAATCTTCCTGATATTCATTGTTTTGTACAAGCTTTGGTTCGTATAAAACCTGTCATTAAGTCAATTTCTCCTCCTTGGAGTTTGAATTTGGTTCTGGGGGCTCTTCAAGCTCCTCCGTTTGAACCTATGCATTCATTGGACATTAAATTACTTTCTTGGAAAGTTTTGTTCCTTTTGGCGATCTCTTCTGCCAGAAGAGTCTCTGAATTATCTGCTCTTTCTTGTGAGTCTCCTTTTCTGATTTTTCATCAGGATAAGGCGGTGTTGCGAACTTCTTTTGAATTTTTACCTAAAGTTGTGAATTCCAACAACATTAGTAGAGAAATTGTGGTTCCTTCATTATGTCCTAATCCTAAGAATTCTAAGGAGAAATCGTTGCATTCTTTGGATGTTGTTAGAGCTTTGAAATATTATGTTGAAGCTACTAAGTCTTTCCGAAAGACTTCTAGTCTATTTGTTATCTTTTCCGGTTCTAGAAAAGGCCAGAAAGCTTCTGCCATTTCTTTGGCATCTTGGTTGAAATCTTTAATTCATCATGCCTATGTTGAGTCGGGTAAAACTCCGCCTCAAAGGATTACAGCTCATTCTACTAGGTCAGTTTCTACTTCCTGGGCGTTTAGGAATGAAGCTTCGATTGATCAGATTTGCAAAGCAGCAACTTGGTCCTCTTTGCATACATTTACTAAATTCTACCATTTTGATGTATTTTCTTCTTCTGAAGCAGTTTTTGGTAGAAAAGTACTTCAGGCAGCGGTTTCAGTTTGAATCTTCTGTTTATGTTTTTCATTAAACTTTATTTTGGGTGTGGATTATTTTCAGCAGGAATTGGCTGTCTTTATTTTATCCCTCCCTCTCTAGTGACTCTTGCGTGGAAAGATCCACATCTTGGGTAATCATTATCCCATACGTCACTAGCTCATGGACTCTTGCTAATTACATGAAAGAAAACATAATTTATGTAAGAACTTACCTGATAAATTCATTTCTTTCATATTAGCAAGAGTCCATGAGGCCCGCCCTTTTTTGTGGTGGTTATGATTTTTTTGTATAAAGCACAATTATTCCAATTCCTTATTTTATATGCTTTCGCACTTTTTTCTTATCACCCCACTTCTTGGCTATTCGTTAAACTGAATTGTGGGTGTGGTGAGGGGTGTATTTATAGGCATTTTGAGGTTTGGGAAACTTTGCCCCTCCTGGTAGGAATGTATATCCCATACGTCACTAGCTCATGGACTCTTGCTAATATGAAAGAAATGAATTTATCAGGTAAGTTCTTACATAAATTATGTTTTTTGCTGGATATATCATAACTGCTTTCAAACCAGCCTTAATTAGCCCTGAACAAAATGGAGCCATTACCCTCCTCTTTGAGGCTGTCTCTGCGGAGAAGTCCTGAAACAGCAGGACTTTCTTCCCTTCTATTAGCAATGTTTGTATTTTCCTGTAATGTTGCATAATGTTAATCTTGTCTTGAAAGTTCAGGTACTTAATTAAAACCATCCTGGGACGAGTATTCCCTTCTGTGGGGGGGACTGAGCGTGCCTACCCTGTGGGCCCGTTCTACCTGCACTGAGCCTCTATCTGTCTGAACCCCTAATAATTTAGGCAATGTGTTAGCGGCAAAATTTAGAAGATCTGCATACTCTCTACTCTCTGGAAGACCCACTACCCGGACATTATTCCGGCGGGATCTGTCCTCTAAGTCTTCCACTTTTCGCAACAGTGCCTTGATTTTATCTGTGTTCTCCCCTATTATTATGTCTTGATTATTTAACTTGTCCTCCGCATCTGAGACCCTGGTCTCTACTTCTGAAATCCTGACCGAGAAAAATCTTATCTCCTGAGATAGATCTGTAATCTCCTTTTTTACCATTTCAAATTGTGGGAGTAATAAATCCGCTAACTTGTTTTATTGTCATCTGTGTGTCCTGATTTATACATGTGTTTTCCTGGCTAATCTCAGTTCCTATATCTTGCCCTGCTTTCTGTTTTCTCTTTGGGGGCATCGCGGGAGATTTGCTCTTGACGCTTGTCATATATTTATCCATAGACATTGAGAGGCAAGATTCCTTTTTACAACTAACGTACTCTGTGAGCCTGTGTCTGGCCCTGAACTGCGCTTACTTGTTCCTCTTAATTCTTGTGTATTAGTTCTAAATTAACTCGGCCTATTAGTGTGTCTTATTGGTCTCTCCGTCTGACCCTGTGCTGTCTACGTGTCATCTAGTTCTTCTGTGACCTTGGTGGGCCTATTCTATGATTTTGCTACAACTAGAACGCTAGCCCTTCTTTATGGCTTCGTGTTGAATTCAGGCCAATAATACTCCTGTGTGCCTTCTAGTCAATTTTGCATTAATTGTGTTTGTGCCTGGGCCTCTGAGAGAAAAAATTGACTGTGAGGCAAAGAAAATAAAAGAAAAAGGAGAAAACTCTGTGATTCGTACTCCTATTTCTGGTACCCTTGTCCCCCTTTACTGTGTATAAAGCTCTTAAAAAGGGAAAAAAGAAAAGAAAAATATGAATAAAAATAAAAAGAAGGAAAGACAATTGGTGATCGTGATATAGATTTCTATATAATCTAGCTGTAGGGGGGACCTTTATTCAAATTTTAGTTCAGCAACCGGCCCCTCTGCTTTACAGCTCCCAAAACATGGGTTGATTGGGTGGCCTGAATTTCCTGTCTGGCTTAAATTCGTCCAATAATAACCAATACCAGTTTTTTGTTTTCAGGTCCTGTTCTTATCCCCCCCCCCCCACAGTCAGTTATTGTGTTTTACTTATTTTTATCCCTTTAGTATTTCAATTGTGGGTACATGTTTATACCTAAAATAACACTCTACTTTTTAACTACTGTGTTTGTGCTGTTATATATAACGTGCTCTTATTTACTTATTAAAGCAATTTAACCTTTAAAACTGTACATAGAAAGCATCCAACAATCAATACTCAGATAACTCAGAAAATGTCCAATTTGCCCCAGAAGGGCCAAGGTTTTGCAAAGTTCAACAGACAAAATGTTTAGAGGGTACTGCTACAGTCAGCAAGTTTGTGGCCTGATACTCAGCTTGTGTAAGTTCAGTTAGCGGCTCCAGATTTTGTCTCTGTACACAGAGCCTCTCATTTAACTTCTCCGGCCTAATGGGTCTCAACACAACCAATTGACAGGGGTAACAAATATAGATATATATGGAGCCTTTAACTTAACACAATTACAGAACCTTTTGGCTCTTATATCAATCTTTAAGAACTGGGTCTGTGTATAACCAGCCTGAGTCTCTTTGCAGTCTCTAGTTGCCTTTTACCATAGCCTTGCAGCAACGGATAACAAACAGGCTTCCAAGACTTTTCTTATCCAAACTGCTTTAAGATACTCCCTTCTTTTTTATATAGCCGGTTCTCTTAGCTAAAGTTCAGCAACATTATTATTAACAGTTCAGTCACTCACAGAAAGTGTTTGCTGTATAACTTACCCCCCGTTCCTCTTCACGGCGTGTGCTGGGCTCTCTTGCCTTCTCCGGCGATTCTCTCTCCAGCCGGGACTTGTTTGCCGCTTGTGTGCTCTGCTAGGGGTTACCGCTATCCGTGGCTAACGCACGTCACTTCCCCAAGCACTGTCCGGCTCGCAGAGCTGACATCACCAGCCTCCAGTCACCAGCCTCCGCCGACTTAGATGGGGGGATAAGGCGTCCTCAAACTCCGCTACTTTCACAGGACCGCAGCCCGCTCCTCATCCGTGAGTATGTTTTTCTCTCCTTAGTGCTCGTCACTTGGCGTTGGCTGTGAGGGAATGGCTTCACTTTCTCTGTATGTGTTTGTAGCTCTTTCCCGGCTAATCTTGCCGCTTGTCTCCCGGCTTTTTCATGGTTGGTAATCGGCTTGTTTTTCCTATGGACTCCCCTCTCCTGGTACTGGGGTTTATGTCGCTTTATGTCTCAAAGCGTATCTTGTATATGTCCCTGGTGGTAACCGGCAACCAGCGTACACTCTCGCTGATCTCCTTACTCCTTGCCGCCTCCACCTCTATGTTGTTACGGCTGTGTCCCGGCAGCCTATAAGGGTTCTATGCAAGCTTCCTGAAACCACTATAAATTCCCCGGGCAGGGTACTTCTTTTTCCCCCAGCAATAGGGCTCTGTGGTTGGGTATGCACTTGTTAGTTGCTCCAAAGTCGTGGGAGCAGGAGCGTACACACCTTCCTCAACGCTCCACCCACAGGAAGTCCCCCCGTGCCTTGAAGTTTTACTTACAAGCTACTAAGGATTTTCGTCAAACATCTTTCCTGTTTGTCGTTTACTCTGGACAGAGGAGAGGTCAAAAAGCTTCGCCAACCTCTCTTTCCTTTTGGCTTCGGAGCGTAATAAGCCTAGCCTATGAGACTGCTGGACAGCAGCCCCCTGAAAGGATTACAGCTCATTCTACTAGAGCTGTGGCTTCCACCTGGGCCTTCAAAAATGAGGCCTCTGTTGAACAGATTTGCAAGGCTGCGACTTGGTCTTTGCTTCACACTTTTTCAAAACTTTACAAATTTGATACTTTTGCTTCTTCGGAGGCTGTGTTTGGGAGAAAGGTTCTTCAGGCAGTGGTTCCTTCCGCTTAATCCTGCCTTGTCCCTCCCATCATCCGTGTACTTTAGCTTTGGTATTGGTATCCCACAAGTAATGGATGATCCGTGGACTGGATACACTTAACAAGAGAAAACATAATTTATGCTTACCTGATAAATTTATTTCTCTTGTAGTGTATCCAGTCCACGGCCCGCCCTGTCCTTTTAAGGCAGGTCTAAATTTTAATTAAACTTCCTGTTGGGAAGGAGAATATCCCACAAGTAATGGATTATCCATGGACTGGATACACTACAAGAGAAATAAATTTATCAGGTAAGTATAAATTATGTTTTTTAGGTTATCGAAAAGGAACAGTGCACTTTAAAAGCAAACTACACTTATGATACGGACCACATCGTTTGGCTTATTTTGATAAATACTGATATATATGAATTAGTATATATTGGGTAGAGGATATACTTCAATGTTCAAAAATCCACAGACCTTAAAATGAAACTAATATTTATTAAAGTGAAAGTCAATCCTAGCGTTGTACAAACGCTGGATTGACTATTGAAACAAATAAAGGGGACTTTCATTCATGAATTATAAGATACTTCATGTAGAAAGCTCCTTTATTTGTTTCAACCGATCGCCGTTCTTAGCTGCTACAGCAGCCCACGGCAAATACATTTTTTGCTAAGAGATGACATTTTCACCTCTTAGCCAATAGCCCTGCGGTAAATCCGACTTGGCTCCCATAGGAGCCGGATTTACCGCACAGCTATTGGATAAGAGGTGAAAACGTCACCTCTTAGCAAATAAAAATTTTAGCCGCGGGCTACTGTAGCTGCTAAGAACGGTGATCGGTTGAAACAAATAAAGGAACTTTCTATATGAAGTATCTTATACTTCATGAATGAAAGTCCCCTTTATTTGTTTCAATAGTCAATCCTAGCGTTTGTACAACGCTAGGATTGACTTTCACTTTAACTAAATAAAATTTCAGTTAAATTAAAACTTGTCTAAATTTGCAAATGTATATCTGACATTCATATGCAAATATGTGTAAAAACAATTCTAAAAAAACTTATATATACCTCTTTATATTATTTATATAAGGTGCACCTTATTCTAATTTATAATGTGCATTTATATTTACGTTTACCATAAAAGGTATAGATTTGGATCCACAATAAAATAAATGTTGAATACACTTAAAATCTGTATACACTTGAAATATTCACTTACGATAGCAGCCACAAATTAACAGTCAAACCTAGTAAGTTGTTAAATTGACAGCATGTTGCGAGAGTTAAACACAATATTGCGTCTATTGCAAATTTGTTACAGGACTAGCCCCTGTGTAGTGTATTTGTCCTCACTTGATGTTTTCAAGTCACTCATTAAAAGAGAACAAGTCTTTATGATGAAGGAAAGTTTTTATACTTATTTTCTTCTTAAATGGAAGGAGTCCACAGCTGCATTCATTACTTTTGGGAAATAAGAACCTGGCCAAGACACCCCAGCCAAAGGCTAAAATACTCCTCCCACTCCCCTCATCCCCCAGTCATTCTTTGCCTTTCGTCCCACAAGGTTGGCATAGATGTGTCAGAAGATTTTAATTAGTTTTTTTGTCTGTTATGGAGGGTAGTACTCTTCGGCATTGGACAGGAGTTTTAAGTAGTCCTGTCAGTCTCTCAGTGAAGGCTTGGATGAAAGTTAGAGTCCGGAAATGCAGGGAGAGTCTTCCTGCGAAACCACCCGACTCATATTAACAGCTCCTCAAGCAATTGGCGTAGTCTAACTTCGCTCCGCAGCCTGCTTCTCTCAAGTCCATGGCGGAGGCGATGTCACTATTCGTCACACTTGAAAGGCTGTGTTCCTGTTCCACGGCGTAGATTCCGGTAAGATCGTTAAATTTTACTTTATCGTCAATGTACTGTAATATGAATGTTTTCCCAAGAGGTTACACACCTTTACGGGTCTAACTATATGACATAAGGATCTCAGTGAGTCTCTGTTAGTATCTTGGAATTGAGGGTTAATATCTCCTGAGGGGGGTTATTGAATAGGGGAGTTTATAATCACTTTTGTTATTTGATTTAACCTGCTTATGTGTGATGTTTATGGGCTTGTGGTTGGAACTTTGAGGCCTTTGGAAGTGACGTGGCCTTTTGGTTGGGCGTGCTTTTTTGGACTGTTCGTTTATTCTTGTGTCCGGGCTTGGTTACATTCCGTTCCCCATTTCTGCATTCCTGACTGTGTGGTGAAGGAGATATTCTAGTCCGCAGGGGTCTGGTCATAGGAGGTGGGGAGTGCCCCAGCCATTGTAGGTTTCAGGTGCCATTTTTGTTTTCTTACTTTAGTCCATATTGATATTTCCTCTATCCAGTTATGGAGGATTCTGATGCTGAGACTGTGCTCGTTTCAGATTCAGTTACGGAGGATTCTGATACCAAGACTATTTTGATTTCACTTAAAATCTGTATACACTTGAAATATGCACTTACGATAGCAGCCACAAATTAACAGTCAAACCTAGTAAGTTGTTAAATTGACAGCATGTTGCGAGAGTTAAACACAATATTGCGTCTATTGCAAATTTGTTACAGGACTAGCCCCTGTGTAGTGTATTTGCCCTCACTTGATGTTTTCAAGTCACTCATTTAAAGAGAACAAGTCTTTATGATGAAGGAAAGTTTTATACTTATTTTCTTCTTAAATGGAAGTCCATATTGATATTTCCTCTATTCAGTTATGGAGGATTCTGATGCTGAGACTGTGCTTGTTTCAGATTCAGTTACGGAGGATTCTGATACCAAGACTATTTTGATTCCCGATTCTGTGTCCGGTGACAGATCCGGATTGACCTCGTTGACACATGTCAACCAGTTTTGTTCCATATACCACTTCAGAGCGCCTGGTTCCTCGGGCTCGGGGAATCAAGGGGCTGCTGAGCCATCCGCCTCTGGGGGGGGTCTTGTCCTCCGAGAGGAGATTTCCCTACCAATTCATACTTCTTCACATGCAGGTAACCTAGTTTCTGATCCCTCTATGCAGGGTGGTGTGTTCCCCCCGGAGGTTGCAGCACATTTTCGCTTCCACATAATGTTGGCGATTGTTCGTCTGCAGAGTCCAGACGTTTCTTTGAGACTGTGCTCGTGCCCTATTGTCCCGGCCTTCAGCCTTGGGGAGGGCCTCTACAGTTCCCTGAGTGTTGTGCCTTTCATTACAGGATTGCACGCCTTTGCTTATTGCTCAGACATGTTTTTCAGTTATTGAAAGACCCTATTGTTACCAGATATGGGGATTTTCAGTCTTCTTATTCGAATGGTGCACCTCATTAGACATGTGGGTATGAAGTAATCTCCTGATTGTCATTTGTTTGAAATCTTTCCCAGTTTTTAAAAGATAGGGCTCCGTTTGGCTGGTCCTGCGGGTAGGCCTGTGTCTTTTTGGGTGTTATCCTCCGGGTTATCCGATGGGATGTTTTTGTTTCCTTCGGGAACCTTCTGTGATTGAAACTCTTTATTACTTCTTCAGATGTTGTTTTGGACATGTTAGTCCTATGTTAAAAATGTCTGTTTTCTGTTTTTTCCCCTATGAGGGAGAATTTATGCAGCTTGTCGGTTAGGATCCTAGGAGCAGGCTGGTCCTGTTGAGTTTGTTCGGTCTTGCGGCTGTTCAGACACATGGCGCTGTTCTGCTCGGCTGGTTCGGTAGAAGCGCTGAGTGCTCAGGTTATCATTGTTTTTCATGTTCAACTAAGCATTCGAGAGGACCTGTGGGTCCGTGAGGCGGGAAGGATTGTTTCAGTCCTTATAGCCTTCAGTCATAAATGGCCGGGCAGGGGAGTTTTTCCCCTGCATCATTCTATATGACATCTGATTTCATCAGAACCTGGCCTTCGTTTTTAGGCCTCTGGATTTGTCCTTTTGGGCTTAATCCAACAGCTTGTACATGATAGCTGTCTAGCTTGTGGAAGGTTTGCAGTTTGAAACCAGTTGCAGCTCTTGACACCTTGCAGGTGTACGCGTAAGCTGTTTATAGTGTATCTAGATACAGCTCTTACTCTTTGACGTGTATTGTCTGTCTGAGTTATAAGAGACCTTTGGGTCTTCTTCCATTGTCTCCGGGTGAGTTGGATCTCCTTTTAGGGATCTGTTTTTCCATGTGTTGGTTGCTCCCTGCAGGGACTTTTTTTAGTTCAGGGTTTTCCAGAGCTGAGTAGGCTTAGTGCCTTTCTCTTCCTTGTGTCCTCTGCTTGTGCGGAGGTGATAGGGAGACTAGTCCTGCTAGTAGAATTTTTTTGACCTTGAGGTATCCCTAGGTTATCATGAGGCTCTGAGAAGTATCTTCATACGACTTCTAGCCTTGCTCCTTTGGTCGGGGCTTTAGAGTTCTTCTCGCTATCCGGATTCTCTGGATATGCACCGTATCCCTTGTGTCTGGCTTTTTGGCCAGCTGGGGTGTTTAGTTCTAGGGTAAGGTTTGCCTGAACTATTAGGTGACTGGACCTGTTTTTCTCCCTGAGACTTCCGGTTGCTGAAACTTCGCTTGGCCTTTTTCCTGATCCAGTCTTGGGTGGTTTTGGAATCTTGGATCTCTTGGCTGGTCGGGGTGTTCCACGGTATTGGGAACTTGGGTTATGTCCTTGGTCCATCTGCCTAACCTGGTCATGGTTGGCCAGGTTTTCTGAGTATTTTTTACTCTCTGCCACCATCATCTGGGGGTTAGCTATGTGGCTTGCGCCTCAAGGGTTGTTGGTTCATACCCAGCTGCTGGCGCTAGATGTCCAATTTCTGGTGTGCCTTAGGGTTGCATTCCCCTGGTCAGCTTGCCAGTGTTCCTGTGGATTCCCTGCTCTGCAGGCGAATGGGTTGGCTGTGATTCTGCTTGGCAAGCTACTTGTAGGGGGTCCTTTTCTAGGACATCTGTGTTGGGAATTTCTCTTCCCATTAGCCGGTGATTTCGGGCCTTGAGTACAGTTGTTGCTCTTCTGGCATCATCCCTTTCCTTTAGGGGATTGTCCTTGCTTGGGGCTTCTCCGGGATGGGAGGCGGAAAGGTGGGATGGGTTCCCCCTGGGGTCTTGCGGGCTCCAAGTCAGACTTATTGGGCCTTTATTTTGATAGATCCTTAGGTCTTTGGCCTTGCTGTCTGTTTTCAGAGTTGGGTTGTACTGGTACTCTGTGGGGATGGCTGTGCTATCCTTACGCTGGTTCCTGTACCTGTTTCGGGATTCTTTTGTTCCCCTGTTTTGGATCCTGAGGCTGAGTGTGGGTATGCAGGTCAGGATGGCCGAGCGGTCTAAGGCGCTGCGTTTGGTCGCAGTCTCCTCTTGATGTGTGAGCCTTGTTGAGTCTATCTTGTTAGCTCAGTCTGCTAGGGTACAGATTTT
Organism: Bombina bombina; assembly: GCF_027579735.1. Classification (NCBI taxonomy): domain Eukaryota; kingdom Metazoa; phylum Chordata; class Amphibia; order Anura; family Bombinatoridae; genus Bombina; species Bombina bombina. Next base: position 1,320,768,542 of record NC_069499.1, on the reverse strand, counting down.
TCTTTCAACTTGCTTCATTGATTTCAGAAGAGGGTTTACTCTTCCTTCAGGTTCTGATGGTATTCTCCCCTTCTCGGGGGGGGCCTCGATTGAGGTTTGGTGTTCCCCTTTTTTAGGGAACTGTGTGTAGGTCCGGCGACTTAGGTTGTCTGGAGCGTGCCCTCTGTCTGGGGGTTGCTTTTGCGGTCTGTTTCTTGCTCGACTGCTTCTTCCTCCTTGCAAGTACCCTCTGTGTCGTCCTGTTATGGACTTGGGGTTTTTCACCTGGGTGTTTTACACACTTTTTCATGATGAATGCTTTGGTATTCTATGGTCAGACACTGGCAAGACTTTGCCTCTTCAGTTGCATTCCGTGCTTGCAGGATGTTGGAGAGACGTCTCTGTGCCTGGTCTTATCCTGGGTTTCTCTTTATATAGACGTGGTCTCCTTCCCCTATTTGGGCCCCTTTGGGTCTCTGGGAGCTGGACTCACTCTTGGAGGTGTTCTTTTTTTGTATTAGGGGACCTTTCGGTTTCCTTGGTTCTCCTTTGCCTTGTCCCCTTGGGGGTTTCGGCTGGTGTCTCCATTTGTGGGGGATGAGCGGTGGGGGACTGTCTGTTGGGCAATGGTGTCTCCTGGAGGACTGTTGGCTCAGTCGAGTCTGTTTGCGGTCTCTAGTTTGACTTCTGGACTGACTGTGAGTCAGTGTCTTTGGGCTTTTCCTCTCAATTTTCTCAGCTTCAGACAAAGCAGGGTTTTTTATTGGGTAGAGGTTCAAACCTGGTGCCCTCAGTATGAACCGCCTATTGTACCCTCCCGTCTTGGCATTCAGTGTCCTCTATAGCTTGAGTATTGTTTTCCCAAAACTAATGAATGCAGCTCTGGACTCTTTCCATTTAAGAAGAAAAACATAAAGTATGCTTACCTGATAATTTCCTTTCTTTCATGTAATTGGCAAGAGTCCATGAGCTAGTGACATATGGGATATACAATCCTACCAGGAGGGGCAAAGTTTCCCAAACCTCAAAATGCCTATAAATACACCCCTCACCACAGCCACAATTCAGTTTTACATACCTTGCCTCCTATGGAGGTGGTGAAGTAAGTTTGTGCTAAGGTTTCTATGTTGACATGCGCTTCTCAGCATTTTGAAGCCCGATTCCTCTCAGAGTACAGCGAATGTCAGAGGGACATGGAGAGTATCACCTATTGATTGCAATGATTTTCCTAACGGGGGTCTTTTTCATAGGTTCTCTGTTATCGGTCATCTCCTACCTCCCTTTTCAGATCGACGATATACTCTTATACCATTTCCTCTACTGATAACTGTTTCAGTACTGGTTTGGCTATCTGCTATATGTGGCTAGGTGTCTTTTGGGTATGTTTTTATTACTTAAGGCACCTCAGCTATGGTTTGGCACTTTATGCATTTATATAAAGTTCTAAATATATGTATTGTACTTATATTTCCCATGAGTCAGGTTCATATATTTCGTTTGCAGATTGTCAGTTTCATATTTGGGAAAAGTTAATATTAAGAAATATTTTTTTCTTACCTTGGGTTTAGTCTTTTTTTCAATTGACTACATTGTTTCAAATTGGGGGCTGTCTTAGGCTCGTGGGTGCGCCAAATGCTACACTTTATTGCGTCATTCTTGGCGTGAGAATTTTTTTGCGCGAAAGGCACGTCCGTTGACGCAAGTTCGTCATTTCCGGTGTCGTAATTGACGCAGAGGTTTCACACAGGGTTGCGTCGTTAGTGACGCGAGTGTGTCATTTCCGGACATGGTTGGCGCCAAAACATTTTTAAGTTACGTTGTGCGTCATACTTGGCGCCAAATTTTTCATTATTTTTTTGCCCCATTGCTGTTTGCCTCTTGCCTTTTTCTATATCAGAGGGCTATGCTATTTGCATTTTTTTCCCATTCCTGAAACTGTCATATAAGGAAATTGATAATTTTGCTTTATATGTTGTTTTTTCTTTTACATTCTGCAAGATGTCTCAATCTGATCCTGCCTCAAAAGTATCTTTTGGAGCTTTGCTGCCTGACATCGCTTCTACCAAAGCTAAGTGCATTTGTTGTAAAATTGTGGAGATTATATCTCCTAATGTCATTTGTATTAGTTGCCATGATAAACTTTTACATGCAGATAGTGTGTCCATCACTAATAGTACATTGCCGGTTGCAGTTCCTTCAACTTCTAATGTACATGATATACCTATGAATTTTAAAGAATGTGTTACTGATTCTATTCAGAAGGCTTTGTCTGCATTTCCGCCTTCTAATAAGCGCAAGAGGTCTTTTAAAACTTCTCATAAAGTTGATGAAATTTCAAATGACCGACAACATAATGAATTATCCACCTCTGATGAGGATCTATCTGATTCAGACGATCCTTTCTCAGATATTGACACTGACAAATCTACTTATTTATTTAAAATGGAATATATGCGTTCTTTGTTAAAAGAAGTGTTAATTACTTTGGATATTGAGGAAGCTAGTCCTCTTGATATTAAAACCAGTAAACATTTAAATTCTGTTTTTAAACCTCCTGTGGTTACTCCAGAGGTTTTTCCTATTCCTGATGCTATTTCTGATATGATTTCTAAGGAATGGAATAAGCCGGGTACTCCTTTTAATCCTTCTGCAAGGTTTAAAAAATAGTATCCTTAACCAACAATTTCAATAGAGTTTTGGGAAAAGATCCCCAAAGTTGATGGGGCTATTTCTCTTGTTAAGTGTATCCAGTCCACGGATCATCCATTACTTATGGGATATTCTCCTTCCCAACAGGAAGTTGCAAGAGGATCACCCACAGCAGAGCTGCTATATAGCTCCTCCCCTAACTGCCATATCCAGTCATTCTCTTGCAAGCCTCAACCGAGATGGAGGTCGTAAGAGGAGTGTGGTGTTTTATACTTAGTTTATTTCTTCAATCAAAAGTTTATTTTTAAATGGTACCTGAGTGTGCTGTTTATCTCAGGCAGTATTTAGAAGAAGAATCTGCCTGCATTTTCTATGATCTTAGCAGAAGTAACTAAGATCCATGGCTGTTCTCACATATTCTGAGGAGTGAGGTAACTTCAGAGAGGGAATGGCGTGCAGGTTTTCCTGCAATAAGGTATGTGCAGTTAATATTTTTCTAGGGATGGAATTTGCTAGAAAATGCTGCTTATACCGGATTAATGTAAGTAAAGCCTTAAATGCAGTGATAGCTACTGGTATCAGGCTTATTAATAGAGATGCATACTCTTATAAAAAAAAATTAATATAAAACGTTTGCTGGCATGTTAATCGTTTTTATATATGTTTGGTGACAAAACTTATTGGGGCTTAGTTTTTTTCCACATGGCTGGTTTGATTTCTGCCTAGAGACAGTTTCCTGAAGCTTTCCACTATGAGTGGGAAGGGCCTATTTTAGTGTTTTTCTGTGCAGCTAAAAATACTGACAGAGACATTCAGCTTCCCTCTGCATGATACAGGACATCTCTGAAGGGCTCAAAAGGCTTCAAAGTCGTGTTTGAGGAGGGTAACAATCACAGTAGACTGTGGCAGTTGTTGTGACTGTGTTTAAAAAAACGTTTTTGTCATTTATTATTCTGTTTTTGTTATTAAGGGGTTAATCATCCATTTGCAAGTGGGTGCAATGCTCTGCTGACTTGTTACATACACTGTAAAAATTTTGTTAGTGTAACTGCCTTTTTTCACTGTTATTTCAAATTTTGTCAAAAATTTTTTCTCTTAAAGGCACAGTAACGTTTTTTATATTGCTTGTAAACTTGCTTTAAAGTGTTTTCCAAGCTTGCTAGTCTCATTGCTAGTCTGTACAAACATGTCTGAAACAGAGGATACTTGTTCATTATGTTTAAAAGCCATGGTGGAGCCCCATAGGAGAATGTGTACTAAATGTATTGATTTCACCTTAAACAGTAAAGATCAGTCTTTATCTATAAAAGAATTATCACCAGAGGGTTCTGTCGAGGGGGAAGTTATGCCGACTAACTCTCCCCACGTGTCGGACCCTTCGCCTCCCGCTCAAGGGAGGCACGCTAATATGGCGCCAAGTACATCAGGGACGCCCATAGCGATTACTTTGCAGGACATGGCTGCAATCATGAATAATACCCTGTCAGAGGTATTATCCAGATTGCCTGAATTGAGAGGCAAGCGCGATAGCTCTGGGGTTAGATAAGATACAGAGCGTGTAGATGCTGTAAGAGCCATGTCTGATAATGCGTCACAATATGCAGAACCTGAGGACGGAGAGCTTCAGTCTGTGGGTGACGTCTCTGATTCGGGGAGACCTGATTCAGAGATTTCTAATTTTAAATTTAAGCTTGAGAACCTCCGTGTATTGCTTGGGGAGGTATTAGCTGCTCTGAATGACTGTGACACAATTGCAGTGCCAGAGAAATTGTGTAGGCTGGATAAATATATGCAGTGCCGGGGAGTACTGATGTTTTTCCAATACCTTAAAGGCTTACAGAAATTATTAGTAAGGAGTGGGATAGGCCCGGTGTGCCCTTTTCCCCACCTCCTATATTTAGAAAAATGTTTCCAATAGATGCCACTACACGGGACTTATGGCAGACTGTCCCTAAGGTGGAGGGAGCAGTTTCTACTTTAGCAAAGCGTACCACTATCCCGGTTGAGGACAGTTGTGCTTTTTCAGATCCAATGGATAAAAAATTAGAGGGTTACCTTAAGAAAATGTTTATTCAACAAGGTTTTATTTTACAGCCCCTTGCATGCATTGCGCCTGTCACTGCTGCGGCGTCAATCTGGTTTGAGGCCCTGGAAGAGGCCATCCATACAGCTCCATTGACTGAAATTGTTGACAAGCTTAGAACTCTTAAGCTAGCTAACTCATTTGTTTCTGATGCCATTGTTCATTTGACTAAACTAACGGCTAAGAATTCCGGATTCGCCATCCAGGCGCGTAGGGCGCTATGGCTCAAATCCTGGTCAGCTGATGTGACTTCAAAGTCTAAATTACTCAACATTCCTTTCAAGGGGCAGACCTTACTCGGGCCTGGTTTGAAAGAAATTATCGCTGACATTACTGGAGGTAAGGGTCATACCCTTCCTCAGGACAGGGCCAAATCTAAGGCCAAACAATTTTCGTGCCTTTCGAAATTCCAAGGCAGGTGCAGCATCAACTTCCTCCGCTTCAAGACAAGAGGGAATTTTTGCTCAATCTAAGCAGGCCTGGAAACCTAACCAGTCCTGGAACAAAGGCAAGCAGGCCAGAAAGCCTGCTGCTGCCTCTAAGACAGCATTAAGGAAAGGCCCCCTATCCGGCGACGGATCTAGTAGGGGGCAGATTTTTTCTCTTCGCCCAGGCGTGGGCAAGAGATGTTCAGGATCCCTGGGCGTTGGAGATTATATCTCAGGGATATCTTCTGGACTTCAAAGCTTCCCCTCCACAAGGGAGATTTCATCTTTCAAGGTTATCTGCAAATCAGATAAAGAAAGAGGCATTCCTACGCTGTGTGCAAGACCTCCTAGTAATGGGAGTGATCCATCCAGTTCCGCGGACGGAACAAGGGCAGGGTTTTTATTCAAATCTGTTTGTGGTTCCCAAAAAAGAGGGAACCTTCAGACCAATTTTGGATCTAAAGATCTTAAACAAATTCCTCAGAGTTCCATCTTTCAAAATGGAAACTATTCGGACCATCCTACATGACCACAGTGGACTTAAAGGATGCCTACCTTCACATACCGATTCACAAAGATCATCATCGGTTCCTAAGGTTTGCCTTTCTAGACAGGCATTACCAATTTGTAGCTCTTCCCTTCAGGTTGGCTACAGCCCCGAGAATCTTTACGAAGGTTCTGGGCTCACTTCTGGCGGTTCTAAGACCGCGAGGCATAGCGGTGGCTCCGTATCTAGACGACATCCTGATACAGGCGTCAAGCTTTCAAATTGCCAAGTCTCATACAGAGATAGTTCTGGCATTTCTGAGATTGCACGGGTGGAAAGTGAACGAGGAAAAGAGTTCTCTATCCCCACTTACAAGAGTCTCCTTCTTAGGGACTCTTATAGATTCTGTAGAGATGAAAATTTATCTGACGGAGTCCAGGTTATCAAAGCTTCTAAATGCTTGCCGTATTCTTCATTCCATTCCGCGCCCTTCGGTGGCTCAGTGTATGGAGGTGATCGGCTTAATGGTAGCGGCAATGGACATAGTGCCATTTGCGCCCCTACATCTCAGACCACTGCAATTATGCATGCTAAGTCAGTGGAATGGGGATTACACAGATTTGTCCCCTCTGCTAAATCTGGATCAAGAGACCAGAGATTCTCTTCTCTGGTGGTTGTCTCGGGTCCACCTGTCCGAGGGTATGACCTTTCGCAGGCCAGATTGGACAATTGTAACAACAGATGCCAGCCTTCTAGGTTGGGGTGCAGTCTGGAACTCCCTGAAGGCACAGGGATCGTGGACTCCTTCCGATAAATATTCTGGAGTTAAGAGCAATATTCAATGCTCTTCTGGCTTGGCCTCAGTTAGCAACACTGAGGTTCATCAGATTTCAGTCGGACAATATCACGACTGTGGCTTAAATCAACCATCAAGGGGGAACCAGGAGTTCCCTAGCGATGTTAGAAGTCTCAAAAATAATTCGCTTGGCAGAGACTCACTCTTGCCACCTGTCAGCAATCCATATCCCAGGCGTGGAGAACTGGGAGGCGGATTTTCTAAGTCGTCAGACTTTTCACCGGGGGAGTGGAAACTCCATCCGGAGGTATTTGCTCAGTTGATTCATCGTTGGGGCAAACCAGAGTTGGATCTCATGGCGTCTAGCCAGAACGCCAAGCTTCCTTGTTACGGATCCAGGTCCAGGGACCCAGAAGCGACGCTGATAGATGCTCTAGCAGCGCCTTGGTTCTTCAACCTGGCTTAGGTGTTTCCACAGTTTCCTCTGCTCCCTCGACTGATTGCCAAAATCAAACAGGAGAGAGCATTGGTGATTCTAATAGCGCCTGCGTGGCCACGCAGGACCTGGTATGCAGACCTAGTGGACATGTCATCCTTTCCACCATGGACTCTGCCTCTAAGACAGGACCTTCTAATACAAGGTCCTTTCAATCATCCAAATCTAATTTTTCTGAGACTGACTGCATGGAGATTGAACGCTTGATTCTATCAAAGCGTGGCTTCTCCGAGTCAGTCATTGATACCTTAATACAGGCACGAAAGCCTGTTACCAGGAAAATCTATCAGAAGATATGGCGTACATATCTTTACTGGTGTGAATCCAAGAATTACTCATGGAGTAAGGTTAGGATTCCTAGGATATTGTCCTTTCTCCAAGAGGGTTTGGACAAAGGATTATCAGCTAGTTCCTTAAAGGGACAGATTTCTGCTCTGTCTATTCTTTTGCACAAACGTCTGGCAGAAGTTCCAGACGTCCAGGCATTTTGTCAGGCTTTGGTTAGAATTAAGCCTGTTGCTCACCCATGGAGCTTAAACCTGGTTCTTAAGGTTCTTCAAGGAGTTCCGTTTGAACCCCTTCATTCCATTGATATTAAGCTTTTATCTTGGAAAGTTCTGTTTTCGATGGCTATTTCCTCGGCTCGGAGAGTCTCTGAGCTATCTGCCTTACAATGTGATTCTCCTTATCTGATTTTTCATGCAGATAAGGTAGTTCTGCGTACCAAACCTGGGTTTTTACCTAAGGTGGTTTCTAACAAGAATATCAATCAAGAGATTGTTGTTCCATCATTGTGTCCTAATCCTTCTTCAAAGAAGGAACGTCTTTTACATAATCTGGACGTAGTCCGTGCCTTGAAGTTTTACTTACAAGCTACTAAAGATTTTCGTCAAACATCTTCCCTGTTTGTCTTTTATTCTGGACAGAGGAGAGGTCAAAAAGCTTCGGCAACCGGAGTATTATACACCTAGCCTATGAGACTGCTGGACAGCAGCCCCCTGAAAGAATTACAGCTCATTCTACTAGAGCTGTGGCTTCCACCTGGGCCTTTAAAAATGAGACCTCTGTTGAACAGATTTGCAAGGCCGCGACTTGGTCTTCGCTTCACACTTTTTCAAAATTTCACAAATTTGATAATTTTGCTTCTTCGGAGGCTGTTTTTGGGAGAAAGGTTCTTCAGGCAGTGGTTCCTTCCGCTTAATCCCTGCCTTCTCCCTCCCATCATCCGTGTACTTTAGCTTTGGTTTTGGTATCCCATAAGTAATGGATGATCCGTGGACTGGATACACTTAACAAGAGAAAACATAATTTATGCTTACCTGATAAATTTATTTCTCTTCTAGTGTATCCAGTCCACGGCCCGCCCTGTCATTTTACGGCAGGTCTAAAATTTAATTAAACTACAGTCACCACTGCACCCTATGGTTTCTCCTTTCTCTTTGTTTCGGTCGAATGACTGGATATGGCAGTTAGGGGAGGAGCTATATAGCAGCTCTGCTGTGGGTGATCCTCTTGCAACTTCCTGTTGGGAAGGAGAATATCCCATAAGTAATGGATGATCCGTGGACTGGATACACTACAAGAGAAATAAATTTATCAGGTAAGCATAAATTATGTTTTCTACTCTTGCTAAACGAACCACTATTCCTATGGAAGATAGTACTTCCTTTAAATATCTTTTCGATAGGAAGCTTGAATCCTATCTAAGGAAAGCCTATTTATATTGAGATCATCTTCTTAGGCCTGCAATTTCTTTGGCTGATGTTGCAGCTGCTTCAACTTTTTGGTTGGAGATTTTAGCGCAACAAGAATTGGATTCTGACTTGTATAGCATTGTTCGTTTACTACAACATGCTAATCATTTTATTTGTGATGCAATTTTTGATATTATCAAAATTTATGTTAGATCCATGTCTTTAGCTATTTTAGCTAGAAGAGCTTTGTGGCTTAACGGAATGCTGATATGACATCTCAGTCTAGATTACTATCTCTTTCTTTCCAAGGTAATAATTTATTTGGTTCTCAGTTGGATTCTATTATTTCAACTGTTACTGGGGGAAGAGTTTTTTTGCCTCAGGGTAAATCTAAGGCTTCTAATCGTTTTTGTTCCTTTCGTCAAAATAAGGAACAAAAACTAATCCTTCCCCCAAGGAAACTGTTTCCAATTGGAAGCCTTCCTCAAGCTGGAATAAATCCAAGCATTTTAAGAAACCAAAGTCAGCCTCTAAGTCTGCATGAAGGTGCGGCCCTCATTCCAGCTCAGCTGGTAGGGGGCAGATTAAGGTTTTTCAAGCTTATTTAGAGTCGGGTCAGGCCCCGCCTCAGAGAATTACAGCTCATTCTACTAGATCAGTCTCCACTTTGTGGGCTTTTAAGAATGAAGCTTCAGTTGATCAGATTTGCAAAGCAGCAACTTTGTCTTCTTTGCATACATTTACTAAATTCTACCGTTTTGATGTTTTTGCTTCTTCAGAAGCAGTTTTTGGTAGAAAAGTTCTTCAGGCAGCTGTTTCAGTTTGATTCTTCTGCTGATGTTTTAAGTTTTTCTTTTCTTTATTAGAATAAGTTATATTTTGGGTTGTGGATTAATTTTTCAGCATATGTCTGTTGTTTATTTTTATCCCTCCCTCTCTAGTGACTCTTGCGTGGAGTTCCACATCTTGGGTATTTGATATCCCATACGTCACTAGCTCATGGACTCTTGCCAATTACATGAAAGAAAACATAATTTATGTAAGAACTTACCTGATAAATTAATTTCTTTCATATTGGCAAGAGTCCATGAGGCCCACCCTTTTCTTATGTTGGTTATGATTTTTTGGTATAAAGCACAATTATTTCCAGATTCCTTTGTTGATGCTTTTTACTCCTTTTCTTATCACGCCACTACTTGGCTATTCGTTAAACTGAATTGTGGGTGTGGTGAGGGGTGTATTTAAAGGCATTTTGAGGTTTGGGAAACTTTGCCCCTCCTGGTAGGATTGTATATCCCATACGTCACTAGCTCATGGACTCTTGCCAATATGATAGAAATGAATTTATCAGGTAAGTTCTTACATAAATTATGTTTTTCTTCTGATGGAAAGAGTCCACAGCTCCCCACCCGTAATTTTATGTGGGGCGTCCTTATTATTCTTCTGGCACCTTTCACCCTGATATTTCTTCTACTGTTCCTTGTTCCGCGGCAGAATGACTGGGGGATGAGGGGAGTGGGAGGAGGAGTATTTAAGCCTTTGCCTGGGGGTGTCTTTGCCCCTTCCATGTTTTTATTTCCGAAAAGTAATGAATGCAGCTATGGACTCTTTTTCCATCAGAAGAAAAGAATATTATCAGGTAAGCACAATTGTAATGATGGTGTTTCCTAGGTGAACGATTATATCTTACTAATCCAAGGGTTATCTACTCACCGAAATCCGAAAGCTTGTGTTGTAGTATTCTTTCTTCGACCTTACCTTTTCACATGTATCTCTCTTGTCAGTCTCTGCGTTTACACTGCCACTTCCGGATTCGCTGACGTAGAGATCAAGTGTCTAGTTTCTTATCCAATCAGGAGGTCGGATTATCGGCACTATTGTTAGAAACCCTAGTGTCGAACTTACACAGTTCGTTGTAGTTTTCCTTGTCAAAATCTTTACAACATCATCATAGGCAATGTTTCATTCAGAGCGCTCTAGTTTATCAGATGTTGGAAAGGAAATGGTAAAGAGATTAAATCCTTCTCCTATTTGGGAGGTCAGTAGACAGCAAGTTCCTTCTCTTTTAGTGCAACACAGGACAGTTCTTCAACATGTTTCAGCTCACAGCTTTTTTCAAGATATTTTTAGGATACCCAAGTACTGAATCACTTGAAAGTAATGCAGCTTATCTATGTAAAGCTGACCAGAAAATACCATATGGAAGTCTGTGTAACAGGAAAGGAAGATATTTTACCTTAAAATGTCCTCAGTAGCCACATACCATTGTAAAAAGGATTTTAAGCTTCCAATGAGGATGCTAGTCCCAGAACATATGTGTATCTGGTATGTTAAGATGTTAAGGCAAAGTCACAATCTTTCCCTCCACAGTTTAAAGAAGTTTATTGAAATCCCTTTAAAAAAACGATTAGCCCTGAATCACAAAGCACAAACTCTGATGTGCTGAAGAATTTTTGAGGTAACATATTTAAATTTTTATGTAGAAATATTCAGGATATGATTTATTGTCACAGTTATGCTGCATTAATTTAAAGTGAATTAGTATATGGGTATACCAATGTTGCATATCTTAAAGATTTTTTTTTTGTTTGTAGAGGGTAGTTGGTATCTAAAGAAGCCACTGCCACTGGGAATTACATTTTGAGTTTTAACATACCCTTGATGCAGGGTTTGACAAACCCAGGAGCCAGGGAGCTACTGGCTCCTAGAATTTTACCACTTGGCACCTAACCTTTTGGGTTTTTCTTCATATATTTGTATACAATACCACTGTGTGACTCCTAAATGTTCTTACTCGCTCCTAAATTTTAAACCAATTTGTTGACCCCTGCCTTAATGTTTAAAGTGCAAAGTTAAATATAAAAACCTAAAACGTATTTTAGAGCAAGGATAAGAAAAGGGATGTAAAGGTGGAAGAATGTTTAAAGGGACAGTAAAGTCATAATTAGACATTCTTGACAGAGCATTCCATTTTCTTCATAAACAGGGAGAGTCCAGAGCTGCATTCATTACTTTTGGGTATTCAGAAGCTGGCTACCAGGAGGAGGCAAAGACACCTCAGCCAAAGGCTTACATACCTCCTCCACTTCCCTCATCCCCCAGTCATTCTTTGCCTTTCGTCACAGGAGGTTGGCAGAGAAGTGTCAGAAGATTTCGGTTTAGTCTCTTTTGGAGGGTAGTACTCTTCGGAATGGGACTGGAGTTTTAAGTAGTCCTGTCAGCCTCTCAGTGAGTGCATGGGTGAATGTTAGAGTCCGGAAATGCAGGGAGAGTCTTTCTGCAAAACCATCCCGACTCATATTAACAACTCCATAAGCAATCAGTGTTGAGTTTCACTGCCTGCTTTCTTCTCTCAAGTCCACGTCAGAAGCGATGTTACTATCTGTCACACTTGAAGAGCCGTGTTCCTGTTCTACGGCGTAGATTCCAGGAAGATCGTTTCATTTTACTTTCAATATGGAAATGTAATGTAATGAAGAAGACAAGGCCTCAGTGGGACTCCTTTTATCTTATGGAATCAAGGGTTAAAATCTCCTGAGGGGGGTTATTTGAACAGGGGGGGGGGACTTTAATCATGTTTGTTATGTGATTCTGTCTGCTAATGTGTAGTGATACTTGGGATCGTGGCTATTTCAGAACATACCGGCCTTTTTTGCAGGCTTTGCAGACTGGCACGCTTTTTCTTGGACTGCTCAGTGCACCTTGTGACCGGAAGTGGTCATGCTTCTGTTCTCCATTTCCATATTCCTGACCTTGTGGCGATGGAGAGAGTCTGTTTCGCTAGAGTCTGGGTCATAAGAGGTGGTGAGTGTCCCAGCCATTGGGGGTGTAAGGTGCCGTTTATTTTTTGTCCATATTTACAATCTCCAAGTTATGGAGGATTCTGATTTTTTTGGAGACGGATGTCTCTGATTCAGATTCTACTTCTTGCGAAGAATATGAAAGGGCCCAGGTGATCCATGCCCATCAGTTATGTTCCGAATGCCACTTTAGAGTGCACTTTTCTCTGGAATCAGAAAATTTAGAGTCCGCTGAGCCATCCGCCCCTGAGGATTCCATATCCTGCGAGGCACGCGCCCTAGAACCTTTTTTTGCTACGCAAGCAGGTGTCCCAAATGCCGTTTATCTTTTTTCCGGAAGGCGGCTAGTTTCCTCCAGAAGTTACGGCACGGTTCCGCATGGCCATATCGATGGTGCATTTATATCTTCCAGGAAGATATTTTCCGTGTTCTGTTAACCAGGGCTCGTCAGGCGTGGGATTGTCTGGTTCAGATCAGCCCTCTGGGGAAGCGGTTTCCTCTGAGGCTTCAGGGGTCCAACTCTTGGGGGCCAGGGTCATCAGTTGCCCCAGCGGAGGTAAGTCTTGCCTTTAGTTATAGACTCGCCTGCCTTCATGTCCTGCTGAGGCATGTTTTGGCACTGTTGGAGGATCCCAGTCCTTATTGGTTGGTGGATCCTCGGTCTTCCATTCCGGACGGCAAGCAGGGTTAGACAAATGGGGATGAATCAATCTCCTTGTCTCCTTTTTTTTTTTTTTTTTTTTTTTTTTTTAGTATCTTCCAGTTCTGAGCTTTGGAAGAATTGGATCTCTGACCGGCTGGTTCTGTTAGTGTGTCCGTTCTTCTTGGGCGTTAACCTGCAGGTGTTGCCCTCTTTTATTTTGATCCGGTTAGGATGTATTTCTTTAATTTTGAAAGCTCATGTCTGTTTTAATTTTTTTCCTTTGGAAACATTTTCTTCTCTGGAATGTGATACTAGCGATTTTGTGGTCGCATTGGCGCTTCTGTGGAAGTTATATGAAAAGTTAGGACATTGTTATGTCTACCGTTAGTCTGTTTAATTTGTCTATCCCTTCTAGGTTTGCGGCTTTCTGTGGCCTTTGACAGTTCTTGGGTGCACTATGTATCAGGCTGGTCCTGGTTGGGTACTAATTTTCTGTCCCTTGGGGTCTATATCAGACCCGTGGTGCCCGTTATGCCATGCTGGTTCGGCTGGGGTGCCGAGGGGCTCACTCTTGTTTTTAGTTTTGTTTTCTTCTTTTTCGATACAAATTATTGGTGGCCTTTCGTTCCTAGACATCAGGCTGGTCCTTGTTTATTCTTCTGGGGGTATCAGAGGGGGATTGTGCTCAGTCCTAATTGTCCTATCCATGCTTAGCTGGCAGGGTTTCTGAGGGTCGGATCCTGCTAAGGCGTACTCTGTAGGCTGCTGGGTTCTTTTGGTTTAGGTGCTAGAGTTTTTTTCTCTTTCCCATAGTTGGTCAAAGGTTTAGAGGATTCCATGGAAATCTTTGGTGTCAGGTTCTGGTGGCGTTTACTCGTCTCCTCCTTTGAGGCTTCCTTTGGGATTGTCCTCTTGGACTCTGTTTCCTTGATGACGATACCGCTTCCTTCGGGTCGAGGCTGATTGGGCTTTTTGTCCCCTTTCCTTGGGGCTGGCCTTCTGGTCATCGGTTTCAGGAAGTTAGGGCCTTTTTGATATTTTTCTACTTACGGGATCTCGTCTGCACCCATATTTTTGGAGCTCTGCAGATTGTTGTCTCCATTTTTTCCGGTGTTTGCCCCTGCTTAGACGTTTTGCGTTTTCATCTGCCAGGGGTTAGAATGCTCATTCATTCGTTCAGTGTCCAAGGTGTCTTGGATATGACTGTGATTGCATCGCCTGTGGTGCAAGGTCTGCTCCAGGTGGGGTAACTCAGTGGTTCCTCAGGGGTTATAGTTTGTGTAAAGCCGGCTCCGGGTTCCGGGTGTCTGTTTTTTTGTGTGGACATTTTGGGGTTCTATATCCAGATCCCTTAGGACTGGTTCGGGACGGCCCAGTTTCCCAGTTCCGGGACATCTTCTGTTCCTATGGTCGTATTTTTCTCTCTCTTTTCTGAGAATTGGACTTCTGCTGGGCTGACCATACTGTTCGGATGGTTCATCATTCGGTACTTGACCTTTTGAGTCCATCTACAGTTTACACTCCATACCTGTGTAGGGGTGAGCTGTTCTGTTTTTGATTCCCCTCCCTTTGGGGTGGACTTGGCATTCCACAGTATCCGCCTGGTGCGCGAAGGTACTTTTTCTTCCTCTGTTCAGTGGGGTTGTCCCCTCTGCCTTGCGGGCAGTATGTCAGGTGAAGGGCTGGATTTCTTGTGACATGCTATTACTGTAGTTTCAGTAGAGGGTCTGCTTTTGGGAGTGTCCTTAGTCATCAGGAAGGGAGCTGCAACTGGGTTCTGGAACCCGAGCTCTTTTTGGGGGGGGGCTGGATCCCCTCCCTTTTCCTTCCTGAAGGTCTTGGTGATTCAGGGAATTTTTAATTCCTTTGTCTTTTCGGACATTGTCCGTCACTTTGGTGCTGGCTCTGTTGCCCAGAGTGAGGGTCAGGGATCTGTCTGATCTGTTGAACTTTGACAGTGTATCTCAGATGGATCTTGTGAGCCTTCCTTAGGTGGGAGGCTTCGCAGTGGATCCCTCAGCAGGTAGTTTTTTCTCTGCTGGTACTATCCTTCATTTCCTGCTTTTCTTGGGAGAGGGTTGTTCTGCACTACTGTGCAGTTTACTAGCTTGGTTAGCTAGGGTTGGCGACTTGTGTTCTCTTAGACCATCTCTGCAGCAGGAAGCCTATGGCTTTCAAAGGAGCATATTCAGATATTCTGATGCTGTGTTTTTTTTTCAGCTCCCGGGGACGGTTTGTTTTCGGTTGCTCTATCCTGGGTGCGAGTTAGCATTTTGCATAGGGGAGGGGTTCTATCTTCTCCCTTTAGTTTTTCAGGGCTTTACTTTGGTCCCTTGGAATCCATGCTGATAGGGGTCTGGGATTTTCCTCGGCGTTAGGGTGTTTCGTCGGTTTTGCCCTGTTTCATCCTTGGTTACTCTCTTGGAGTTACCCTTGGTTTTTTTCTTTATTGCCCTTGTCAGAGTATATGAATATTATAAATGAAATTGTGTGTATGTGAAAAAGTGTATGTGTGTATATATATATATATATATATATATATATATATATATATATATATATATATAATATAGTTTGTGAGACCACAGAATTAATTAAATATGAGGCTATTTACAACAGTGCTATTTCACTATAAATCACAAACCCCCCTGCCAAATGGTTTTGGCTGGGTGAAGACATGTTTATCCTAATTAAAAGATAACATGGCTTTTGAAGCTCACAGCCCTGTAGGGGGTAACAACCAAATTAGCAAACAAGGACCGATGGTCAAACACATCCTGGAATGTATGGAGACGATATTCTGAGCATAAACTAGATAAGCAGGTAAAATTCTGACTACATAGTGATTAGCATACACTTGTTAATTAGTCCCTGCCTGTGTATTGAGGCAGTAAAAATTTGACCAGCTAAAAGTACATGTTCTAAATTATACTCTTAAACCCATTGCTAAAAGACAGCATAGAAATGAATACATGTGTGTGTGTGTGTGTGTGTGTGTGTGTGTGTGTGTGTATGTATATATATATATATATATATATGTACATATATTCAGACAAAATATTTAATATATATTCCTTAGACTGTATTTCATGTCTATAATGCAATTCAGATTCAAATGAATTAGATGAATAGCTGCATTAGTAGATATAAAATGTTTAAGTTATTCCAAAATTAATACAATTTCTCTATATTCCAGGAAGCTAATGGAAAATGACAGGGAGAACATTAATGGATATTTGTGGACCTAAAAAGCAATGATTAATAACACTATCATTTTTATTTCAGATCTGCATAGACAAGATTCATGCATTCAGGATTTATTAGAAATATGAAATATATTATATCCATGTTGGGGTGCAGTGCAGTGCAGTACTGAATATGAAATATGCTGTGGTTTTTATATGAATATATATCAGGATTTTAAATGCTATTAATTTTGGAATAGTTAGCAGTATAAATTATTTTGATGTAATATGATATTAAACGTAATTGCGCATCATGTGAAGCCCTGGGGATGCCTGTCACTCTACAGGCATGATTGCCGGGGTAGGAGCAGTAAGGAGCCCCCAGATCTCCCTCAAGGTGGGAGAGTGCTCATGACGGCTCTGAGCTGTCATTAGCACCAGAGTGAGAAACTCTGTGATGGCTCAGAGCCGTCATTAGCACTCAAAGGGTTAAGAACCAGATTATTGGATGCTTTTTTTATTTAATGACGTCGGAAGGTGGAAGGTTGTTTGCTAGTGAGCTGCTTTACAAAAATAGGACACTACGGATAGACAATTCTTGAAAAATTAAGAGGACTGAAAATCTGTCATTGCAAGGCATAATAATCCATATTGTAGTGTATAGACCTATTTAAAGGGATAACATTTTAATCTGCACACAGTACTTACCTTTCCAGAAAGTGCACATTTCTTCCTATTAAAAGCACATGAAACCCATGTTTCTTTCATGATTTAGAAAGTGCGTGCAATTTTAAGCAACTTTCTATTTTACTTCTATTATCTAATTTGCTTCATTCTCTCAATATCCTTTGTTGAAAAGCATATCTAAATATGCTCAGTAGCGGCTGATTGGTGGCTGCACATAGATGCCTCATGTTATTGGTTCACCTATGTGCATTGCTATTTCTTCAACGAAGAATACCTAAAGAATAAAGCAAATTAGATACTATGAGTAAATTGGAAATTTGTTTAAAATTGTATTCTGTATACAAATGAGAGGAAAAAATTTGTGCTTCATGTCCCTTTCAAGTAGCAATAAAGGCTAAGCAACCTCCATCCATTTCTAATATCGTCCAATTATTTCTGTGCAATACACATTCGGTTCTAGATTGGCCTTACTTGCACCTAATCTAGAACGATACTTGCTAAACGTGTGAATGCACATTTGGAAGAAAGTAAAAAAAGTGCTGGAGGCTGCAGTGCCTTTGCTGCTTTTAAAAAGAAAGGACACAACTTTCAGGAAAGGTAAGTGCCGTAAGTACCATTTGCAGCTTAAAGGAACATGATATTCATAAAATTTTCCCTGTACCACTGAAAATATAATGCTTCACAATGTATTACATTGCTTTGTTTTTTTTGTTTGTTTCTTACAAATGCATGTTCCTGTACTAAGTAAAACCAGTTCTGTGAGTAGTCTCAATCAGCCAAGTTGGCATATTAGTGTTTTTATTGTGCCTAAAACTCCTATTGGTTGCCATAACAACTTTTAAATAATTTTAAATACTATTTTAATATCATACTTGAAACATTACAAAGGGTTTAGTTTCATATACTTTTGACTTTACCACTTTGTTTACTAAATAAATTGACAAATATGGCCATAGGCAGTTGCATTTAGCTATTTTCGGCAACTGATTTATTCATGTAATAGGCATCAATATAGTGTTACCCCCTCCCACACGCACACATTTTGTGACTATAACAGTCCCAACTCTTCTGGGAAGGCTTTTCACAACATTTTGGAGTGTGTCTGAGGGAATTTGTGCCCATATTTGTGCCCATTCAGCCAAAATAGCATTTGTGAGGCCAGTCCCTGATGTTGAATAAAAAATTGTGGGTTTGAGGTAAGGGCTCTGTACAGGCCACTCGAGTTCCTTCACACCAGACTCTTCAAACTATGTCTTCATGGACCTTGCTTTGTGCACAGAGGCACAGTTATACTGGAGCAGGTAAAGGCCTTCCCCAGACTGTTGGAAGTACCCAATTGTCTGAAATGTCTTTGTGTTCTGTAGCATTAAGATAACCTTTCACTGGAACAAAGGGGCATAACTCAAATCCTGTAAAACTGCCCCAGAACATTATCCCTCCTCCTTAAAACTTTACGCACTATGCACTATATATAAAATAAGAAGCATAATTTACAAGAAAACCCTATATACCGGGGGAATATTTTAAGGATATAATGTATTTAGTCCCTAAATTTAAAAGTTAAAGGCATTAAACACCTCTTGTTTTTGTGTAAACATTGTACTTTGCCCCACATTCCTTAGAAAGAGCAAAAAGTGTTCCTTTTTCAAGATACGATGAGTCCACGGATTTCATCTTACTTGTGGGATATCGCCTTCTGGTCAGCAGGAGGAGGCAAAGAGCACCACAGCAGAGCTGTATAAATAGCTCCTCCCTTCCCTCCCAACCCAGTCATTCTCTTTGCCTGTGTTAGTAAGATAGGAGATGGCAAAGTGAGGTGTTAGTAAAGATTCTTCAATCAAGTGTTTATTATTTTTTAAGTAGTGCCTCCGAGTGCTACTTTGTGCTGGGGTGTAGCCTAGACCAGATCAGTCTCTTCAGTAAAAAGAGAAGCATTTGGTGGCTTTAAAGCAATATGAACTGGTGGGACATAATTCTCACTGCGCCTCCTATACATATTTGCTGCCCTAATACAGATAGCCTGAGCACTTTTAACTCAGGCTGATCTTTGTCCACAGGGCTATGGGAGGGAGAGGACCTCTGTAAACCTACTGGACTGCCATGCTGTCGCACAGCTTTCAAGGTAATTGCTGACTTTTTTATTCTGGGTCTGAAACCAAAAGAGAAGATTCAGGACAGAGGAAGTTTAGCACTTTTCTGGGATTAGTATCTCTTTATTATGTAAAGGATGCTATGACAGCGTGGTAATGGCAGGCACTGGGGCTCAGGAGTGTGGTTTCTAGGGGATTTTGCACTGAAAAGAAGCCCTGATTTGTATGACGCTGTACAAAGTAACAGAATAGCATACAGCCGACTGTTCATTTGTATATGTTATCATGTAGCAGAGCACTTCCTACTGGGCTTTCTGTGTTGTGCCAGCAAACGCCTCTGATCTGCAGAATGTCTCTTTATTTAAAGTGGACACAAGATGCCCAGGTTCCCTAAGAAGGGGTCAGTTTGTGCCCGGTAGTCGGTCTTTGTGAAATAAATATGGCGACCGGGAGACTGTGTATTATTACGCCCACGAAGGGCGGGGTTATGTTTCAGGGCCGTTTTTTTCTCAGAGGCGCAACTAACATGTCTAGCTGAACTGCGATGTGTTATCACGCCCACGAGGGGCGGGGCCGTGTTTAAGGCGTCTTAGGCTGCACTCGCTTTATCGGAAGATTGAGCAGTTTGCATGTTAACGCAGTATTTGTTACCTCTGTGTGTCCGGATAGCGCTACAACTGCGCTCCGGATTTGTTTGGGACATAAAGTTCTCAGGGTGAAGGGCAATAGGACACCTCAGCAAGATTTCACTGAGGTCCAGTCAGTACTATTAATTGTGTACTAATTTATATTGTGCGTTTGCAAGGATAAAAAACAAAACAGAGTTTTGTTTTAAAATTTAAAGTGACAGTATGTCTTTGGCTGTTGATCTTTTTTACAATAATTTCAGCTGTTTCTTGGTTTATCCCATACTTTGTGTTTTAGGATGACACAAGACCACACAAAAATGAGTTACTTTGTGAATTAAAAGAAGCAGTCCTTATAAGACTTTGTGCTGTTTGGGGAACCCCTTGACTATGGTCAATTTATACCACAATTCTCCTGTAGTGTACCACATATTGTTATGGCCCACATGCAGTGCTCTGCGCATCCTCTGATATACCAATGGGAATTACCTTGAAAATTAGAAAAAGTGGATAGGAGCGCTAAAAGCTAAAGGTGATATAGAGAATTAACGTTAAGACTTATTAGAAATTAAAAACAGAGTGAATAGTTGTCAAATAAACAAAGATTTATTCACATTAGGTGATATATAAAAACGGACGTCTCCGTAAATAAAAACCAAAAGTTACAAAATAGTTGCCACCATTTGATATAAACTTGAATTGCAGAGTTCACAATAAGGTAAGCATAGTCCGATTCCACACTGAAATCTCAATCGGAGGTTGGTTTGCTAGCAAAACAGGGGCTTACCCAGACGAGTGCACATTCAATCTTCTCCGTGACTAGTTGTACGGCTGTAATGACGTCACCATTGAGGGCGCTGTCCCAAACAAACCTTCTGATTGGTGTAGATACGAAGTCAGTAAGTTGCAGTATTACTTGGCTTTCTTTGCTATAATGTAGCGATCATCGAGGAAAAAAGTTCCTGCACTTAGTGCCAGATAGCACGCAGGATGCCAAACATAAGGCTGAGGAAAGTAGAATAGAATAATGTCCAATAGTGACCCGTTACAGGTCTAGTGGCAAAATTGGGAATGGCTAACAGTGTTAGCAATATTGCACACTTTTCATGTGAAGAATAGTCGATCCAGCTTGTATGTATAAGCTTGTCTTTCTCTTGTCTTTGTTAGTTGCAGCACATCAACGCGTTTCTCCCTCTGCAGGGCTTTTTCAAGATGAATATTCTGCAACACGTGTGTCTTCTTTTAAAGGTGTATCTTGCTTCCCATTGGTCAGGTTCCACCTGGGAAATTGGAGCTGAGGTAGTCTTTAGTTTTAAGGTGGTCATACTTCACATATGGTTTTTTTAGCTCCCTCAAAAAAGGTTTATTTAATAAGAAAAAGAAAAAGAAAAAAAGAGAAGTTAATAGTCTTTATATATAGATCATATAATATAAAAAATAAAAAGTCTCATTAAAGCCTACTAATTGATGTTTGTATATACGAAATAAACTTCAATCAAATAAAAATGGAGAAATATCTAATTCAGAATTCAAACCGGCAGGGAACAGGGAGACAATAAAACGTATAAAAAACTTGATTTAAATCCCACTAATAAATTTGCTGCATTACTCAAAAAATTAATAAGAGAAGGCAGAGATTTAGGAATACTAAATGAGAAGGAGGTAGAATACCTGGACCCCAATTATCCAAAGGTCCTGGTATTCTACTTCCTCCCAAAAATACATAAAAATCTTTCCCAACCCCCAGGGAGGCCCATCATCTCGGGCATAGGGTCGCTTTCTTCAAATCTCTCACAATATGTGGACACATTCCTGCAAAAATATGTAAGGGGTTTGGACTCATATCTGAGAGACTCTACTCAGGTTCTCAATATCTTAGACCAGGTCAATTGGGAAGATGACTTTATTCTAGTAACTGGGGATATTACGTCCCTATACACGGTAATTGATCACGAGAAAGGAGTCATGGCAGTGAAGCAATATCTGGATAGGGATGTGGAGCTAAAATCTGAACAAAAAGAATTTCTGCTAAAGAGCATTTCATTTATCCTAAAAAACAATTGCTTTATGTATAACAATAAATTTTATTTACAAATAGAAGGAACGGCTATGGGCACGAGGTTCGCACCAAGCTACGCCAACTTATTTGTTGGCAACTGGGAAGAATCCTTCTTCCAGTTGGGTGGCTATGGTGCGAGCCTCGTGCTCTATAAACGTTACATAGATGACGTCTTGCTAATTTGGAAGGGGTCCGAATCTGAGCTATTGAAATTATTTTCTGACATAAATCTGAATGACAAGGGGCTCAATTTCTCCTTTAACCACAGTAAAGATAGGGTAGTATTCCTAGATCTAGAAATAATGGTTATAAATAATAATTTAGAGACCAAAACACATTTCAAAGAAGTCAACTCCAACAGTTTTATCCATTCAAAGAGCTGTCCCCTGCAGCAATGGATAGACAATATTCCAGTAGGCCAAAGCCTGAGAGTAAGGAAGAACTGCTCCAGGATCTCAGATTTTGATAATCAAATAGAATCCCTGATTGATAAATTCAAAGATAGGGGCTATGACGATGAGGTCATAAATAAGGCTGTGGTAAGAGCAAGGAACACAGACAGAAAGAGCCTCCTCACATATAAACAGAAATCCCCTAAAAATGACTCTGAAATAATTGATGTCCCATTCATAACTGAATATAATGTTGACCATAGAATTATGCGAAAAATTCTAAATAAACATTGGCCCATACTAAAAGCTGACTCTATATTAGGAGATTCTCTCCCACAGAAACCGAGAATGATTTTCAAAAAAACAAAAAATTTTAAAACATTATTTGCACCCAGTTCACGTGTAAGAACTCAAAAACCTGTCCTCACACAGAAAGATCTACAAGGGGGGGAAATATCAGGCTTTTTTCCCTGCTATTCTTGCAAGGCATGCAAGCATAGTAATAAGAGAAAAATAATACACATCCCAAAATCAGATGAAGAAATTATTATTAAAGACTGTATTAGATGTACTACAAAGGGAGTAATTTACATTCTGAGGTGTACATGTAATTTAATATATTTTGGGGAGACCAAACGAATGATTAGGGATAGGATCAGGGAGCATCTACTATGCATTGAGAAAGGGAATGGTGGACACTAATTTATATAAGCACTTTAAGTCAATAAACAAGGGGAACACTAAAGATCTGAGTTATTGGGGAATAATACAGTTGAAGCATAACTGGAGGGGAGGAAATATAGAAAAGGCTTTGAAAATTAAAGAAGCAGAATTGATTTATAGATACAATACCCTGTTCCCTGCCGGTTTGAATTCTGAATTAGATATTTCTCCATTTTTATTTGATTGAAGTTTATTTCGTATATACAAACATCAATTAGTAGGCTTTAATGAGACTTTTTATTTTTTATATTATATGATCTATATATAAAGACTATTAACTTCTCTTTTTTTCTTTTTCTTATTAAATAAACCTTTTTTGAGGGAGCTAAAAAAAACATATGTGAAACTCCCTAAGACTGTATAAATGTTTTTATATATAAGTTGCCTAAGCTATACCAATGCTGCCAATACCATCTTAAAAGTATGACCACCTTAAAACTAAAGACTGCCTCAGCTCCAATTTCCCAGGTGGAACCTGACCAATGGGAAGCAAGATACACCTTTAAAAGAAGACACACCTGTTGCAGAATATTCATCTTGAAAAAGCCCTGCAGAGGGAGAAACGCGTTGATGTGCTGCAACTAACAAAGACAAGAGAAAGACAAGCTTATACATACAAGCTGGATCGACTATTCTTCACATGAAAAGTGTGCAATATTGCTAACACTGTTAGCCATTCCCAATTTTGCCACTAGACCTGTAACGGGCCACTATTGGACATTATTCTATTCTACTTTCCTCAGCCTTATGTTTGGCATCCTGCGTGCTATCTGGCACTAAGTGCAGGAACTTTTTTCCTCGATGATCGCTACATTATAGCAAAGAAAGCCAAGTAATACTGCAACTTACTGACTTCGTATCTACACCAATCAGAAGGTTTGTTTGGGACAGCGCCCTCAATGGTGACGTCATTACGGCCGTACAACTAGTCACGGAGAAGATTGAATGTGCACTCGTCTGGGTAAGCCCCTGTTTTGCTAGCAAACCAACCTCCGATTGAGATTTCAGTGTGGAATCGGACTATGCTTCCCTTATTGTGAACTCTGCAATTCAAGTTTATATCAAATGGTGGCAACTATTTTGTAACTTTTGGTTTTTATTTACGGAGACGTCCTTTTTTATATATCACCTAATGTGAATAAATCTTTGTTTATTTGACAACTATTCACTCTGTTTTTAATTTCTAATAAGTCTTAAAGTTAATTCTCTATATCATCTTTAGCTTTTAGCGCTCCTATCCACTTTTTCTCATTTTCATGTTTTCTACCTAGTTAGGGACTCATAGGTAATTTTAGGAGTTTGGTGCTACTTCCTGCGCTCTCTAGTACAACTCTCAATGGGAATTACCTTCCTTTATAGGTTTTCCAAAAAAAAAAAAAATTGAGAAAATTACTTGAGGATTTATTTAATTAGACAATACACTGAACTAAGAAAATTTAAGGTGTCAGTTTGAAATCCTTTTGAATGAGCAGCAGCGCTTCACCAGTCATACATATTTGTAATGTCTGTTTGGAGCATGATTGATTCAGTGGTTACTATCATCAAATGCCTCTCTATTGCTGACTGCGAGGATTATTTGGGAGTGATTAATCTAATTCACTTAAAATAAAGTTTCTGGCCCACATGCGGTGCTCTGTGGTTCCTTGCACTTTTTATACGGAATTGTGGCTACAATATATGGTTGCTTTAATGTACATAACAATGTCTATTTACCCTGCTCATTGGATATTTTCTGTCCCAGATATAAGGAAAATTTAAAGGGACAGTAACGTTTTTTTTGTGTGAACTTTTATTAAGCATTACATTCTTTTTTCTGTATTTTCTCCTGTTATTATAGCTTGCTGTGGCTCATCACACAAGCTAACAGGATAGAAAGCTCAGAGTCACGGGTTCCAAGCTGTTTGGGAGTATGTTGGCAATGATCTCTTTATACCACCAACCTATGGTGTTCCCAACTTGTTTGGGCACACGTGCAGTGCTCTTCGCTTCCTATTATACTCCGTCCGGGGTTTTTCTTTGCATATCATGCATTCCATGTTTTTCCCTCATGGAATCTATCCATTACTAGAGGAATTATTTCACTTTTAGGTGTAATCTATCCTAGTGCGTCCTGTGAGTTATATATGATGGAGAAGTCCGCATTCCCTATACTTAAAGAAGATTTATTTTATAAAGGTAAGACGAGTCCATGGATTTATCCTTTACTTGTGGGATATTATCCTTCCCTACAGGAAGTGGCAAAGAGCACCACAGCAGAGCTGTCTATATAGCTCCTCCCTTAGCTCCACCCCCAGTCATTCTCTTTGCCTACTCTAAGTACTAGGAAGGGTAAAGTGAAAGATTTTCGTCAAACATCTTCTTTGTTGTCTATTCTCGAAAACGTAGAGGTCAAAAAGCTACGACTACCTCTCTTGCCTTTTGGCTAAAAAGCATAATCCGTTTGGCATACGAGACTGCTGAACAGCAGCCTCCTGAAAGAATTACAGCTTACTCTACTAGAGCGGTGGCTTCCACATGGGCTTTTAAAAATGGTGCTTCTGTTGAACAGATTTGTAAGGCTGTGACTTGGTCTTCGCTTCATACCTTTTCCAAATTTTACAAATTTGATACCTTTTGCTTCTTCGGAGGCTGTTTTTGGGAGAAAAGTTCTTCAAGCTGGTATTGTATCCCACAAGTAAAGGATGAATCCGTGGACTCGTCTTACCTTTATAGAAGAAAACTAAATTTATGCTTACCTGATAAATTGATTTCTTCTATGGTAAGACGAGTCCACGGCCCGCCCTGTCATTTTAAGACAGATTATATTTTTTTGATTTAAACTCGGTCACCTCTGCACCTTGTAGTTTCTCCTTTTTCTTCCTGTATCTTCGGTCGAATGACTGGGGGGTGGAGCTAAGGGAGGAGCTATATAGACAGCTCTGCTGTGGTGCTCTTTGCCACTTCCTGTAGGGAAGGATAATATCCCACAAGTAAAGGATGAATCCGTGGACTCGTCTTACCATAGAAGAAATCAATTTATCAGGTAAGCATAAATTTAGTTTTTCCCATAACTGACTTTACCTAAGGAGACATCACCTAGGGTGAATGGTGTAGTTTCCAACTTAGCTAAGAGATCTACTATTTTTTAAGTGAATAGTTAGATTCTCAAGTGTTATCTGGGTGAAAATTGGGAAAGGGGAGTACACCAGGGCGTCCAATATTATCCAGCGTTGTATTTTATTACCGTCTTTACTGCGATGGTATTTCGGTTTGATGCGTTGTCTGATGCTTTTAAGTCGGAAACTCATCTGAATAAGATCCAGGATAGGATAAAGGCTGTCAATTGTCCAGTTCCTTTATTTCAATATCTTTGAAGTTTTTAAAATGGGAGCGTAGGTTTCAGGTTTCTCTGTTCCAACTCTCTGAGCCTTATGCTCGTGCCTTGTTTTACAGATTTAGATCTACGTCTAAATTGTTTACGATTCATTCAGGAAGGCCTTGTAGGAACCTGGCTTGATGAAGATGATTTCTTCTGTTTTTTAAAAAGAAAAAAAAGAAAAAGGTTTCATGGATTCACAGTGGACTGGTTTCTGATTTCAAGATTCTCTGCAGACCAGTTAAAATAGAGGCGTTCTTACTTTGTGTAGGATACCTTTGTGACAAAACCAATCTCGCCACTGTACATTGGAGGGCCTGTTATGGAACATTCTTTGGGCTGGAGGTACATGGGCTTAAGGATACCCAGAGACTGCATGGAAATATGGAATTTTATATGCTGGACACCCCATGTACTTTCATAACTCTGTCTTATGTCTATGTCACTCTGTATCCATAAATACAGGATGGGTACAGGGTGTGAGTGCCCCTTGTGGGAGCAATTGTGACTCTATAAGCCAAGTGGGCATAAAAGACTTTATAGCTAATAAGAGCTGTTCCTATATTCTCTAATAAGATGTATTCTATGTATGTTTCAGATCTGATTGTGTCTCAGGAGTCTGTCTGGGTAAACTGATTGTGTTTTGTGTAATTATGTTAACTAGACTGCCCAACATCAGATTGTCTGAGTAAACGTTCTTCCCTAGTTAATTAACTTAATATGTTAATCTGTTTTACCTGTGAATAGACAATTGTTAGAGGTTTGATGCATTGTTCATATGTTTGCTTTACTGTTAAACCAATGCCCTTTGTAACCTGAAGCCAGGGTGTATAAATCTGTGTGCTGCCTTCAAATAAAGTAGACATTCTGTTTTAAACCTGAAACTGGCTGGGTTGTGAATTGCTGATTCCCTATGCAGGACATTGTTCATCTGGTATTAACCCTTGGTACACTGTTGGTACCGTAACATTGGTGGCAGCGACGGAATGAACCTTATCGCCCAGAAGAGCAACTACACAAGCCAGTAACCTCAGGAAGAGGGGGATTATTACAATACTGACTAAGATGGAAAAGAGAAAAGTAAATTTTGCAGCTTTTAAAAACTTCCTGGAAACAGAAGGAGAGATTGATGGGTACCTTGCGGATTTTGAGAGGCAATGTGCACTACACAAGGTACCCGCAGAGGACTGGGTCACGATATTATCTGGAAAATTATCCGGCCGGGCCAGAGAGGCTTTTCGGGCCATTCCAGATGAGGAAGTCAGGGATTATAATACTGTAAAAGAGGCTCTGCTCTCCAGGTATGCGGTTACACCGGAGGCATACCGGAGACGGTTCAGAGACACTGTTAAATTAGCTGGAGATTCCTACCTTGAGTGGGCATGTAAGGTGCACCGCACAGCAGCTCACTGGATAGCGGGGTGCCAAGCCATATCTGGGGAAGAGGTGCTGCAGCTATTCCTGTTGGAACATTGCTTCGACAAATTACCCGCAGGAGTTCGAGAGTGGGTTCGGGACCGTAAACCCTCCACCCTGCAGGAAGCGGCTCGCTTGGCAGATGAGTATACGGATGCCCGCAAACTGGACACTGCTACCACTAAGCCCCCTGCTAGAGTGGAGTACAGACCCCCAGTCACCCCAGCAGCTGCCAGTTACCAAACCCCGGCGCACCACTATACCACACGGCCTCCGGCCACGAACTACCCTCAGAGAGCCCTGCGGTGCTACTCACAACCTATTCGGTGCTTTAGATGTAAGCAACTAGGGCACAAAAGACCAGAGTGTCCCCTAAACGCAGTGAACCAAGCGCAGTCCTGGAGAAGACCTGCCGGCGGAATCCCACGTAATCCTCAGCCTGCGGCCCGCTACGTAGAGGCGCAAGAATGCTGGAGCATCCTACATGAGGCAGACCTTGTGCAAGCTGCCCACCGGAATAACCGGCAACTGGTTAAAGTGAATGGGAAGAAGGTCAGTGGTCTACGGGATACTGGTGCTACCATGACCTTGCTTCAAAAGAACTTGGTGTCTGAGAAACAGTACACTGGAGACACTGTGGCTGTGAGGGTAGCAGGGGGCGATGTGTTCAGCCTACCTGTTGCCAGGGTACATTTGGATTGGGGAGTGGGCGCTAGACCTGTGAATGTGGGGGTCAAGAAGGACTTACCTGCTGATGTTCTTCTTGGAAATGACTTGGCCCCCCTTGTTTCTGCCTACGCTCCTATGGGTCCCGCTGATGTTAACTCTGTGACTACCCGTGCCCAGATCCGTGCAGCAGAGACTGACCCACCTGCTGCTAAGCCCCAGGACGCTGAGCTCAGTAAATCTCTATCCGCTATTGATACGTGGAAGTCCCGTTACAATGCGCTGATGAAGGAGAAGAGGAGCGCAGAGGAAAAAGCACGTTTAGAACGTGAATCTCTGCTAGACAAGCTGCACCGACAGACTGCAGAAAACACCAGCTTGAGAGTGGAACATGAAACATTAAAGACAAACTTAGTGACACTGGAGGAGAAGCTGACGCTGGCTCATAGTGAGGTGCAGCAACTCAAGGGCACCCTATGTCAGTATGAAGGGATTGTGGATACCTATAAAGAGCAGGTACAGAAAACTCGTAAAGAAGCTGATGGGATTTTGAAGGACTGTTTGGCCCTGGTCTGGGCACTGAGGAATTTGAACCCTTGTTTGTATGGACAGAAATTCTCTCTCATAACGGGAATACAGATGGATTGTCCCAGCAAACTGACATGCCTACCAGGCGCTCTGGTGGTATATGGCACAGTATATACCCTGGACAGCTGAGCATGACAAACCAGAGGGAGAGGAGTTTGATGGTCCTGTCCCCCAGCAGCAGAGGAATATACAGGGAATTGGGAGCCCAGACTCCATTCCCCAGCGGCAGGCTGCATTACAAGGGGTAGGGACAGTTGGTCCTGTCCCCCAGCAACACGGCTGTTTAGCCAAAGGGGAGACGATTGGTCTCCCCCTCCAGCAGCACAGCTATGTATCCAAAGGGGAGACAGTCGGTCTCCCCCTCCAGCAACCAGGCTCCCACCAGGCTACTTCCATGGTAGTGCTGGCACCTGGGCAGAGTACAGCTGGTCTCTGCCCACCTCGCAACCCACCAATTCAGCGTACCAGTCCCCCACACAGCTGTGGTGAGGCACCTGGACATGGACAAGTTTTCCCCGTACTCAGGTGTAGTAACCATTTATTGTGGGTGGGCTGTACTACTAATTGTGTTTTATGGGTGGGTTGCTGGACTAACCAGGGCACTGACCGGCAGGAGGTCAGATACCCTGTTAGTCTGTTTGGAAAAGGGGAGAGATGTGACAAAACCAATCTCGCCACTGTACATTGGAGGGCCTGTTATGGAACATTCTTTGGGCTGGAGGTACATGGGCTTAAGGATACCCAGAGACTGCATGGAAATATGGAATTTTATATGCTGGACACCCCATGTACTTTCATAACTCTGTCTTATGTCTATGTCACTCTGTATCCATAAATACAGGATGGGTACAGGGTGTGAGTGCCCCTTGTGGGAGCAATTGTGACTCTATAAGCCAAGTGGGCATAAAAGACTTTATAGCTAATAAGAGCTGTTCCTATATTCTCTAATAAGATGTATTCTATGTATGTTTCAGATCTGATTGTGTCTCAGGAGTCTGTCTGGGTAAACTGATTGTGTTTTGTGTAATTATGTTAACTAGACTGCCCAACATCAGATTGTCTGAGTAAACGTTCTTCCCTAGTTAATTAACTTAATATGTTAATCTGTTTTACCTGTGAATAGACAATTGTTAGAGGTTTGATGCATTGTTCATATGTTTGCTTTACTGTTAAACCAATGCCCTTTGTAACCTGAAGCCAGGGTGTATAAATCTGTGTGCTGCCTTCAAATAAAGTAGACATTCTGTTTTAAACCTGAAACTGGCTGGGTTGTGAATTGCTGATTCCCTATGCAGGACATTGTTCATCTGGTATTAACCCTTGGTACACTGTTGGTACCGTAACAACCTTCTTTCAATGGAAGTGCTTGGCCTGTTCCGATACAGGAGCAGGATTTTTGTTTAAATCTGTTGGTAGATCCTTAAGAGAAAGGGAACATTCAGACCTATCTTAGTCTTTGTGACTCTGAACTAGTTCTAAGAGTTCCATCTTTCAGGATGGGAACTTTCGTACTATCCTCCCTTGGATCCAGGAGGGTCAATTTATGAGAAAAAAAAGATGATCTAAAGGATGCATATCTTCATGTTCTTATCTACAGAGATCATCACTAGTTCTTTGTGGTTTGCCTTTCTGGACCAACGCTTTCTTTTGGGTTGATCATGGCTATCACTAAGACCGCAGGGTATTGCGGTGTCGCTTTTTCTGGACAACATTTTTCTCCAGGCGTCATCTTGTTAGCAAACTAGTTTCCATACTGACATTGTGTTTTCCTTCCCAAGAAAGGGGTTCCCTTCTGGGTTATCTAATCAAATCTATATTCATGAGAATGTTTCTAACAAGAAGTCAGAAAGTCAAGGATTCTGTATACATGTCGAACACTTCAGTCCCCTCTTCAGCCGTCAGTGGTTCAGTGCCTGGAGGTAATCGGAATGATGGTGGCGGCATTGATCATCATACCGTTGGCTCGGTTTCAATTCAGGCCTCTGCAACTAAACATGCTCAGGCGGTGGAATGGAGACTATACGAATTTTGTCGCCTCGAATAATTCTAGATCAGGAGTTGAGGGACTCTCTTCTATGGCGGTTGTCGCCAGATCTTTTTACCCAGGGGACATGCTTTTGCAGACCTTCATGGGTGATCGTGACAACGGATGCCAGCCTGTTAGGATGGGGAGCAGTCTGGAACTCCTTGAGGGCTCAGGGAGTATGGGCTCAAGCAGAATCTCTTTTTCCCTTCAACATACTAGAGTTGAGGGCGATATTCCGTGCGCTTCGGTTCTGGCCTCAGTTGGCTTCAGATAAATTCTTCAGATTCCAGTCGGACAACATAACATCAGAGGCTTACATCAATCATCAAGGAGGAACAAGGAATTCCTTTGCGATGACTGCAGTGGCTAATATTATCAGTGGGCAGAGGCTCACTCTTGCCATCTGTCGGCGATCTACATCCCAGGGGTGATCAACTGGGAGACAGATTTTTTTGAGCAGGCAGACCTTTCATCTGGGAGAGTGGAAACTCTAACCGGAAATGTTTTCAAACCTGATTCTCAGATGGGGTCAGCCGGAGTTGGATTTATGGCGTCTCGTCAGAATGCCAAACTTCCGAGATACGGGTCCAGGGAGCTGATGGCTGCCTTGGCAGTTCCTTGGTCTTTCAGCCTAGCATATGTATTCCCTCCGTTTGCTCTCCTTTCCCGGGTGATTGCTCAAGTCAAACAGGAGAGAGCATTGGTGATCCTGTTTGCCCTTGCGTGGCCTCGCAGGATTTGGTATGCCGATCTGTGGACATGTCATCTCGGCCGCCGTGGCAGATTTCATTGCGGAAGGACCGTCTCATTCAGGGTCCCTTCCATCTTCCGAATCTTGTTTCTCTGCAGCTGACTGCTTGGAGATTGAACCCTTCATTTCTCTTGTTAAGTGTATTCAGTCCACGGGTCATCCATTACTTATGGGATATATTCCCTTCCCAACAGGAAGTTGCAAGAGGATCACCCAAGCAGAGCTGCTATATAGCTCCTCCCCTCACATGTCATATCCAGTCATTCTCTTGCAACCCTCAACATAGAAGGAAGGTCGTGAGAGGAGTGTGGAGTTTTTTTATATTTAATTACTTCTTCAATCAAAAGTTTGTTATTTTTAAATGGCACCGGAGTGTGCTGTTTTTTCTCTAAGGCAGTATTTAGAAGAAGAATCTGCCTGCGTTTTCTATGATCTTAGCAGAAGTAACTAAGATCCACTGGCTGTTCTCGCACATTCTGAGGAGTGGGGTAACTTCAGAAGGGGAATAGCATGCAGGGTTTCCTGCAAATAAGGTATGTGCAGTAAATATTTAAGGAATGGAATTGACTAAGAAAATACTGCTGATACCGATGTAATGTAAGTACAGCCTTAAATGCAGTAGTAGCGACTGGTATCAGGCTGATAAATGTATGTGCAGTAAAGTAATTTTCTAAGGAATGGAATTTGACTAAGAAAATGCTGTTAATACTGAAGTAATGTATGAGCCTTAACTGCAGTAGTAGCGACTGGTAGCAGGCTTATCTATAACAATACATAACCTTTAAAATTGATGTTTTAAAACGTTTACTGGCATGTTAATCGTTTTTTTGTGAGGTACATTGGTGATAAAACTTATTGGGGCATGAATTTTTCCACATGGCTGTCGTATATTTCTGCATAGAAACAGTTAACTGAGGTTTCCCACTGTTGTAATATGAGTGGGAGGGGCCTATTTTAGCGCTTTTTTGTGCAGTAAAAATTCAGTCACAGTCTTCCTGCTTCTTCCTCCATGATCCAGGACGTCTCTAGAGAGCTCAGGGGATTTAAAAAAAATCATTTTGAGGGAGGTAATAAGTCACAGCAGACCTGTGACAGTGTGTTTGACTGTGTTAAAAACGTTAATTCTTATATTGATTATCCGTTTTGGGTATTAAGGGGTTAATCATCCATTTGCTAGTGGGTGCAATGCTCTGCTAACTTAATACATTTACTGTGAAAATTTGGTTGCTATAACTGATTTGGTTCATTGTTATTTCAACTGTGACAGTTTTTTGTGCTTCTTAAAGGCGCAGTAGCGTTTTTTATATTGCTTGTAAATTTATTTGAAAGTATTTTCCAAGCTTGCTAGTCTCATTGCTAGTCTGTTTAAACATGTTTGACACAGATGAATCTGTTTGTTCACTATGTTTGAAGGCCAATGTGGAGCCCCATAGAAAGATGTGTACTAAATGCATTGATTTCACTTTAAATAATAAAGGTCAATCTTTATCTATAAAGGAAATATCACCAGACAACGAGGGGGAAGTTATGCTGACTAACTCCGCTCACGTGTCAGTACCTTCGCCTCCCGCCCAGGAGGCGCGTGATATTGTGGCGCCAAATGAGAGGCCCATACAAATCACTTTAAAAGACATGGCTAATGTTATGACAGAAGTATTATCTAAACTGACGGAATTAAGAGACAAGCGCGATTGCTCTGGGATAAGGACAGAGCGCGCTGATGATTTGAGAGCCATGTCCGATACTGCGTCACAATTTGCAGAACATGAGGACGGTGAGCTTCATTCTGTGGGTGACTGATCTGATCCAGGGAGACCGGATTCAGAGATCTCTAATTTTAAATTTAAGCTTGAGAACCTCCGTGTATTGCTAGGGGAGGTTTTAGCGGCTCTGAATGACTGTAATACAGTTGCAATTCCAGAGAAATTATGTAGGCTGGATAGATACTATGCGGTGCCGGTGTGTACTGACGTTTTTCCTATACCTAAAAGGCTTACAGAGATTATTAGCAAGGAGTGGGATAGACCCGGTGTGCCCTTTTCCCCTCCTCCTATATTTAGGAAAATGTTTCCAATAGACGCCACCACACGAGACTTATGGCAGACAGTCCCTAAGGTGGAGGGAGCAGTTTCTACTTTATCTAAGCGTACCACTATCCCGGTGGAGGATAGTTGTGCTTTTTCGGATCCAATGGATAAAAAATTAAAAGGTTACCTTAAGAAAATGTTTGTTCAACAAGGTTTTATCTTACAGCTCCTTGCATGCATTGCGCCTGTCACTGCTGCTGCGGCATTCTGGTTTGAGTCTCTGGAAGAGGCCATTCGCACAGCTCCATTGGATGAGATTATGGACAAGCTTAAAGCACTTAAGCTAGCTAACGCATTTGTTTCTGATGCCGTTGTACATTTAACCAAACTAACGGCTAAGAACTCCGGATTCGCCATCCAGGCGCGCAGAGCGCTATGGCTTAAATCTTGGTCAGCTGACGTGACTTCTAAATCCAAATTGCTTAATATTCCTTTCAAAGGGCAGACCTTATTCGGGCCCGGATTGAAAGAAATTATTGCTGACATTACTGGAGGTAAGGGTCATACTCTTCCTCAGGACAGGGCCAAATCAAAGGCCAAACAGTCTAATTTTCGTGCCTTTCGAAACTTCAAGGCAGGAGCAGCATCAACTTCCTCCGCCCCAAAACAGGAAGGAACTGTTGCTCGTTACAAACAGGGCTGGAAAACTAACCAGTCCTGGAACAAGGGCAAGCAGGCCAGAAAGCCTACTACTGCCCCTAAGACAGCATGAAGAGAAGGCCCCCTATCCGGAAACGGATCTAGTGGGGGGCAGACTTTCTTTCTTCGCCCAGGCTTGGGCAAGAGATGTCCAGGATCCCTGGGCGTTGGAGATTATATCTCAGGGATACCTTCTGGACTTCAAAGCTTCTCTTCCACAAGGGAGATTTCATCTTTCAAGGTTATCAGCAAACCAAATAAAGAAAGAGGCTTTTCTTCACTGTGTACAAGACCTCCTAGTAATGGGGGTGATCCACCCAGTTCCGCGGACGGAACAAGGGCAAGGTTTTTACTCAAATCTGTTTGTGGTTCCCAAGAAAGAGGGAACCTTCAGACCAATCTTGGACCTAAAAATTTTAAACAAATTCCTAAGAGTTCCATCATTCAAAATGGAAACTATTTGAACCATCCTACCCATGATCCAAGAGGGTCAGTATATGACCACAGTGGACTTAAAGGATGCCTACCTTCACATACCGATTCACAAAGATCATTATCGGTACCTAAGATTTGCCTTTCTAGACAGGCATTACCAGTTTGTAGCTCTTCCCTTCGGGTTAGCTACGGCCCCGAGAATCTTTACAAAGGTTCTGGGCTCACTTCTGGCGGTGCTGAGACCGCGAGGCATAGCGGTGGCTCCGTACCTAGACGACATTCTGATACAAGCGTCAAGTTTTCAAATTGCCAAGTCTCACACAGAGATAGTTCTGGCTTTTCTGAGGTCGCATGGGTGGAAGGTGAACGTGGAAAAGAGTTCTCTATTACCACTCACAAGGGTTCCCTTCCTAGGGACTCTTATAGATTCTATAGAGATGAAAATTTACCTGACGGAGTCCAGGTTATCAAAACTGCTAAATGCTTGCCGTGTCCTTCATTCCATTCCACACCCGTCAGTAGCTCAGTGCATGGAAGTAATCGGCTTAATGGTAGCGGCAATGGACATAGTTCCATTTGCGCGCCTACATCTCAGACCGCTGCAATTATGCATGCTAAGTCAGTGGAATGGGGATTACTCAGATTTGTCCCCTCGACTAAATCTGGATCAAGAGACCAGAGATTCTCTTCTCTGGTGGCTTTCTCGGGTCCATTTGTCCAAAGGGATGACCTTTCGCAGGCCAGATTGGACGATTGTAACAGATGCCAGCCTTCTAGGTTGGGGCGCAGTCTGGAACTCCCTGAAGGCTCAGGGATCGTGGACTCAGGAGGAGAAACTCCTCCTCTTCTAGCTTGGCCTCAGTTAGCAACACTGAGGTTCATCAGATTTCAGTCGGACAATATCACGACTATGACTTACATCAACCATCAAGGGGGAACCAGGAGTTCCCTAGCGATGTTAGAAGTCTCCAAGATAATTTGCTGGGCAGAGTCTCACTCTTGCCACCTGTCAGCGATTTACATCCCAGACGTGGAGAACTAAGTCGCCAGACTTGTCATCCGGAGGTCTTTGCTCAACTGATTCATTGTTGGGGCAAACCAGAACTGGATCTCATGGCGTCTCGCCAGAACGCCAAGCTTCCTTGTTACGGATCCAGGTCCAGGGACCCAGGAGCGGTGCTGATAGATGCTCTGGCAGCCCCTTGGGTTTTCAACATGGCTTATGTGTTTCCACCATTTCCGCTACTACCTCGACTGATTGCCAAGATCAAACAGGAGAGAGCATCTGTGATTCTGATAGCGCCTGCGTGGCCACGCAGGACCTGGTATGCAGACCCTAGTGGACATGTCGTCCTGTCCACCATGGTCTCTGCCTCTGAGGCAGGACCTTCTAATTCAGGGTCCTTTCAACCATCCAAATCTAATTTCTCTGAGGCTGACTGCATGAAGATTGAACGCTTGATCCTATCAAAGCGCGGCTTCTCGGAGTCGGTTATTGATACCTTATTACAGGCTCGGAAACCTGTTACCAGAAAGATTTACCATAAGATATGGCGTAAATATTTATATTGGTGCGAATCCAAGAGTTACTCATGGAGTAAAGTTAGGATTCCTAGGATATTGTCTTTTCTACAAGAGGGTTTAGAAAAGGGCTTATCTACTAGTTCGTTAAAGGGACAGATTTCTGCTCTATCTATTCTTTTACACAAACGTCTGGCAGAAGTTCCAGACGTTCAGGCTTTTTGTCAGGCTTTGGCTAGGATTAAGCCTGTGTTTAAGACTGTTGCTCCGCCGTGGAGCTTAAACTTAGTTCTTAACGTTCTTCAAGGTGTTCCATTTGAACCCCTTCATTCCATTGATATCAAGCTGTTATCTTGGAAAGTTCTGTTTTTGATGGCTATTTCCTCGGCTCGAAGAGTCTCTGAGTTATCTGCCTTACATTGTGATTCTCCTTATCTGATTTTTCATTCAGACAAGGTAGTTCTGCGTACTAAACCTGGGTTCTTACCTAAGGTAGTTTCTAACAGGAATATCAATCAAGAGATTGTTGTTCCATCTTTATGTCCTAACCCTTCTTCAAAGAAGGAACGACTTTTGCATAATCTGGACGTAGTCCGTGCCCTGAAGTTCTATTTACAGGCAACTAAAGATTTTCGTCAAACGTCTTCCCTGTTTGTCATTTATTCTGGTCAGAGGAGAGGTCAAAAAGCTTCGGCTACCTCTCTCTCCTTTTGGCTTCGTAGCATAATACGTTTAGCCTATGAGACTGCTGGACAGCAGCCTCCTGAAAGAATTACAGATCATTCCACTAGAGCTGTGGCTTCCACCTGGGCCTTTAAGAATGTGTCCTCTGTTGAACAGATTTGCAAGGCTGCGACTTGGTCTTCACTTCATACCTTTTCAAAATTTTACAAATTTGACACTTTTGCTTCTTTGGAGGCTGTTTTTGGGAGAAAGGTTCTACAGGCAGTGGTTCCTTCCGTTTTAAGTTCCTGCCTTGTCCCTCCCATCATCCGTGTACTTTAGCTTTGGTATTGGTATCCCATAAGTAATGGATGACCCGTGGACTGAATACACTTAACAAGAGAAAACATAATTTATGCTTACCTGATAAATTTATTTCTCTTGTAGTGTATTCAGTCCACGGCCCGCCCTGTCTTCTTTTGAGGCAGATCTAAATTTTAATTAAAACTCCAGTCACCACTGCACCCTATGGTTTCTCCTTTCTTGTCTCGTTTCGGTCGAATGACTGGATATGACATTTAAAAATAACAAACTTTTGATTGAAGAAGTAATTAAATATAAAAAAACTCCACACTCCTCTCACGACCTTCCTTCTATGTTGAGGGTTGCAAGAGAATGACTGGATATGACATGTGAGGGGAGGAGCTATATAGCAGCTCTGCTTGGGTGATCCTCTTGCAACTTCCTGTTGGGAAGGGAATATATCCCATAAGTAATGGATGACCCGTGGACTGAATACACTACAAGAGAAATAAATTTATCAGGTAAGCATAAATTATGTTTTTATTCAAGCGCGGTTTTTCTGATTCGGTCATAGATACCTTGATTCCGGCACGTGAGCCGGTTACTAGGAAAATTTTCCATAAAATATCTTATTGGGGTGAATCCAAGGACTACTCATGGAGTAGGGTTAGGATTCCCAGGATTTTTTGTCTTTTCTTCAAGAAGGATTGGAGGAAGTGTTTTCAGCAGGTTCCTTAATGGGACAGGTCTCTTCTTTATCTATTCTGTTACATAAGTGGTTGGCAGATGTTCCAAATGTACATTCTTTTGTCAGGCTCTGACTAGAATCAGATCTGTGTTTAGTCCAATTGCTCCTCTTTGGAGTTTAATTTAGTTCTTGGAGTTCTTCAAGGGGTTCCATTTGAACCTCTGCATTCTGTAGAAATTTTTATTTCTGGTTGCTATTTCTTCTGCTCGAAGAGTATCTGAGTTTTCGGCATTACAATATAATTCCCCTTACCTCATTTTTCATTCGGATAAGGTGGTAAGTTCAAGACCTGGGTCTTTCCCTAAGGTTGTTTCGAACAGGAATATTAATCAGGAGATTGTCATTCCTTCCTTGTGTCCTAATCCTCCTTCTCAGAAGCAACGTCTGTTGAACCATTTAGATGTGGTTCGTGCTTTAAAGTTCTACTTCCAAGCGACTAAGGATTTTCGACAATCGTCTTCTTTGTTATTTTTTCAGAGAGACGTAGGGGTCAGAAAGCTAAGACTACCTCTCTGTCTTTTTGGCTGAAGAGTATCATCCGTTTGGCGTATGCGACTGCTGGTCAGCAGCCTCCTGAACGGATTACAGCTCATTCCACTTTTCATCCGTGTACTATAGCTTTGGTATTGTATCCCACAAGTAAGGATGAAATCTGTGGACTCATCGTATCTTGAAAAAGAAACGGAAATTTATGCTTACCTGATAAATTTATTTCTTTTTCGATACAATGAATCCAAGGCCCGGTCTATGAGACAGGTTATTTAATTTTTGTTAAACTTCAGACACCTCTGCACCTTGGCTTTTCCTTTCTCATCCTAACTTCGATCGAATGACTGGATTGGGAGGGAAGGGAGGAGCTATTTATACAGCTCTGCTGTGGTGCTCTTTGCCTCCTCCTGCTGACCAGGAGGCGATATCCCACAAGTAAGGATGAAATCCATAGACTCATCGTATCGAAAAAGAAATAAATTTATCAGGTAAGCATAAATTTCCTTTTTTCCCCCCCAGAATATCTAGGCTTTGAGGAGATCAAACTATTTCAGCTTTATTGTCTTGTGGGCTTTTATAATTGTTTGTATTTTGCTGTCTGAATTTTCGATCATTCTCTTCAGCTGTTTTTTCTTACCTCCTAGGATGACAAATGGGAAAAGAAGTGCCAGAAGATATTCTCTTTTGCTCATCAGACCATAAGCGCATTAATTAAAGCAGAGCTGGCAGAGCTGCCCCTCAGACTATTCCTCCAAGGAGCTTTGGCAGCTGGAGAAATTGGATTTGAGAATCATGAGACAGTGGCCTATGAATTCATGTCTCAGGTAACAAGGAAAGCTGTGACAATTTATCTGTCATTTTGACATTGACCTTGGCTTTTGCTTTTTCAATTATAGAATATTGTAGCTGGAAAATTGTTCACCCGTAAAACAAGACTTCTATTACTATACTACATTCATGGGTTGTGTCAGAGGTGACTGTGTGACAGGCAAACTAAAAATTGCCTGTTATATCCCATATGAAACGTCAGTAACATGTTGGTTACCACTCCACTTAACAATACATCTTCTAATTTATTATTTATCTTTACTGTTGACTTTTATTGGATAGGTTATAGTTGTTTCTTACTTTAGCATCCCTTTTTTGTCAATCATAGGCGTTTTCACTGTATGAAGATGAGATTAGTGACTCGAAAGCTCAGTTGGCTGCAATAACGCTAATAATTGGAACATTTGAGAAGATGAAGTGTTTCAGTGAGGAAAACCATGAGCCCCTTAGAACACAAAGTGCACTCGCTGCATCAAAACTCCTGAAAAAACCTGACCAATGCCGAGCTGTGAGTACATCAGCCCATCTCTTCTGGTCAGGCCGCAATACCGACAAGAATGGAGAGGAGGTAAGGAAGTGACATGTCAGGTGGTAGCCAGTGAACTTATTTGTCATTATGTAGTATAAAAATCCATTATTTAATAGTATTCAGTATGCTTGTGTAACTCGCCTAAACCAAATGTGACAAATGGAATTATTTTTAAGATGATTCTTCTTGTTGATAAAAAAAAAGTCTGAAAATGCTTTTTAGAATTTGCACGCTTTCTTTGAAAAATATTTATTTTTAATATTCTCTTGTAAATATTGCCTGTTAACTTTCAATTTTATGTATTTTTTTTTGTATTGTAAATGTTAGTCCATTTAAATGGATATTAAAATCAAAAAATTATAAAATGCACATGAATTTTTTTTTCCATGAAAAAAATTCTTTAAAGTGACATTAAACACTAAAAACATTTTATAATCTTAGTATTGAGGTTTTCCCCACCTCCCTCTAATTATGAGTGCAGCCATATTGAAATGTATTTTTTTTACTACATTCCAGTGCTGACCTGTATGCACATGGTGCAGCAACCCTCCTTAAGATACCTGCAGTGTACCCTAAGTTCCATATGAGTGGCACCCATGATTAGACGGAGGTGCATAAAAATATATTTAGTGTTTAGTGTCCCTTTTTAAAGCATTTTTGTTTTTGAAACCAGCAAGTACGGTCTGTAGATAAAAGCTCACTAACTGAAAAGAATAAATACCACAACTCAATTGATAGACAGGCACATAAACCAGCAGCATAACAAATTTGCCACAAGTGCATCTGTTTTTCAAAAAGTTCAATACTTTTTAAAGTACCCTCATACTTCCAAAATCCAAAGTCTAAAATTGTGTTTAGCCTTTTTCATGTTTGTATTAAAGTACTCATTTTACATTGAATTGCATAATATATCAGTTTATAAATGGCAGATAACGGCAAATATATTTTTTATGTTGCTCGTTCTTCTGAGGCAAAGCAAATTAGGACACAAAGATAAGCAGCTATAACATAGTAGATAGTATGAAAAAATGAAACATTACATCACAGTGCTGTACCATCTCACATCATTTCCTTTTTGGTATGTTTTTTTCACCTTCATATAAAGTGTATAATGAACTCTCTCATGGGACCTGATTCTAAAACCTTTGTGGGTTGGCCAGACATGGCTTTTCATACTGACACTTGCAGGGGCTATCCACAGGGAATTCTTCAAAGAAAAAGGGGCTATCCCTGTGAGATGTCTCCCACTGAAAGTAATGGAGCTTGCTGGAAAGGGAAACTTCACTAGGGGAGAGCAAAGTTAACAGGGAGGACTTGGCACACTTTAATAATTAAATCCTTTTGCCAATGCAAATCAGATTATTCTGCTTTTAGTGTATAGTATTTCTTTCAAATGACATAGTGAGTCCACGGATCATCATTAATTACTGTTGGGAATATCACTCCTGGCCAGCAGGAGGAGGCAAAGAGCACCACAGTAGAGCTGTTAAGTATCACTTCCCTTCCCACAACCCCCAGTCATTCGCTTTGCCTCTAGTACAAGGAAGAGGTGAAGTAATGAGGTGTCCCGATTAAGATTCTTCTATCAAGATTTTTTGATTTTGAAGTCTGGGCAAGATTTCTCTGGCCTTCCATCACAATTTGGGTCTAGCTGTACTCTACGTTAGTCTCTTCAGCAGGGCTGTTGTTGCTTTAAAGCAGTTAGGAACTTGTAAAGTGGGGTTTGCTGCGTTTTCCTAACATGTTGCTGCCCTGGTATAGAAAGCCTGAGTAAGCTTACTCTGTCTTTCTTTTTACACAGGTATCTGTGAAGAGCAGCATCCTCTCAAACTTTGTGAGTCGTCTGACTGCCGGACGGCTAGAATACAGGTAAGTGCCTTTTTTTCTTCTGGGGCTAGAAGGCTGGCACTGAAGGGGTTAAGACCCTTTGCTTTTATATAGGACATATCCTTTTGGATGATTACGGCAGTGGCAGGCACATTAATGCATGTGATGGAGACTGTTCACTCCCTTCACAACTAGGAAGGACTTAACTACCAGTTGGTCTGTATATTTTTCTATGTATTTTAAGGTTCCTTAATCATTGTGAGGGACTGTTAAGAACTAAGGCTCCTGCCTTCCTTGTTTAGCGTAATTTGCGCCATTTCTATGGGTCTACATAGTGTCTTACATTCTGCTGTATATGCAGTGTTTTTTCCTGGTGAGCTCCGTGATTAGTATAGACCGCCTGGGTATACCAGGTGCTGAAACATTGAGGAGCTGGACAAGGGTACCTATGTTTTGTTTTAGGAACAGTTCTAGCTTACAGAATACCTCTTATAGAGGGATTTAGTCGACGTATTTCAGTTTTTTTCGTGCCAACTTTTGGCCACGCCTCTTTTCTCCATTTAAGAGCGGCACCATTTTAGAGGTGCTTGAGCGCTGTTTTCTCTCCGTTCGTTCTCCGGCTTGAGAATGGAACGGAGCTGACGTCTGCCTACCTCGATGTTTGTTTATGCAGGGGGAAGTATTCTTGCTCTGAGATAATTGTGTGAATAGCCCTTCAGATCATCCCTAATTTAAACGGTCTCTGCAAGATACTATTTGCATCATTTTTATGATCCGTTTTTTTTCCTATAAGCAAAAGTCAGAAGCAAATAAGGAATTTTTCTTTCCCCTACCTTGGCAGCAATTTTGTGTAAAGAACAATGTGGTCCTGTTTACTCTTGACTGTGTAACATACAGAGGTCCCACATACTTGTACTAAAATCTATATATCCAATCAATAATTTTATTTGGCTAGAGTATGGAACAGAGGTCT
Source organism: Bombina bombina (assembly GCF_027579735.1). Classification (NCBI taxonomy): domain Eukaryota; kingdom Metazoa; phylum Chordata; class Amphibia; order Anura; family Bombinatoridae; genus Bombina; species Bombina bombina. The sequence continues at coordinate 1,320,725,881 of NC_069499.1, read as the reverse complement.
GTTCTTAAATACATTTAGATTTTTAGGTATTCACTATATCCTTAAAGTGACAGTGTCATTTTAAATAAATGTGTAAATAATTTAATTTCCAAGGGGATATTTCCCCATGTCTCCCTGGATGATGCTGTTTAGACTATGTCGCAGCTTTCTCCCCTGATGTCCCAAGCCTTTGTATGGCATCACATGCAGTGCCCTGCGGTTCCTCATAATCTCTAGGAGGAGTTAATTGCTTGCAGAAATTGTCTGTCCAGGTATTTTCTGATATCTATGGTATTATCTGTTTTCCTATCCTAAAGGGAAATCGCAAGAGGAAGTTTATCAAATCAGATAGTAAGGTTTCTGCTACACATATTGCCCCTATATAGTCCGATAAGAATAATCGGTAGCATCTGAGGGGTAAAGCTCCGATTCGGACAGTATAATTCCTTCATCTGGTGCAGAAGAAGTTCTCTTCAGATTCAAGCCTGAACTCCTTTGTGTATTATTTAAGAGGGGTTGGCTTCTGGATAGACCTTGGCTACCCTGTTGTTGTCAATCCTCAGAAACTAGTAAGTTTAATATGGACTAAGATTCATTGTGAAAAATTTTCCTGTGATAGGAGAATTTTTTTTCAGGTATGGGAGAAGTCAAGGAGTCTTTTTTTCCCCCCCATCTCCTGTCAGAAATAAGCTGTCTCCTTTAAATGCCATGGCACATGGTGCTTGAAGCAATAGGGGCCATAGCTATTCTGGTTTAGAGATAGTCTATCCATATAGAGGATAGATGCTCTTTTTAAGGATGGAAACCTTTAGGGACAAGTGCGGCATCCGTTGGGTACGACTTCTTGTCTGATTCCATTATGAGATCCAGGTCAGAAAGGCTATTAGGTTATTCTTTTATTTTTGTTACTTCCTTCGTAACTTCAGTAAGTTTTCCCATTTGTGTTCCAAGCAGGGGCAGTTCAAGTCTCCTTGGATGCCCAGTCAGTTTGAATCAGGGGGGAGTAGTTAAAGAAGCCTGCAGCTACCTCTCTTTCTGCAGGTGGGGGTTTGCCTCTGAGCCAGGATTGGACCTGTGGGGGGCATTCTACCTCCAGTTTTTTTTCTCATGCCTAGACACGAGATGTCCTCGAAAAGAGTTGTAAAAATAGTATTTCAGGGTTACAATTTGGAACTCATCTCCTTTATTCCAGGAGCAGGTTCCATCTCTCAAGTATATCTGTAGACCAGATAAGAAGAGAGGCATTTTTGAAATGTGGTCAGGATCTTTGGCCCTGAGAGTGTTTGTTCCAGTTTAGGAACAGGATTTAGTTTCTTTCCCATGCTGTTCTGTCAGGGTTTTTTCCCTGTTTTGTTTTCCATGTGCTGCTGGCAGCCATTTTACTCACCTCTCTTCTTGACTATGGAGCATTGTGGGGGATTCTGCTCATTTCCTTTACTTCCTTTTATGGCCAGACTGGTGTGCATCATCCATGTGATGCAGGATGCAGTCTCAGAATTGTAATGTCATCACTTATTATTTAAAGGGCCTCTGTTCAGTATGCTTTGCCTTTGCGTTGTCTCAGACCTGTTTGTGAGAGTTCCTGTGTATTACCTGGCTGCCTGACGTCCTTCCTGGTTCCTGATCCCTGGCTTGTTCCTGACTCTGCTGTTTTCCTTGTTGCTGATTCCGGCTCGTCTGACTATTCGCTTTGGCTCCTGACTCGGCTTGCCTGACTACCTGCTCTGGTTTTTACTCCTGGCTTGTTATTTGACTTGTGGACTTTTTATTATTTTTTGCTATTAATTAAGGGGTGATTATTTTTGCACTTCTCGTCTCAGTCTGATTCCTGACACCCTGACATTACGCAAAGGCCATGAATCCTGATGGTGCTAATAATCCACCTTTACCTGCCATCATTTCCAGGATGGATGTACAGGATCACCACTTGGATCAATTTGCACTATCCCTGCAAACCCTGCTGACTCGCACTGCACATTTGGACCAAAGTCTCTCACAAGTTATGGCTGCTCCTGTTTCCACTGCTGCACCTATGCCTACCCAGGAGCATGTCCGGTTCTGCACCTCTACCTCAGCGATATGGAGGCGATCCTATTCAGTGAAGAGGGTTTTTGAACCAGTTGGGCATTTACTTTGAGATGTTACCTCAGGCGTTTCCCTCTGACAGAGCTAAGGTGGGATTTCTCATCTTGTTACTCTCTGACACAGCTCTTGCCTTGGCTAATCCCTTGTGGGAGACAAATAAACCTGTGATTTCAAATTACCCTGAATTTGTGGCCTCCTTTCGAAGGGTATTTGATGTTCCGGCTCGCTCCTCCTCTGCTGCTAAACAACTCATGTCCATTCAGCAAGGTACAAGATCTTTTGCTCAGTTTGCTATTGAGTTCCGTACGCTTGCCGCAGAGGTAGGTTGGAACAATGAAGCCCTTGTTGCTGCCTTCTTTCATGGGCTCTCTGATGCGATTAAAGACGAAGTTGCTGCCAGAGATTTATCAGAGGATCTCGAGGCATTGGTGTCTTTTTTGATCCTAATTGACATCAGACTCAGAGAGAGGCCTTCTTTCAAGGAGCGCTTGCGGAAGCCTCCTGTTCCATTGTCTCCTACGTGTTCGTTCCCACCCATGCCTCCCTTTCCTCCCATGCCTCCTGGTCCCGAGTCACCAGGTACTGCTGAGCCGATGCAGTTGGGATTCACGTATCTCTCCGCGGCGGAGAAGGCCTTGGAGGGGCTCGGCCTCTATTGTGGGTTACAGGGCCACCTTTTGAAGTCTTGTCCTACACGGCCTGGGAACGCTTACACCTAAGGTCCTATCGGGGGCAGAGCTTGGGTGGTTTATCCTCGTCCCCGGAATTGCTTAAGGAGAAACCTTTGGTCACAGTTGTCCTTTCCTGGGTGGACTCCTCCATAGTCACTAAGGCTCTTGTTGACTCCGGTGCTGCGGGCTATTTCATTGACAGTGCTTTTGTATCAAAGCACTCCATTCCGCTTTTGCCTCGGTCCGTTCCACTTGCTATTGAGGCCATTGATGGCAGGTCCCTTCAGCCCGCACTCGTTACTCACGAAACTGCTCCGTTGTCCATGGCTGTTGGGGCTCTCCATTTTCAAACCCTCCAGTTCCATGTTATAAACTCTCCGCATTTTCCGGTTGTTCTGGGTTATCCCTGGCTCCAAAAGCACAATCCCAGTCTCGACTGGCGCAGGTCCGAAATTTTGTCATGGTCCCCGCAATGTATTTCCACTTGTCTTCGGAAACCAGTTAAAGTCTTGTGCACTTCTTCGGTATCTCAATTGCCAGAGGAGTACCGAGAGTTCCTAGACGTTTTTGGCAAGGTGCGTGCCGGTACGTTGTCTCCTCACCGGTCTTACGATTGTGCCATAGACCTGCAACCCGGAGCCGTTCCTCCTCAGGGTGTACCCTCTGTCTGTTGCAGAGAATTGTGCTATGGAGGAGTATGTTGCCGATGCTCTGTCGTGGGGGATCATCCGCAAATCCTGCTCTCCTGCAGGGGCTGGCTTCTTCTTTGTGAAGAAAAAGGGTGGCGAGTTAAGACCATGCATCGATTATAGGGGTCTTAATTGTCTTACCATTAAGAATGCTTACCCTATTCCGCTCATTACGGAACTCTTTGACCGTCTCAAGGGAGCTACGGTCTTTACTAAACTTGATTTGAGAGGAGCGTACAATCTCGTTAGGATTAAGGACGGACACGAATGGAAAACCGCATTCAACTCCTGGAGCGGGGGTTATGAGTATCTTGTTATGCCCTTTGGCCTATGTAATGCTCCTGCTGTTTTTCAGGAATTTATTAATGATGTCCTACAAGATATGTTGCAACAGTGTGTTGTGGTGTACTTAGACGACATCCTCATACACTCACCCACACTTGAGGCTCATCGTTCTGATGTTACACGGGTTCTTCAGAGACTACGTGAGAACGGCCGGTTTTGTAAACTCGAAAAATGTGAGTTCCATCAGACTCGAGTAACCTTCCTAGGTTATGTTATCTCCATTGCAGGGTTCTCCATGGATCCTGACAAGTTATCTGCAGTGGCCTCGCCCAGTTGGTCTTCGGTCTATTCAACGTTTTTTGGTGTTCGCCAATTACTATAGAAAGTTTATTAAAAACTTTTCTTCCTTGGTCAAACCTATCACAGACATGACCCGTAAAGAGAATGATCCACTCCATTGGTCACCTACTGCCATTAAGGCCTTTGATAGTCTTAAGACTGCCTTTGCTGCCGCTCCAGTTCTGGCTCATCCTAACCCTGTCCTGCCTTTTGTTCTTGAGGTCAATGCGTATGAGATTGGAGTAGGTGCCCTCTTGTCTCAACGTCCTACGCCTGACTGTTCCTTGCAGCGGTGTGCAATTATGAAATTGGCGACAGGGAATTACTGGCCATAATTTTGGCACTCAAGGAATGGAGGCATCTTCTCGACGGTTCTAGCGTGCCAGTGATCATTCTTACTGACCACAAGAATTTAACTTATCTATCTGAAGCAAAACGTTTTGTCACCCCGACAGGCCAGATGGGCGCTATTTTTGTCTCGGTTTAATTATGTGGTCTCCTACCTGCCTGGTAGTAAGAATGTTAGGGCTGATTCCCTCTCTCTACAATTTTCACCTCTGTCTAAGGAGGAGTCTGTACCTACTCCTGTTATACCTCCTGATCATATTTTGGCTACTATACGTACTAATTTGACTTCTCCCTTGGGGGAGGAGATCCTGTCTGCACAAACCAATGCACCTCCTGAGAAACCTAGTGGTAAGTGTTTTGTTCCTGAGAATCTTCGAACTAAACTTTTGCACACTTACCACTATCCTAAAGCCGCAGGTCACCCAGGAAAGAACCAAATGATTTGGTCTGTCACTCGACAATTCTGGTGGCCAGGTCTTCGTTCTGATGTTGCTGCGTATGTTGCCTCCTGCTCAGTTTGTGCACAGAATAAGACTCCTCGACGTCTTCCTGTGGGTCTTCTTCAACCTATTGCTAATGGTGAGCGTCCTTGGACACATCTTTCCATGGACTTCATTATCGAGCTCCCTGTTTCCAATTGCAATACTGTTATCCTTATGGTGGTTGACCGTTTTTCTATAATGTCACATTGCATTCCCTTGATGAAGCTGCTTACCGCTCAGGAACTTGCTTCAATTTTTGCCCGGGAGGTCTTCCGTTTACATGGGTTACCCAAAGAGATAGTGTCGGACCGGGGTAGCCAGTTTGTCTCTAGATTTTGGCGTTCCTTTTGTGCTCAAATGGGGATCCAGCTTTCCTTCTCCTCGGCATATCACCCTCAATCCTATGGGGCTGCGGAACAGTCTAATCAAGCTCTGGAAAAGTTCCTCTGTTGCTATGTCTCAGATCACCACAATAATTGGTCTGAACTGTTACTTTGGGCAGAGTTTGCTCGTAATAGTGCTATTAATGCTTCCTCCAAGTTATCCCCGTTCATGGCGAATTATGGGTTTCAACCATCCTTGTTGCCCGATTCATTCATGTCTCAGGGTATTCCGGCTCTGGAGGAGCATCTCTGGCAACTCCGTTCCTTGTGGGTGCAGATTCAGGATTGCCTTCATCGATCTATGCAGTGCCAAAAGCTCCAGGCTGATCGTCGGCGTCTGCCCGCGCCTTCCTACCAGGTTGGTGAGAGAGTTTGGCTGTCCTCCCGCTACTTGAACCTTCGTGTGCCTTCCAATAAATTGGCTCCCCGTTATGTTGATCCTTTTCGAATACTCCGACAGGTTAATCCTGTGGCCTACGCTCTTGACCTTCCTCCTACTATGCGCTTCTCCAATGTTTTTCATGTCTCCCTCTTGAAACTATTGTGTTGCCTCGTCCCCGTCCTATCTTTGTTGACAACCATGAGGAGTATGAGGTCAGCAGCATTATTGATTCTCATATGTCCAGGGGCTGTGTACAGTATTTTGTTCACTGTAGGGACTACGGTCTGGTGGAGCGTTCTTGGTTTCCCTCCTCTGATATTCATGCTCCCGCCCTCCTCCGTGCCTTCCATGCCCGTTTCCCCAATAAGCCTTTTGTCCTCCCGTGGGGGAGGGGTCGTTGAGGGGAGGGTACTGTCAGGGTGTTTTCCCCTCTTTTGTTTGCCCAGTGCTGCTGGCAGCCATTTTACTCACCTCTCTTCCTGATTATGGTGCATTTGTGAGAGTTCCTGTGTATTACCTGGCTGCCTGTCGTCCTTCCTGGTTCCTGATCCCTGGCTTGTTCCTGACTCTGCTGTTTTTCTTGTTGCTGATTCCGGCTCGTCTGACTATTCGCTTTGGCTCCTGACTCGGCTCGTCTGACTACCTACTCTGGTTTTTACTCCTGGCTTGTTATTTGACTTGTGGACTTTTTATTATTTTTTGCTATTAATAAAAGTGTGATTATTTTTGCACTTCTCATCTCAGTCTGATTCCTGGCACCCTGACATTTTCGTGTAAAGAGGAGGGTTCTTTTCATCCTCCTTTAAACAGTAAATGTCTGACCGTCCTTCAAGAGGGAGACAATTCGCTCCTTTCTTCCTTGGTGCTAGAAGCTCAACTTATAACGACCTTAGTCCTTAAGGAAGTGTACCTTCTGGTTCCCAATCTATTATCTCTGAATTCTGAGTTTTTGCCTTTCCGGCCAAACTTTTTTAGTTTGTTTTTCAACAGTTCCTAGTGTTTTTGCCACAGTTCCTAGTGTTTCCTTTTCTGGGTTGCAATCGGTTCGGGATTGCAGGGGCATCTTTCCTGGATGTCCTATTAGTTCAGGCTCCATCCTTCTTACAAGCAAGATCTCATTCAGGGATTTTTTGTTCTCTTCCTAGTTCCACAAATAGAAGTGGAGCTGGAAAGGAGTTTGATTGTTCCAGCTACAAGGGTAGTTTGCTTATGGATTATAATTGATTCCTTATCTATGAAGATCTGTTTGACGGAGATCAGGAAAGCTAGGATCCTTTCTCTGGCGCCTCTATTCAGTCTACTGTTCGACAATCAGTGGCTCAGTGTATGGAGGGATTGGTCTGATGGTGGTTTCCATGGACATCATTCCCTTGTTTGATACCGTCTGAGAATTCTGCAGTTGTGCATGCTCAGACAGTGGAATGGGTATTGTCCGGATTGTTCATGGAATTCTGTTCAGTCGACTAGGGTCTCTTCCTGTGGTGATTTTATCTGGAACTTCGGTCTCAGGTCAAATGGTTCTGAGACCTTCCTGGGCGTTTGGGGCCACGGTCACCAGTCGGCTGGGCTGGGAGGAGTCTGGGACTGGTTGAGGAGATTCTGCTCTCCCCTTCATTTTTTGATGTTGAGAGTGAGTCTTCACTGCTCTGATGTTTTGGCCTCAGTTGTCCTCAACCCAGGTTCTCCGGTTCCAGTCAGACAACATAGCCTCTGTGGCTTACATTAACCTTCAGGGAGGAACTCTGAGTTTCATATTTTTTCGGTGGCCAGGTGTTCTCAGTTTCTGTCTATCTGCCATCCATTTTTCTGGAGTGAACATCTGAGAAACGAATTTCTAGGCAGAAGACCTCCCAGGTCGGGGAGTGGGAACTCCATCCAGAAATGTTCTCCTGGTTATCTACCAAATGGGGGTTACCAAGATTGGTTCTGACTTCAGAACACCAAGTTCCCAAGTTTGGTTCGAGGTCAAGAGATCCTCAAGCCTTTCTCTAGATGTTCTGGCAGTTCTTTAGAACTTCAGGTTGGCATATCTTCCTCTCTGTTTGTTCTCCCTCCACGAGTCGGTCGGATCGAGTAGGAGAGAACATTTATTTTCTTCTAGTTCCTGCGTGGCCTCGCAGGATCTGGTACGGCAAGCTCTTGTGGTCCTGTAGATAGCTTAGACACCTTGCAACCAGAGGGTTGGGAGTTTGAATCCAGCTGCAGCCAAATTAAAGGCGGATCTAGTAGAGATATTGTCTTTACCTCTGTAGGAACGTCTGCTGAGGAAGGATATTCTGCTTCAGGGGGCCATCCTTCATCCAAATATTGTTTCTCTGAAGCTGACTGCTGGGAGTCTGTACGCCTGTTTTTTAGCTAGACGTGGATTTTCGAATCTGTAATTAAAGTCCACGATTCAGGCTAGTAAGTTTATCCCTAGAAGGATTCACAATAGTTATGGCAGGATCCCAAGGATCTTACCTTTTCTCCAGGTAAACCTTGAAAAGGGAATTCTGTTACACGTAAGGGTCAGTTTTAGGCTTTTTCCTTATGATGCTCAGGCGTCTGGCAGTTGTGCCAGATGTTCAATTCTTTTATCAGGTCTTGGTCCGAGTCAGGTCTGTGTTTAAGTCATTTGCTCCCTTGGAGTCTTAACCTTATTCTTGAAGGTTTTCTCCAGGCTTCGTTTGAGCCTAAGCATTCCATAGCTATTTAGTCGTTATCTTGGAATATTTTGTTTCTTTTGCTTAGGGGGTTTCCGAACTGTCAGCTTTTCTTTTCCTTATCTAGTATTTCAGGCAGATAAGGCAGTTCTCCGTACCAGGTCTGGTTTTCTTCCTAGGGTTGTTTCTGACTGAGTTTTTAATCAGGAAATTGTTGTTCCTGCTCTCTGTCCTAATCCTCCTCATAAAGAATGTTTGTTGCACAACTTTGATATTGTTTTTCTGGATAGACATAAAGGCCAGAAAGCTTCTCTCACTTCTCCTTTTATTTGGTTGAGAAGTGTTATTGTAAGGCCTATGAGCCTGCTGGACAGCAGCATCCTGAGAGAATTACAGCTCCCTCTACTAGGGCGGTGTTTTCGTCTTAGGCCTTCTAGAATGAAGCCTCTGACGTGGATCTGTAAGGCGGCAACTTGCCCTTACTTTGCTTACTTTTCTATAATCTGTAAATTGGATGATTTTTTTGCCTCGGCCAAGGTTTTTTTGAGTGAAAGGGTCTTCCAGCAGTGGTGCCTTCAGTTTAGGTTACCTGTCTTATCTCTCCCGTATCATCTGTGTCCTCTAGCTTGGGTATTGATTCCCAACAGTAATTAATGATGATCCGTGGACTCACCGTGTCATTAGAAAGAAACAAAATGTATGCTTACCTGATAAATGTATTTCTTTCTTGACACAGTGAGTCCACGGCCCTCCCTATTTTTCAGACAGGTTTTGTTATATAAACCTCAGGCACCTCTGCACCTTGTGTTCTTTCCTTCCTTTTCCTTTAGTCGAATGACTGGGGTTTGTGGGAAGGGAAGTGATACTTAACAGCTCTGCTGTGGTGCTCTTTGACGCCTCCTGCTGGCAAGGAGTGATATTCCCAACAGTAATTAATGATGATCTGTGCACTCACCGTTTCAAGAAATAAATAAATTTATCAGGTAAGCATAAATTTTGTTTTTATAATCACCTCTATTTTTATATGCATAGTTTTTTTCTTTCTTTCATAAGGTGGTGAGAGTCCATGAACCAATACTCCTTGGATTCAACTTCTGACCACTAGTAGTGACAGATTCCCAAAGCTCTAACAACACTTAATGCCTCTCACCTCTATGGTACCTTTTCTTTGGAGGGTGAAGAATTGAGGTACTCCAGATTCTTTGTTGAAAGGAATCCCGAGACTGATTTGAGGCCCATTTTCCCCCTCAGAGAGCTGCTGCTTGGGACTGAGGGGGATTAGAATATGGAACAGTGGAACAATCACTCTCAGTGAGGAGTTGGTCACAGCATGTCACAGGTTACAAATTACAAAAAGTGCACCAATGTATCACTGTGTATATAAGAGAAAGGATATAGTTCAAATTGTAGCAAAAGTTTGACACGTAGAATCTGTGCAATGTAACCTCAAAGAAAAAAGGCAGACATAGCGTGACTCTACAAAATAATGGCTTATTCAAAAATGTATATTCCCCTTTCTCACATTGATGAGAGCTATGACTGAGCTCTCAGGTTTTAAGCAGTTGTTAATTAGGTGTTTCTTCCAGCATCAACCCTGATGGAACTTGTGCGTGAGAGCTAATAACTGAGCTCTCAGGATTGAAGGTGTGTAAATATATTCACTCCCAGGAAAGTGAAAAAGAATCACGGATGAATAAAGTTGAACTATTTATTAAAACATAATGTTATAAAAGCGCAACAGATCAAACACAGGACTAGGTACATAACATCGAATCTACCGTGGAGTAGCTGACGCCAACTCTCACACAGCGTCCCTCCACCGATATTGGATGCGATCAACTGTGTACAAAAAAGTCGCTCCTCCAGTGATGTCACGAATGCGTGCAGCACATTTGTGATATCACTGGAGGCGGGGCTTTTTTTCTCTAAAATTATGTTTTAATAAATTGTTCAACTTTATTCATTCGAGATTCTTTTTTACTTACCTGGGAGTGAATATATTTACACGCCTTCTATCCTGAGAGCTCAGTTATTAGCACTCACGTACAAGTTCCAACTGCTTAAAACCTGTGAGCTCAGTCATAGCTCTCATCAATGTGAGTAAGGGGATTTTAAATTTTTAAATAAGCCATTATTTTGCAGAGTCACGCTATCTCTGCCTTTTTTTCTTTGAGGTTACATTGCACAGATTCTAGGTGTCAAAATGCTGCTACAATTTGGACTATATCCTTTCTCTTATATACACAGTGATACATTGGTGCACTTTATATTTTGTATTTGTTTTGTTTTTTTGTACTATATATCACTGCAGGGTGCAAATAACAACATTGTTTTTTTCTTTCTTAAGACACATTGGCCTAGATTTAGAGTTCGGCGGTAAAAGGGCTGTTAACGCTCCGCGGGCTTTTTTCTGGCCGCACCATAAATTTAACTCTGGTATCGAGAGTTAAAACAAATGCTGCGTTAGGCTCCAAAAAAGGAGCGTAGGGCATTTTTACCGCAAATGCAACTCTCGATACCAGAGTTGCTTACGGACGCGGCCGGCATAAAAAACGTGCTCGTGCACGATTCCCCCATAGGAAACAATGGGGCTGTTTGAGCTGAAAAAAAACCTAACACCTGCAAAAAAGCAGCGTTCAGCTCCTAACGCAGCCCCATTGTTTCCTATGGAAAACACTGCCTAGGTCTGCACTTAACACCCTAACATGTACCCCGAGTCTAAACACCCCTAACCTTACACTTATTAACCCCTAATCTGCCACTCCCGCTATCGCTGACCCCTGCATTACACTTTTAACCCCTAATCTGCCGCTCCGTAAACCGCCGCAACCTACGTTATCCCTATGTACCCCTAATCTGCTGCCCTAACATCGCCGACCCCTATATTATATTTATTAACCCCTAATCTGCCCCCCACAACGTCGCCGACACCTACCTACACTTATTAACCCCTAATCTGCCGAGCGGACCTGAGCGCTACTATAATAAAGTTATTAACCCCTAATCCGCCTCACTAACCCTATCATAAATAGTATTAACCCCTAATCTGCCCTCCCTAACATCGCCGACACCTACCTTCAATTATTAACCCCTAATCTTCCGATCGGAGCTCACCGCTATTCTAATAAATGTATTAACCCCTAAAGCTAAGTCTAACCCTAACACTAACACCCCCCTAACTTAAATATAATTTACATCTAACGAAATTAATTAACTCTTATTAAATAAATTATTCCTATTTAAAGCTAAATACTTACCTGTAAAATAAATCCTAATATAGCTACAATATAAATTATAATTACATTGTAGCTATTTTAGGATTAATATTTATTTTACAGGCAACTTTGTAATTATTTTAACCAGGTACAATAGCTATTAAATAGTTAAGAACTATTTAATAGCTAAAATAGTTAAAATAATAACAAATTTACCTGTAAAATAAATCCTAACCTAAGTTACAAATAAACCTAACACTACCCTATCAATAAAATAATTAAATAAACTACCTACAATTACCTACAATTAACCTAACACTACACTATCAATAAATTAATTAAATACAATTGCTACAAATAAATACAATTAAATAAACTTGCTAAAGTATAAAAAAGAACTAAGTTACAGAAAATAAAAAAATATTTACAAACATAAGAAAAATATTACAACAATTTTAAACTAATTACACCTACTCTAATCCCCCTAATAAAATAACAAAGCCCCCCAAAATAAAAAATTCCCTACCCTATTCTAAATTAAAAACGTTACAAGCTCTTTTACCTTACCAGCCCTGAACAGGGCCCTTTGCGGGGCATGCCCCAAGAAGTTCAGCTCTTTTGCCTGTAAAACAAAACATACAATACCCCCCCCAACATTACAACCCACCACCCACATACCCCTAATCTAACCCAAACCACCCTTAAATAAACCTAACACTAATCCCCTGAAGATCTTCCTACCTTGTCTTCACCATCCAGGTATCACCGATCGGTCCTGGCTCCAAGATCTTCATCCAACCCAAGCGGGGGCTAGACATCCACTGAAGAAGTCCAGAAGAGGGTCCAAAGTCTTCCTCCTATCCGGCAAGAAGAGGACATCCGGACCGGCAAACATCTTCTCCAAGCGGCATCTTCGATCTTCTTCCATCCGGTGCGGAGCGGGTCCATGTTGAAGCAGGCGACGCGGATCCATCCTCTTCTTCCGATGTCTCCCGACGAATGACGGTTCCTTTAAGGGACGTCATCCAAGATGGCGTCCCTCGAATTCCGATTGGCTGATAGGATTCTATCAGCCAATCGGAATTAAGGTAGGAATTATCTGATTGGCTGATGGAATCAGCCAATCAGAATCAAGTTCAATCCGATTGGCTGATCCAATCAGCCAATCAGATTGAGCTCGCATTCTATTGGCTGTTCCGATCAGCCAATAGAATGCGAGCTCAATCTGATTGGCTGATTGGATCGGCCAATCGGATTGAACTAGATTCTGATTGGCTGATTCCATCAGCCAATCAGAAAATTCCTACCTTAATTCCGATTGGCTGATAGAATCCTATCAGCCAATCGGAATTCGAGGGACGCCATCTTGGATGACGTCCCTTAAAGGAACCGTCATTCTGCAGTTGGACGTCGCCGGAAGAAGATGGGTCCGCGGTGGAGGTCTTCAGGATGGAGCCGGTCGTCATCTGATGAAGATAGAAGATGCCGCTTGGATCAAGATGGTTGCCGGTCCGGATGTCCTCTTCTTGCCGGATAGGATGAAGACTTTGGAGCCTCTTCTGGACCTCTTCAGCACCGGATTATGGATCGCCAACCCCCGCTTGGGTTGGATGAAGATCTTGGAGCCAGGACGGATCGGTGATACCTGGATGGTGAAGACAAGGTAGGAAGATCTTCAGGGGATTAGTGTTAGGTTTATTTAAGGGGGGTTTGGGTTAGATTAGGGGTATGTGGGTGGTGGGTTGTAATGTTGGGGGGGGGGGTATTGTATGTTTTTTTTTACAGGCAAAAGAGCTGAACTTCTTGGGGCATGCCCCGCAAAGGGCCCTGTTCAGGGCTGGTAAGGTAAAAGAGCTTGTAACTTTTTTTAATTTAGAATAGGGTAGGGAATTTATTATTTTGGGGGGCTTTGTTATTTTATTAGGGGGCTTAGAGTAGGTGTAATTAGTTTAAAATTGTTGTAATATTTTTCTTATGTTTGTAAATATTTTATTATTTTCTGTAACTTAGTTCTTTTTTATTTTTTGTACTTTAGCTAGTTTATTTAATTGTATTTATTTGTAGCAATTGTGTTTATTTAATTTATTGATAGTGTAGTGTTAGGTTAATTGTAGGTAATTGTAGGTAGTTTATTTAATTATTTTATTGATAGGGTAGTGTTAGGTTTAATTATATCTTAGGTTAGGATTTATTTTACAGGTAAATTTGTTATTATTTTAACTAGGTAACTATTAAATAGTTCTTAACTATTTAATAGCTATTGTACCTGGTTAAAATAATTACAAAGTTGCCTGTAAAATAAATATTAATCCTAAAATAGCTATAATATAATTATAATTTATATTGTAGCTATATTAGGATTTATTTTACAGGTAAGTATTTAGCTTTAAATAGGAATAATTTATTTAATAAGAGTTAATTTATTTCGTTAGATTAAAATTATATTTAAGTTAGGGGGGTGTTAGTGTTAGGGTTAGACTTAGCTTTAGGGGTTAATACATTTATTAGAATAGCGGTGAGCTCCGGTCGTCAGATTAGGGGTTAATAATTGAAGGTAGGTGTCGGCGATGTTAGGGAGGGCAGATTAGGGGTTAATACTATTTATGATAGGGTTAGTGAGGCGGATTCGGGGTTAATAACTTTATTATAGTAGCGCTCAGGTCCGCTCGGCAGATTACTAGTTAATAAGTGTAGGTAGGTGTCGGCGACGTTGAGGGGGGCAGATTAGGGGTTAATAAATATAATATAGGGGTCGGCGGGGTTAGGGGCAGCAGATTAGGGGTACATAAGTATAACGTAGGTGGCGGTCGGAAGATTAGGGGTTAAAATTTTTAATCGAGTGGCGGCGATGTGGGGGGAGCTCGGTTTAGGGGTACATAGGTAGTTTATGGGTGTTAGTGTACTTTAGGGTACAGTAGTTAAGAGCTTTATAAACCGGCGTTAGCCAGAAAGCTCTTAACTCCTGCTTTTTTCAGGCGGCTGGAATCTTGTCGTTAGAGCTCTAACGCTCACTGCAGAAACGACTCTAAATACCAGCGTTAGAAAGATCCCATTGAAAAGATAGGCTACGCAAATGGCGTAGGGGGATCTGCGGTATGGAAAAGTCGCGGCTGCAAAGTGAGCGTTAGACCCTTTAATCACTGACTCCAAATACCAGCGGGCGGCCAAAACCAGCGTTAGGAGCCTCTAACGCTGGTTTTGACGGCTACCGCCGAACTCTAAATCTAGGCCATTGAGTCCTCGGAATCATCAATTACTGTTGGGGAATATCACTCCTGGCCAGCAGGAGGAGGCAAAGAGCACCACAGCTGTTAAGTATAGAAAGCCTGAGTAGGTTTACTCTGTTCTTTCTCTAATTACAGGCCTCTGTGAGGAGTGGCATACTCTCACGCTGGATTGACTGTCCTCCTGCCGGACGGCTAGATGCAGATAAGTGCCTTTTTGCCTTCTAGTAGGGAGATGGGCACTTAAGAAATCTGCATTGTTAAGGGACAAATATATTCTGTATTTCAAGGCAGGGAGCGGGCACTTCTAATGTGACTGGAGACAGGGGTTATTACCTTTCAAGGAATGGAGGTATATACCCTTTTCTTATTGCGGGCAGCATAACAAGCTTATGTTTGAGTCACAGCATGTTTGTGGTATTATATGCTACAAAATATTAGCCATTATGGTCAGTGTATGTTTAACAGCAAATCAGACTTCAGTCTCCTTTACTGTGGATTCTCTGTTAGTTTTATTTCTATAATGCTTTGATGGATAATGCATTTTTATTTGTCGGCTACGGTCCTCCGCCATTACACATTTCTTTGGTGGGAAGGACTCTGCAGTATGCAGAATAAGTTTATTTCTTAAAGTGACAGTTTCATTACATAATTAAATAAAGAATATTGTTTTTATTTGTATCACAACATGTTTCTGACATTCATGTTGGTATGTTAGGCACAAATTGTTTCTCTATGCAATTCTGTGCGGCTTGTTTTGTGACAGTTTTTTATTAAAGTGACAGCTAACTAAGTGACAATATTTAACTATTCAATTTTTAAATATTTCTGTCCTTGCCCTGTGTTCTTTTAGAAAAGAACTCTGTTGGTTATTACACGCTAGCTTACCCTCAGAAGGCGCAAGCAGTGTATGTGAATTGTTGGTTTGTTTTCCTTATTTGATGGGGCAAACAATATACAATAATTTTTTCAGCTTTGTTTTCGCTTATCTCTTGAGGGAGAGATAGAGCATTGCCTCTGAGCCCATTGTCTCCCAGGATGATGCTGTTTAGGCAGTGTCACATCTTTCTCCTGTAATGTGCCTAGCCTTTATGGCGTCACATGCAGTACCTGCGGTTCCTCTCAATCTCCTAGAGGAGTTATTTGTCTACAGAAATTACTGCCCAGGTATCTTCTGTGGTTCCTGTGGCATCTGCTTTTCCTATAATAAGGGATATCGCAAGAGGAAAATTAGAAATTCAGATAGTAGAGTCTCTGTCTGCTTGCTGCTACACAGGTAGTCTTTCCTCATAGGTATGATGAGGATACTTCGGTAGCCTCTGAGGGTGAAATCTCAGATTCGGACAGTACAATTCCTTTATCTGAAGCTGAAGTAGTATTCTTCAGATTTAAGCTTGATCACCTTCGTGTATTGATAAAGGAGGTTTTGGCTTCTACGGGCGACTCCGATACGCCTATCGTTGTCAACCCCACGGAAATTCATCTACTTTATAGTTGCTTGATGTTTTTTTTTCTCTGTGAAAGTGTTTCCTGCTCCAGTCCGTGCTTGGAGTTTTTATTCAGGAATGGGAGAAGTCAGGGTGTTCTTTTTCCCTCTCTCTTTAAAGAAGATTTTTCCTGTCACTGTCTCCATTAAATATCATGGCGCACAGTGCCTTTTGTAATCTGGCTAGAGAATTTCGATCCCTATAGAGGGTAGCTGCTCTTTTTAGGATCAATGGACTAAGCTAAAGACTTATATGGAGGTTTGTATTGCCTCTGTGTCAAGTGCAGCATCTTTTGATGCATCGCTTTGTCTGAATTCATTTGGGTAGAGTCCCCTTTGAAAGAGTACCAGAACAGAATTAAGGCTCCTAAGCCAATTCTTTTATTTCTCATGTTTCCATGCTAGTCATTAAGCCAGGGGCTAAGTTATCTGGCTTCGCTGTGCTAGTCCATGGGGCGTTGTGTAGCGAGTCCGTTTCATAATCTGAAGGCTGTGAGTTAGGCCTCACGCTTTCAAAAATACTCTTATATTTTTCTTCTTAGTCCAGATTTCTGGTGCTTCCTTACAAGGGTAAGACATTGTTTGATCCTGATCTAAGAGGCTGATGCTCTCTGTTTTTCTTCAAACATGGGTACGAGATGTCCCGGATAGACTGCGGACCTAATGCCTCAGGGTTACTAAATAGAATAAAACCCTTACTCCCAGGCGCAGATTCCATCTCTGTTTTATCTGCGGACCAGATAACAGAGAGGCGTTTTTAATTGTTTTTGGGATCTTTTTTCCCTGGGAGTGATAGCCCAGTTTTGTGCAAGTCAACAGGGTCTAGGATTCTATTCATCCTGTTCATGGTTCCTGGAAAAGTGGGAACTTTTCATCCTAGTTTAGACCTTAAGTGTCTCAACTAGTTTTTCTCAGTGTCCCATCCTTCAAAATGGAATCCTTTTATTCGATTCTTTCTTTGGTCTAAGAGGGTCAGTTCATGATGATCTTAGACCTGGAGGACAAGCTCCTGAGTTTTGTCATTCTGTCAAACACTTTCAGTTTGGCGCCCTTCCTGGACAACATATTGGTTTAGGTGCAGTCCTTCCAACAAGCAGACTCTCATTCAGGGATTTTGTTGTCTTTTCTTCGTTCCCATGGATGGGAAGTGAATATGAAGATGAGTTACCTTGTTCAAACTACAGGAGTAGTTTTTCTTAGGGACCATAATAGTTTCTCTATCTCTGAACTTTTTTCTGACAAGAGGTCAGAAAATTAAGGATTTTCCATCTTTCCTCTTTCTACATTTCTATTAGGCCTTCAGTGGCTTAAGGTATGGAGGTAATTGCTCTGATGGTAATTTTGTTAGACATCGTCCCTTTGCTCATTTCCATCCCAGAGTTCTGCTGTTATGCATGCTCGGATAGTAGTACGGGGTTCAGGTGAATCTTGGAGAGTCAGGGTTCTTACTCTGGAGACCTTCCTGGGTGATAGTGCCCACGGTTGCCAGCCTTTTGGGCTGGGGACTATGGACTCGGGAGGAGTGTGTTTTCCCTATGTCAATCTTGTTAAATCAATATGCAATGCTCTGTTGATCAATTGTCCTTAGCCCGGTTTATCAGGTTCTAGTTGGACAATTTCACCTCAGTGGTTTGCATCAATCACCTGGGAGGAACCTAGAGTTTTTTAGCCATGATTGGGGCCAGTGGGCTCACAATTGCTGTTTATCTTCTATTCAGTCCAGGAGTGAATACTGGGAGCGGACTTCTTGAGAAGTCCGACCTTTTATCCGGGCACTCTTTCTGGAGGTCTCTTCAGATTAACCCTTGTCTAGGGGGGTACTGGAGTCGGAGCAGTTGGCAGTACGACTAGCTTCCTAGGTACGTTTAGAGGTCTGGAGATTAGCAGTCTGTCCTGATATGCAGCCTTTGTGGAGAGGTAATCTCTCCCACCTTTAAGGTTATTTCTGAGGAAGGACATTCCGATCAGGGTCCTTACTTCATCCAAACGTGTTTTCTCTAAGGGTCTCTGTTTTAAACGCTTAGTTTTGTCTATGCGTGGTTTTTCTGCAGTGATCATTGTGACCTTGATTCAGGATCACACGCCTGTTACTGGCATTTTTACCATAAGGTATGGCGTGAATACCTTATTGGTGAGAATCCAAGGGCTACTCTTGGAAGTAGGGTCAGGATTCCTAGGATTTTCTTTTTTCTCCAGGTAGGTCTGGAGAAGGGTTGTCAGTGTCTGGCGGAGTCAGGTTTCTGCATTTTTACTCGTGTCTGGTGGATGTTCCAGATGTGTATTCTTTTTGTCAGGTCCTGGTTAGTTTCAGGCCTGTATTTTAGTCTGTTACTCCTATTGGAGCCTTACCCTTGTTTTATAGTTTTTGCAGCAAGCGCAGGTTGAGCTGTTGCATTCCATAGATATTTAATTTTTTATCTTGGAATGTTTTCTTTCCACTATCTATTCTGCTCGGAGAGTTTCGAACTCTCGGCTTGCAGTGTGATTAGTCTTATTTTCTTTCAGATAATGTGGTTCTTCGCCCTAAGTGATTCAAATATCTTTTTATTCGGAATCTTGTTGTTCCTTCTCTGTTTTCTTCCTTATTCTTATAAGGAATGTTTGTACACAACTTGGATGTTGGGCGTACTTTTAATTTTTTTTTCTACCGGCAACTAGGATTTTCGTCAGTCTTCTGCTCTGTTTTTTTTTTTTTCTGGAAAGTGAAGAGCCAGAAAGCTACTGCTTCTTTTCTTTCTCTGGAGAAGAAGTTTGTTTGGTTTTTCTGATTACTGGTCTGCAGTCTTCTGAGAGAGTTATAGTTCATTCCACAAGGGCTGTCTTTTCATCTTGGGTTTCAAAGTTAAAGCTTATGAACAGCTTTGCAAGGCTACTCATGGTCTTCTTTGCATACTTTTTCCAAATATTATCAATTTGAATCTTTTGCCTCGACTGGGGCTTCTTTTGAAAGAGGGGTTTTTCAAGCAGTGGTGCCATCTGTTTAGGTTACCTGTCTTGTTCCTCCCTAATCATCGGTGTCTTCTAGCTTGGGTATTGATTCCCAACAGTAATTGATGATTCGGTGGACTCACCGTGTCTTAAGAAAGAAAACAAAATTTATGCTTACCTGTATTTCTTTCTTTACACGGTGAGTCCACGGCCCGCCCTTATTTTCAGACAGTTTTTTTTATATAAACCTCAGGCACCTCTGCACCTTGTGTTATTTCCTTTCTTTTCTTTTCCTTCGGTCGAATGACTGGGGGTTGTGGGAAAGGAAATAATACTTAACAGCTTTGCTGTGGTGCTCTTTGCCTCCTCCTGCTGGCCAGGAGTGATATTCCCCAACAGTAATTGATGATTCCGTGGACTAACCGTGTCAAGAAAGAAAGAAATACATTTATCAGGTAAGCATAAATTTTGTTATTCTGTATTGTCACAGGTACCTAACCCTTAGCCTCCTTCTGTCCTCTATATTTGTTACAGTGATCCTTTGATATACAGCACTGGATTATCTCTCTACGGGTATTTCTGCAGCTGGTAACTACTATAGAATGGATTCACAAATAGAGAATAAGTGAACAAATACATGCACAGGCTATTAGCTGGTACACGATCCATGAGGTACATCATATCCAGGGGACACAGTGACATATAGACATTAGCACATTACACCCATCTAGCAAACACAAGACCAGTGCATCAAAGGTTCAATTCCTCAACAGACCTATTTTCCATTGTCAAAAACCAGTGTTTATCACCACTACACCTTTTTGTAGTTGCAAGGCGTGAATATGTGGGAAGTGGATGCTTTGGTAAATTACTTTCACAAGGCTATTCTCAATAGGTCTGGTTGTAGTCTGTCCAGGATCTCTGAGTTTTAAACATAGTTTAACAAAATTTCAGAAAAGGTATGAAATCATGACTATTCAAGGAAGGTGTCTTGTGTTTCATTTTCTTAAAGACCTTGTGAAAGCAAAAGGTTTTTCTTAGTAAGTTCTCTATCTGGAACTTATGACCATAATAGTTCCAGTTTTGGAACAAAGCCAGGATTTTCTTCCATCCTTTCTATCATTCCCAAGAAAGAGGGAACTTTCAGGCCTATTTTGGAATTTTAGACATTAAACAAGCTTCTCAAATTCATATTTTCAAAATTGAAACATATAGACTATTTTAACCCTTATTCAATAAGGTCAATTTATGTCCACATTTAATCTGAAGGATGCCTACCTTCCTATTCCTAGGCAATCTCCAGTTTCCTAAGATTTGCCTCTCAGGGCAAACCCTTTCAGTTTTTGGCTCTTACATTTGGTCTATATCTACACCTCCCAGAATTTTTAAAAAAGTTTTCGCAACTGTCTTGTCTGCAATAAGAACTGGTGTATTTCAGTGGGTCCCGCAAACACGATTGGAAATTTAATAATATAATAGTTCTTTCTCGTTTATTAAGGGTCTTTTTTCTAGGAGTCTTTCTTGTCCCAATGACAATGCATCTTTCTCTAATGGGTCAACAAGGATCATAGTTACAGTAAGCTTTTTCAAGACTATAGTCCATTTCCAACCCATCTGTAGCTCAATGTATTGGAAAGGTTTTGTTTGCTGACTGCAGCATGAGATGCTTTTCCTTTTGCATGGTTTCATATGAAACCTCTGAAAATTGTGTTAAAATGACACTCCTCTTTCTCAAAGAATCCCATTGGATTCTTAAGAGTAGCTTCTGCTGTCCTGGTGAATAGATTACCAATCTATTTTTCTGGGGGCATCCTTTATTCAACCAACTTGTAGAATTTCTACATATGCCAATCTCTTGAATAGGGGTTTAGTCTGTGGGTCCAGGAGAACACAGGTATTTTGGTTTCTTCAGTAGATGAGGTTTCCAATAATTATCTTATCTTGGAACTCATTGTAATAATCAGGTCCCTTCAGAGCTGTCCTATTGTGAAAAGAGACAATGTTACAGCTGTAGCTTATATAATTCATCTAGGGGGTACTTGTAGTGAAGGAAGTCTTGTGGTTTTTATATTTGGACACAGAAAAAAAATCTGTATAATTTTCTGTATTTCCCAGGAAGGAACACTGGGTAGCAGTTTTAAGTTGGCAATCCCTTTCACAGAATTTATCTTTCCATCAAATACTTTTCAATTAATTTATGGATCAATGGAGTCTCCAGAGACAGACCTAATGACATCTGTTTTCAGGAGTCATAGCTTGGACTGAATAGAGCATTCTTCTGTAATTCTTATTGCTCCAGCCATGCCCGCTGAACTTGGTTTGCAAATCTGATTCAGTTTTCAAGTTTTCTCCATGGTCTCTCTTTTAGACATGACCTACGTTTTCGAAGTCCCTTGACCTCAGATCTAAACTCTTGTCTTTTAAAGGCTTAGCGATTGAATACCTGCTTTTTAAAACAAAGAGGTTTGTTTGATGCTGTAGTGATTTTCTGGTACAAGTAAAATTTTCAAAGGATTGGAAAGTTGTTTTTTCCTGCTTTTGAAAATCAGGGTTTTAGTTGGAATTCTTTAAGAGGTTAAAAGGTTAATTTCTTTTGAAAGAATGTTCAGATAAAGGCTTATCTGCTACCACTTGTTGTATTTTGTTGTATTTCAGCTTTTTTTGGTTTCTTACTACAGGAAAATTGCTATTGACAAGGCTCTGTTGGAGCTTAGTCACAATATATCCAGTGATTTAAACCAATTTCTCCTTGTTGAAATAATTGTTTGTTGTCTTTTTTATTTGTTTTTTTACAAGTTTTACAGTTTTTTCATTTCAAACCACCTATACATGCTTTGGTCATTTAGTTTTTGTCTTGGAATTTTTGTTGCTTTTAGCAACATCTTCTGCCAGAAGTGTTTCTGAATAGTTTGCTATTCTTGCTAGCTTCCCAATTTTATTTTCTTCTGCAAGATACGACGAGTCCACGGATTTCATCCTTACTTGTGGGATATTATCCTCCTGCTAACAGGAAGTGGCAAAGAGCACCACAGCAGAGCTGTATATATAGCTCCTCCCTTCCCTCCACCCCCAGTCATGTTTAGGGGATCACATGGCTTATTGCTAAACCACTTCCCATGCGGTTGTACAGGCTAATGCGAACGTCGTCTGTGATGGGCGGGGCCTATTTTTGCGTGCTCAGACGCGCAGTTTACTCTGACTGAGAAGGCAGCAGACATTAGCTCCGGTTGGGCCCAAACTGATGTTCTGTTAACCGGATCGTTATCGAGTCATTTTGCAGTACCCTGGGGGCAGGTAGGCTGATGTTCTGTTAACCGGATCGTTATCGAGTCATTTTGCAGTACCCTGGGGGCAGGTAGGTGCCACAGCACAGCTGTGGCGAGTTGCAGGGGTCGTTTTTTCAAATCAAATAATTTTTTTGTTATAAAAATCTTTTAAAGGTTAATTTCACCCATTGCTCTTAGGGTGCAATAATTTTTGGCACTATTGTATATGTGTAGCTAATTAGATAGCGTTTTTCAACGTTTTTAGGCAGTTTGGGAAAAATTGTGCGCTTTTTTTATTTTTTAAAGGCGCAGTACACGTTTTTCAAAAATTTGTTTAAATCAATAAATAAAGTGTTTAACGACTATTGTGGTTATGACTAGTCTGTTCAACATGTCTGACATTGAGGAAACTTATTGCTATATGTGTTTGGAAGCCATTGTGGAACCCCCTCTTACATTGTGTACCTCTTGTACTGAAAGGGCATTACATTGTAAAAAGCATATTTTAGGTAAAGAAAGTGTGTCTAAGGATGATTCTCAATCCGAAGAGAATCAGGATATGCCATCTAATTCTCCCCAAGTGTCACAACCTTTAACGCCCACACAAGCGACGCCAAGTACCTCTAGTGCGTCTAATTCTTTTACTCTGCAGGAGATGGCTGCAGCTATGTCAACTGCCCTTACAGAGGTATTATCTAAATTACCAGTGTTACAGGATAAACGCAGTAGATCAGGTATTAATGTGAATACTGAATCCTCTGATGCTTTATTGGCTTTTTCCGCTGTACCCTCACAGTGTTCTGAGTTGGGGGTCAGGGAATTGCTGTATGAGGGAGAACTTTCAGACTCAGGAAATGTGTTACCTCAGACAGATTCGGACGTGATGTCCTTTAAGTTTAAGCTTGAACACCTCCGCCTGTTACTTCGGGAGGTTTTAGCGACTCTGGATGATTGTGACCCTATTGTGATACCACCAGAGAAATTGTGTAAGATGGACAAATATCTAGAGGTACCTACTTACACTGATGTTTTTCCGGTTCCTAAAAGAATTTCGGAAATTGTAAAAAAGGAATGGGATAGACCAGGTATTCCGTTCTCTCCCCCTCCTAATTTTAAGAAAATGTTTCCCATATCAGACACCATTCGGGACTCTTGGCAAACGGTCCCTAAGGTGGAAGGAGCTATATCTACCCTGGCTAAGCATACAACTATACCTATTGAAGACAGTTGTGCTTTCAAATACCCTATGGATAGAAAGTTAGAAGGTCTTCTAAAGAAATTATTTATTCATCAGGGTTTCCTTTTACGACCGACGGCTTGCATTGTTCCAGTTACTACTGCAGCAGCTTTTTGGTTTGATGCTCTAGAAGAGTCTCTGAAGGTTGAGACTCCATTAGATGACATTTTGGATAGAATTAAGGCTCTCAAGCTAGCTAATTCTTTTTTTTTTTTTTACTTTTTTATTGAAAAGAAGTTCACAGTACAATAGCAGTAAAGCATCATAGCAGCGTATTATACATTTAACAGGTATATACGATAAAGTACAGCTTGATGGTTACATATATTTCACTTACTGATACATTCAAAAACCTTTAAACATGTAGGAGAATAGTAAACTTTTCAATCAAAGAAAAAATAGAAAGAAAAACAGGGCATTCATTGGCCCTAATTAGAAAACTAGTAAAGGATGGGCCAGCAGAGCCCATAAGATTGTTTTCCAGGTAACTTGATATACAGAGATCGAACAAAAATAAACATCTCCCTCGAAGAAGGGGTAGAAGAGAATGGATTAGGGAAAAGGGGGGGGGGGAAGGGGAGAGAAAAAAAAAGGGGGGCATACGTACTACATACTCCTCACTATTCGAATGTGAAGCAGAAAAGAAAGCAGATCGTGCTTATCGGATCTCAAGCCAGTCAGACCACGTCTCCCAATAAGAATCCAGAGTACTGGTTTCTCCAGCTACATATCTTTCCATAGTTGCAAAATGATTTATCACCTCACAGATCTCGTTTAGACTTGGAGGTTCAGTCTGCTTCCAGGCCTGGGCTATGCACAATTTAGTAGCTGCTA
This sequence comes from Bombina bombina, assembly GCF_027579735.1. Classification (NCBI taxonomy): domain Eukaryota; kingdom Metazoa; phylum Chordata; class Amphibia; order Anura; family Bombinatoridae; genus Bombina; species Bombina bombina. Next base: position 1,320,701,406 of record NC_069499.1, on the reverse strand, counting down.
AAACATAGATTAAAAACCTCTTGGCGCTCAGGGAAAAAGACTTTGGGAGGATATGAAGCAAAGCTATCTTGGGGGTCAAATGAACATCCAGATTTATGGAGCCAAGCAACATCTCGACCTCTCTTCACAAAGAAGCCACCTTCGGGCAGTCCCACCATACATGGAGGTCAGAACCTTTGAGATCACACTGTCTCCAGCATTTTCCAATGGTTGACAGAAACATTGCCGCTACTCGTGTCGGAACTCTATGCCATTTCAATACAATCTTCATGTATGTTTCAAAGACTGTGACACAATGAAGAGTCTTTTTTGAAAGCGTAATCGCATATGAAATGTCACGTTCCGAAATAGTTGCATTTAGTTCTCGACTCCAAGCTCGTATTTGCCATTTTAGACTAGGCATATAATCATTGAGGAGGGTGGCATAGTGAAAAGATATGGGTCTGAGTCCCATCCCACCTTGACACCACCTGGTCTCCCACTTAGTTTTTTCCCGCAAGGATGCCATTGGGAATCCCCTGGCCTTAACAATACTCAGCACTCTATAGCTCTCAAATCTGAACCACAGTGGGTTTTCCCCACTGGATCCGACTAATTGTGAAGCAGTTGCAAGGGCCCCAGATTGGTAAAGATCAGAAATCCTGACAATACCTTTACTTTTCCAAAAGTCAAAGTGGATCTCCGGTGAGTTCCACAGCAGCCCCTTCAGACTCTGGATAGGAGAAGGATAGGGTGAGACACCCAACCGGTGACTGAGATCATGCCAGATGCGCAACGACTGGTTGACAATAGGGTTAGTGACCCGAGTGGAGAGATTCGCGTGTTTAGGGACCCAGATGGTGTCCCGTAGGTCCAAGCCTACAGGTAAGGCTTGTTGCTCTAATTGATACCAGCCTGGTCTATCGGCTTCCAATCCCCATGCAGAAACATGCATGAGCCTTGTCGCTTCGTAATAGAGGTAAATGTTGGGGAATGCAATACCACCCTTGGAAAAAGGCCTCTGTAGAATTTTGTATGCTATTCTTGGGACTTTGTTTTTCCAGACATAATGGAGGAAGATTCTATGGATCTGTTGAAGAATTCGATGAGGCACATTAAGTGGGAGACATAGAAAAAGATATAAGGCCTTCGGAAGAAGCGACATCTTAAGTGTGGCAACTCGCCCAAGCCAGGAAATTTCCCGGTGGTCCCATGCCTTTGTCAGAGATCGAATATCAGCCAGCAACTTGTCAAAGTTGGATTTAAGCATGGTATCTACATTGCCGCTAAGCATTACACCCAAATGAGTTAAATATTCTGTAGACCACTGAAAATCGAATTTGTCCCGCAACCGAAGCAATCGTTCCGTCGAGAGGTTCATGGCATAGGCTTCAGCCTTGGCGACATTGGATTTATAATAACTAAGTCCGCTAAATTTTTCAATTAAGCTAAAGACCCCCGGAATCGAAGATTCCGGATTAGTCAGCAACAAGGTCACGTCATCCGCGAAAAGGGCGATTCTCTCCTCACGAGCCGAATATGTAACTCCAGTAATTTGATCTGATTGCCGAATCGCTTGGGCAAAGGGTTCCATTACCAGAGAGAAGATTAGAGGGGAGAGGGAGAGAGGGCACCCTTGCCTGGTACCTTTAGAAATATTTATTACCGGTGAACAAAACCCAGGACCTCTAATTTGCGCATGGGGAGATGAGTAAAGAGCCTGTATGGCCAAGATAATTTGCGGAGAGAAGTTAAACACTCTGAGGACTTCCTAAATGTACTCCCACCGGACGCTGTCGAAAGCCTTTTCGGCGTCTAGAGACAGGGCTACCAGTGGGGTTTTATTTTTAAGGGCATCCGAGAATATCGTAATTAAGCGCCTCGTATTGTCTGGGCCTTGACGGCCTTTAGTAAAGCCGACTGGTCCGACTGTATAAGAGTGGGTAGCAGATTACCTAGCCTATCAGCAAGAAGCTTAGAGTATAGCTTTGTGTCGACATTAATTAACTAAATCAGGCGGTAGCTACTGCATAGTGTCACGCCCTTATTTGGTTTGGGAATAGCGACAATTGTCGCCTCAAGGTTCTTTCTCAGTATTTGGCTGTCTGTTTTGATCTCGTTAAAAAGTGGCCCTAATACCGGGATCAATAGCTTCGAAAATCTCTTATAAAAAAAGCCAGGGAAACCATCCGGTCCCGGGGCCTTATTATTTTGTAGATTTTTAAGAAGCAGTGCAATTTCCCTATCATGAAACAGTTCTAGAAGAATCTCCTTGTCCTCCTCTGAAAGCACCGGAAGGTGCAGTCCCCGGAGAAAATCATTGACCTCCTCAACCGAGGGCGAACTGGAAGGTTCACTTTTGGCTATGTTATATAGCTTATCATAAAATATCGCGAAGGCTGTCCCAATGTCAGCCGGAGCACATACTTTCTTGCCATCGTGGACAATATTATCGCTGCAGCCACTCGGTTCTTCAGTTTACCAGCCAAGAGTGAGTCTGCCTTGTTGCTTTTATGATATTAAAGCTGCTTAAAAGTGGAGAGAGCTTTTTGAACCCTCTGCAGTTCCAGTTCTTTAATCAGGCCTCTTAGCCTCTGTACCTCTGTCGTGAGTAACTGGGAAGGATTTTTTCTGTTTAAAGCTTCCGCTGATCGTAAGTCACAATGCAATTTCCCTATGGGAGCACCGGCAGGCCGGCGTAATTTTGCTACCTTAGTGATACATACACCTCTTAGATAGGCTTTCATGGCCGCAAATCTGATTTGGTGGGAGGTTTGTCCCTCCTGGTTGTCTTGTAGGAACCTGGTAATATCCTCCTCGAGTCCCAGAAGAAAAGAAGTATCTTTCCACAAAAAACTTGGGATAGCTAATTCTTTTATTACTGATGCTGCTTTTCAAATTGCTAAATTGGCGGCGAAAAATGCAGGATTTGCCATTTTAGCGCGTAGAGCGTTATGGCTCAAATTTTGGTCTGCTATCCAAGAAGCCCGCTGCTGCTACAAAGACAGCATGAAGGGGCGGCCCCCGATCCGGGACTGGATCTAGTAGGGGGCAGACTTTCTTTCTTTGCTCAGGCTTGGGCAATAGATGTTCAGGACCCCTGGGCACTGGAAATCGTGACCCACAGGTATCAACTGGAATTCAAGGAATTTCTCCCAAGAGGGAGATTTCATCTTTCTTTGTAGACCAGATGTAGACCAGATAAAAAGAGAGGCGTTCTTACGCTGTGTAAAAGACCTCTCTACCATGGGAGTAATTTGTCCCGTTCCAAAACTGGAACAGTGGCAGGGATTTTACTCAAATCTTTTCGTGGTTCCCAAAAAAGAGGGAACTTTCAGACCCATTTTAGATCTCAAGTGTCTAAACAAGTTTCTCAGAGTTCCATCATTCAAGATGGAGACTATACGAACAATCTTACCAATGATCCAGGAGGGTCAATATATGACTACCGTGGACTTGAAGGATGCATACCTTCATATCCCTATTCACAAGGATCATCATCAGTTCCTAAGGTTTGCCTTCCTGGACAAGCATCAGTTCGTGGCTCTTCCCTTCAGGTTGGCCACAGCACCCAGAATCTTCACAAAGGTTCTAGGGTCTCTTCTAGCGGTTCTCAGACCGCGGGGTATAGCAGTGGCGCCTTATCTGGACGATATTTTTATTCAAGCGGCGATTTATCATCTTACAAAATCTCACACGGACACAGTGTTGTCTTTCCTGAGAACTTACGGCTGGAACGTGAACATAGAAAAGAGTTCACTAGTTCCATGAACAAGGGTTCCCTTCTTGGGAACTCTGATAGACTCGGTAGACATGAAAATATTTCTGATGGAGGTCAGAAAGTCAAAGATTCTAAATGCTTGCCGAGCACTACAGTCCATTCCTCGGTCATCAGTGGCTCAGTGTATGGAGGTCATTGGATTAATGGTAGCGGCAATGGACATCATTCCGTTTGCTCGCTTTCATCTCAGACCACTGCAGCTGTGCATGCTCGGACAGTGGAATGGGGACTATGCAAATTTAAGATAAATCTGGATCTAGAGACCAGAGACTCTCGTCTTTTATGGTTGTCGCCGGATCATCTGTCCCAGGGGACGTGTTTCCGCAGACCCTCGTGGGTGATAGTGACAATGGACGCCAGTCTTCTGGGCTGGGGTGCAGTCTGGAATTCCCTGAAGGCTCAGGGTGTTTGGACTCAGGTGGAGTCTCTACTTCCAATCAATATTCTGGAACTGAGAGCAATATTCAATGCGCTTCAGGCGTGGCCTCAGTTGGCTTCGGCCAAATTCATCAGATTCCAGTCGGACAATATCACGACTGTGGCGTATATCAATCATCAGGGGGGAACAAGGAGTTCCTTAGCGATGATAGAAGTATCCAAGATAATCCAATGGGCGGAGGCCCACTCTTGCTATCTATAGGCAATCTACATCCCAGGAGTAGAAAACTGGGAAGCGGATTTTCTAAGTTGTCAGACTCTTCATCCTTGGGAGTGGGAACTCCATCCGGAGGTGTTTGTCTCATTGATTCGTCAATGGGGCAGACCGGAATTGGATCTGATGGCATCTCGTCAGAATGCCAAGCTTCCACGTTGCGGATCCAGGTCGAGGGATCCTCAGGCCGAACTGATAGATGCCTTGGCAGTGCCTTGGTCGTTCAGCCTAGCTTATGTGTTTCCACCGTTTCCTCTCCTTCCACGCGTGATTGCTCGGATCAAACAGGAGAGAGCTTCAGTAATCCTGATAGCGCCTGCGTGGCCACACAGGACTTGGTATGCGGATCTAGTGGACATGTACTCTTTGCCACCGTGGAAACTTCCATTGAGACAGGACCTTCTCATTCAAGGACCTTTCCAACATCCAAATCTAAATTCTCTGCAGCTGACTGCTTGGAGATTGAACGCTTGATTTTATCTAAGCGGGGATTCTCTGATTCGGTCATTGATACTTTGATACAGGCTCGTAAGCCTGTCACTAGAAAAATCTATCATAAGATATGGCGTAAATATCTTTATTGGTGTGAATCCAAGGGTTACTCATGGAGTAAAGTTAGGATTCCCAGGATTCTGTCTTTTCTCCAAGAAGGATTTGAGAAATGGTTATCAGCGAGTTCCTTAAAGGGACAGATTTCTGCTTTGTCGATTTCTTTTACTAGATACGACGAGTCCACGGATTCATCCTTTACTTGTGGGATATTATCCTCCTGCTAACAGGAAGTGGCAAAGAGCACCACAGCAGTGCTGTCTATATAGCTCCTCCCTTGACTCCACCCCCAGTCATTCTCTTTGCCTATACTAAGTAATAGGAAGGGTAAAGTGAGAGAGGTGATAAAATGATAGTTTTTATTTTCTTCAAGCAAGACTTTTTTATTGTAAATGGTACCGGTGAGTGCTATTTATTCCCAGGCAGTAGATGGATGAAGATTTCTGCCTGGAGACTGATGATCTTAGCAGTTGTCACTAAGATCCAGGATAGTTCCCACAGAATGGCTGAGGAGTACTTAAGAAACTTCAGTGTGAGGAACGTTTTTCATGCTACAAGCATTGAGGTATGTTCAGTCATTTTTTTTCTGTAGAGACTGTGTTATTTCAGAATTTGCTGACAGTATTCCCATAATGGAAGGGGTAAGCAGTAATCCTACATGTGAAATAGAAGGATATTACTGGGACCTGTATGTTTTTGGGCTGAAAAAATGGTTGACACTGATGACATAATGTTTGTTGGGCAAACGATTTTATGTTTAGAGGACAATTAACGTTTTTTTGTGTGAAGCAAACGTTTTTATTTTTGATGGCAATGGAGGGTGCACCTAGCTTTCTTTTAGACCTGGGTATATGAAAACCCACATGGCTAGGTTGTAGACCGCTTTATAGCGGTTTTTGCAAGGCAGTGAGACATCGATGTAGATGGGCGGGGCTTATTTTCGCGCCTCAGTTGCGCAGTTGAATTCCCCATGCAAGCAGCATGCTCCGGTGGGCCTCAAAGATTTGGCCTAATCAAAGTGGTAGATTGATTTGGCAGACACCTGAGGGCAGGTAGGCGCCACAGCAAAGCTGTGGCGAGGTGCAGGGGGTTATTTGGTTAATTCATAGGGTTTTTTGAACGTTTTTGCCATTAAGGGTTAAGTATTCCTTTTCTTGTGGTGCAATCTTAGCTAGCAAGATAAGTCACATATATTCTTAAATTGGGATAATTTTATCATTTTAGAGCAGTTTTGGAAAAATTGTACGCTTTTTTTTCTCTTAAAGGCGCAGTACCGTTTTTCAGATTATTTTTTTCACTAAATAAAGTGTTTTCAAGCCTGTTTGTGGTCATTACTAGCCTGTTTTAACATGTCTGAGGAAAGCCAATGTTCCATGTGTTTAGAAGCCATTGTGGAACCCCACTTAAAATGTGTCCCTCATGTACTGAAAGGGCCTTACATTGCAAAGAACATATTTTAGCTGATAAAAGTATGTCTCAGGATGATTCTCAGTCTGAAGAGAATCAGGTTATGCAATCTACATCTCCCCAAGTGTCACAACCTTTAACGCCCGCAGAAGCGACGCCAAGTACTTCTAGCGCGTCTAATTCTTTCACCCAGCAAGATATGGCTGCAGTTATGTCTACTACCGTTACAGAGAGGTATTATCTAAACTGCCAGGTTTACAGGGTAAGCGCAGCAGGTCAGGTATTAGAGTAAATACTGAGCCCTCTGATGCTTTATTGGCCATCTCCGATGTACCCTCACAGTGTTCTGAGTTGGGTGTGGGGGAATTGCTGTCTGAGGGAGAGCTTTCTGATTCAGGAAAGATGTTCCCTCTAACAGACTCAGATGTGACGGAGTTTAAGCTTGAACACCTCCGCTTGTTACTCAGGGAGGTTTTAGCGACTCTGGATGATTGTCACCCTATTGCCATCCCACCAGAGAAATTGTGTAAAATGGATAAATATCTAGAGGTCCCTACTTACACTAATGTTTTTCCAGTCCCTAGACGAATTTCGGACATTGTTACTAAGGAATGGGATAGACCAGGCATTCCGTTCTCTCCCCCTCCTACTTTTAAGAAAATGTTTCCCATATCTGATACCATTCGGGATTTGTGGCAGATGGTCCCTAAGGTGGAGGGAGATATTTCTACCCTGGCTAAGCGTACAACTATACCTATTGAGGACAGTTGTGCTTTTAAAGATACTATGGATAAAAAATTAGAGGGTCTTCTAAAGAATTTGTTTATTCATCAGGGGTTTCTTCTACAACCTATAGCGTGCATTGTTCCAGTAACTACTGCAGCAGCTTTTTGGTTTGAGGCTCTAGAGGAGTCTCTTAAGGTTGAGACCCCATTAGATGATATTTTGGATAGAATTAAGGCTCTCAAGTTAGCTAATTATTTTATTACATATGCCGCTTTCCAAATGGCTAAATTAGCGGCAAAGAATGCAGGCTTTGCCATTTTAGCGCGTAGAGCGTTATTGCTCAAGTCTTTGTCTGCTGATGTGTCATCTAAATCCAAACTTTTAGCTATTCCCTTAAAGGGTAAGACCCTATTCGGGCCTGAACTAAAGGAGATCATTTCCGACATTACTGGAGGTAAAGGTCATGCCCTTCCTCAGGACAAGATGGTTAAAATGAGGACCGAACAGAATAATTTTCGTTCTTTTCGAAACTTTAAAAGTGGTCCCTCTACTTCCTCCTCCGCCACCAAGCAGGAGGGGAACTTTGCACAATCCAAGTCAGTCTGGAGACCTAACCAGACCTGGAATAAAGGTAAACAGGCCAAGAAGCCCGCTGCTGCTACCAAGACAGCATGAAGGGGCAGCCCACGATCCGTAACCAGATCTAGTAGGGGGCAGACTTTCTCTCTTCGCTCAGGCTTGGGCAATAGACGTTCAGGATTCCTGGGCATTAGAAATTGTGACCCAGGGGGTATCGTCTAGAATTCAAGGATTCTCTCCCAAGAGGGAGATTTCATCTTTCACGTTTGTCTGTAGACCAGACAAAAAGAGAGGCGTTCTTACGCTGTGTAAAAGACCTATATACCATGGGTGCAATCTGCCCAGTTCCAAAACTAGAACAGGGGCAGGGGTTTTACTCAAATCTGTTTGTGGTTCCCAAAAAAGAGGGAACCTTCAGACAGATTTTAGATCTCAAATGCCTAAACAAATTTCTCAGAGTCCCATCGTTCAAGATGGAGACCATTCAAACAAGTTTACCAATGATCCAGGAGGGTCAATATATGACTACCGTGGACTTAAAGGATGCGTATCTTCACATTCCTATCCACAGAGATCATCACCAGTTTCTCAGGTTCGCCTTCCTGGACAAACACTACCAGTTTGTTGGTTCCTTCTGGTGGTTCTAAGGCCGCGGGGCATAGCAGTGGCGCCCTATCTGGACGATATTTTGATTCAGGCGTCAACTTACCAGCTAGCCAAATCTCACACGGACATAGTGTTGGCTTTTCTAAGAACTCACTAGTTCCTCTGACAAGAGTTCCTTTCCTAGGAACTCTAATAGACTCGGTAGACATGAAAATTTTTCTGACGGAGGTCAGAAAATCAAAGATCTTAACTACTTGCCGAGCACTTCATTCCATTCCTCGGCCATCAGTGGCGCAGTGTATGGAGGTCATTGGGTTAATGGTAGCGGCAATGGACATAGTTCCGTTTGCTCGCTTACATCTCAGACCCCTTCAGCTGTGCATGCTCAAACAGTGGAATGGGGATTATGCAGATTTATCTGCTCGGATAAATCTGGATCTAGAGACCAGAGACTCTCTTCATTGGTGGTTGTCTCAGGATCATCTGTCCCAGGGAATGTGCTTCCGCAGGCCAGCATGGGTCATAGTGATGACGGACACCAGCCTCTTGGGCTGGGGTGCAGTCTGGAATTCCCTGAAGGCTCAGGGTGTTTGGACTCAGGAGGAGTCACTACTACCAATAAATTTTCTGGAACTGAGAGCAATATTCAACGCTCTTCAAGCGTGGCCTCAGCTGGCTTCAGCCAAATTCATATGATTCGGACAATATCACGAGTTCTCTAGCGATGATAGAGGTTTCCAAAATAATTTGATGGGCAGAGACTCACTCTTGCCATCTATCAGCAATATATATCCCAGGAGTGGAGAACTGGGAAGCGGATTTTCTAAGTCGTCAGACTTTTCATCCGGGGGAGTGAGAGCTCCATCGGGAGGTGTTTGCGGCATTAATCCATCAATGGGGCACACCGGAATTGGATCTGATGGCATCTTGTCAGAATGCCAAACTTCCTTGTTATGGGTCCAGATCAAGGGATCCTCAAGCAGTACATTCTGATAAGGTGGTTTTACGTACCAAACCTGGATTTCTTCCTAAGGTTGTTTCAAATAAGAATATTAATCAGGAAATTGTTGTTCCTTCCTTGTGTCCTAATCCTTCTTCTAAGAAGGAGCGTCTGTTACATAACCTGGAAGTGGTCCGCGCCTTCAAGTTTTATTTATAGGCAACCAACAATTTCCGTCAATCATCTTCATTATTGATTGTTTATTCTGGAAAGCGTAGGGGTCAGAAAGCTACGGCTACCTCTCTTTCTTTTTGGCTGAGAAGTATCATCCGCCTGGCATATGAGACTGCTGGACAGCAGACTCCTGAAAGAATTACGGCTCATTCTACTAGGGCTGTGGCTTCCACATGGGCCTTTAAAAACGATGCTTCTGTTGAACAGATTTGTAAGGCTGCGACTTGGTCGTCTCTTCATACTTTTTCCAAATTTTACAAATTTGATACTTTTGCTTCTTCTGAGGCTGTTTTTGGGAGAAAGGTTCTTCAAGCAGTGGTGCCTTCCGTTTAGGTCTCTGTCTTGTCCCTCCCGTTTCATTTGTGTCCTGTAGCTTTGGTATTGTATCCCACAAGTAAGGATGAAATCCGTGGACTCGTCGTATCTTGTAGAAGAAAAGGAAATTAATGCTTACCTGATAAATTGATTTCTTCTACGATACGACTAAGCCACGGCCCTCCCTGTCATTTTAAGACAGATTATATTTTATTTTTACAACTTCAGTCACCTCTGCACCTTTAGCTTTTCCTTTCTCTTCCTAATCCTTCGGTCGAAAGACTGGGGGTGGAGGGAAGGGAGGAGCTATATATACAGCTCTGCTGTGGTGCTCTTTGCCACTTCCTGTTAGCAGGAGGATAATATCCCACAAGTAAGGATGAAATCCGTGGACTCGTTGTATCGTAGAAGAAATCAATTTATCAGGTAAGCATAGATTTCCTTTTTTAGTAAGATGAGATGGTTTTAATTTAAAGGCTCAGTATGATTTTTGTTTCCTTGTCCTAATCCAAAGAATTCAATTGAAAGTCTCTTACTAATTTTTGATGTTGTAAGAGCATAAGAATTTTACTTACATATTTCATAGGCCAGAGCTGTTTCATTAGCTTCTTAGCTAGCATTCTTGATCACCAAGGCTTTCTTAGAGGCAGGATAGTCTTTTAAAAAAAAACATTTTGCCCATTTTACTAGATCAGTTTCCTCTTCTTGAGTTTTCAAGAAAAAGGCTTATATTGAACAAATTTGCAAGGCATCTACATGTTTTTTCTTACATACTTTCTCTAATTTCTTACACTTTTGATGTGTTTGGTAGGAAAGTCCTTCAGGCAGCAGTGTCTGGTGTTTAGGTGCCTACCTTAAAAAAATGTTTTGCACCTCCCAATTAATCATGGATTCCACTGCTTGATTTTAGTTTCCAGGTGTAATGGCTTATGGACTCTGATCACCTTATGAAAGAAAACAAAATGTATGCTTCCATGATAAATTAATTTATTTTATGGTGGTGAGATTCCATGAGACTCGTCTAGTTTAATTTTTTACTTTATTTTTTTCTGACAGCAGTTCTAGTTTGCACCTCTTTTTCCCTGAGTTTTCCATTCCTACTGTTCTATTTCTCCTTTCTTGACTTTAGGTCAGACTGGAATACCTGAGGGGTGAGAGAGAATAAGTGCTGTTAGAGCTTTGGGAATCTTTAATTTTTTTCCTCTAGAGCTATTTCTCATTAAAGTAGGCTGACCATATTGCCGCTTTAAAAAGGGACACATATGAAAAATACTTATGTCAGGGCTGTTTTCAGGACTGTTTTCAGGGCTGTTTAAAAATACATATGTCAGGGCTGTTTTCAGGACTGTTTTCAGGGCTGTTTAAAGAAATGATTTGTATAAGAACCCTGACATATGTATTTTTCATATGTGTTCCTTCTTAAAGCGGCAATATGGTCAGCCTACATTAAAGGGATATGTCAAACTGTTGCTTCTGAAAATTTAATTTGTGTCATACAAGCTACTGCTGACTCCCTGAGAAGATGTTTAGTTTAAATACTTAAGCACAGGCCCTCGCATTAAATGTGCATATGCTGCAGGTAAAACTGTAATATCTTTTAATAGAAGCATTTTTTCTATAGTAATTATTTTGCAAAAATACTTATAATTGAAATTGAAATGCACCCATGCCCGATTAATTTTTTGACCTTTTTTATCCCTTTAAACTGCTGAGTACAAATACAGTAGAATGTTTTTTCCTCCTGTAGCTGTCTTCAAAGTAGTCCTATAACCCCTTACAGTTATCAGTTAGTGAAGCTCTGCATCTTCACACTAAATGCACCATCTTGGAGCTTATATTTATGTAAATTTAAAACTGTGCAAAAACTGCAAACATATTAACTCTTCCATTCTCTATTATATGAGCTAAACTGAAATACAAGGTACAGCTGTCAAAAAGCTTCACAGGTCTGTGCACTGCTTCTTTCACAAGATGCCGCAAAACGCGAGCTACAAGATGGCAGTGCCCAGTATAAAATGCAGAGCTTTTGCAGCTGGATTCTATATTAAGAGCGTGACTTTAAAGAGAACTGCATATACAAAAGGAAAAACAATAGTAGCAACCATGCAACATTAGTTGTAGCCAACAGTTTAGTGTCCCTTTAACTCGCTCTTGTACATCCTTAATTGTTGTTGTTTTTTCCTGCGTGCTGTATTTTTGTCTTTGTTTACATTGTCCAGCTATGAAGACTCTAACACAAATGTCCCAGCAGAGATGCTTATTTTTTTAAAAAATGTGTGTAGGTTTCAAATGCTTTTTATTGTACTCCTTTCAGTCAAATTATTTTTTCTTAATAAGATATGCTCTGTCTTGTCATGTCTCCTACATAGATTCACAGTGGTAAACGGGTCATGGAGTGTTTGAAAAAAGCTCTTAAGATTGCTAATCAGTGCATGGATCCTTCGCTGCAAGTTCAGCTCTTCATTGAAATTCTGAACAGATATATCTACTTCTATGAGAAAGAGAATGATGTGGTAAGCATGTCGTTTTCTGTTTTTCTCCTTATGATTGCTTTGCAAGATGTGTAGAACCTATTGTTATTGGTTCGGCTCTGTGTGATTCACTGTTTACTGAAACAGATTTGTTTATGAAGTAATTTCATCTTCATTGTTCTTTTGCATTATAAAGACTCCTTGTGCCACTTAATTTGTACCTTTTTTCCCATCTGATGGAAAAATGAAATGTTCTTAGTCGTTACAGTATGGGTTGTTTGTAGTAATGTCCCTTTCTAACTACGGAGTTGATCACAATCCTTGTAAAAAAATTTATCTACAAAAATAACCATAGACGTTAATGGTGATTTTCTGTTGAACTCATTTGATAAGCTTTTTTTCTAAAGGATTGCGATTGAACCCTATGTGTTTAAACCCCCAAAGTAAGACATTAAACACTTTGAGATTGTAATATAAAATGATTAATTATGCACAGCAAAACAATTTTGCAGTATAGTTTTATTTTTTATTTGTCCAGCCCATTTCCTGTAATTTATCTTTAATAATTTTCCATTTCTGTGGATTGAAGTTTCCCACTGCTGACTCTACAATCATAACCCTGCTCCTAACTGGTCTTAGTAGAGTCACCTAGGTAGGCTCAGGAGCATGCAAGTGTCTGGAGCACTATGTGGAAGTAGTTTTGCAACAATGCTTTTAACAATATTATACACTATGCTCTAGATGGCAGCAGTGTTTGCACAATGTATACCATTGTCAAAAGCATTTTTGCAACAGTGCTGCAGATGCAAGGCACGCTCCTAATCCTACCTAGATATGCTCTTCAATAAAGTATACCTGGAACAATTTGATAATAGTAGTTAATTTGAAAGCTTTTTGTACTCTGTCATGAGATAATGGCAGCTTTGTTGCCCTCCAATCCTGAATAATTTAGTGAGATAAAATCAGAAGGATATTTTTTGCTAAATAGTTTTCTTCTCACTCTTAATACAATAAACAATGTATGCTTTTTTTCTTCATAAAGGGAAAGAGTCCACAGCTGCATTCAATACTTTTGGGAATTCAGAACCTGGCCACCAGGAGGAGGCAAAGACACCCCAGCCAAAGTCTTAAATACCTCCCCCACTTCCCTCATCCCCCAGTCATTGTTTGCCTTTCGTCCCAGGAGGTTGGCAGAGAAGTGTCAGAAGTTTTCAATAGTCTCTTATGGAGGATAGTACTCTTCGGCATGGGACTGGAGTTTTATGTAGTCCTGTCAGCCTCTCAGTGAGAGCATGGGTGAAAGTTAGAGTCCGGAGATGCAGGGAGAGTGTTTCTGTGAAACTTTCCTGACTCATATTAACAGCTCCACAAGCAATCAGCGTTTACGAGTTTCACTGCTTGCTTTTTTCTCTCAAGTTTATGGCAGAGGCGACTATCTGTCACACTTGAAGGGCCGTGTTCCTGTTCCACGGCGTAGATTCCGGGAAGATAGTTTCATTTTACTTTCATCATGTATGTATTGTAATTACAACTGTTTATCCGAGAGGGGCTACAACTTTTCGGGGATAACTTTAATATAGGGTCTCAGTGAGGCTCCTTTCTTTCATGTAATTAGCAAGAGTCCATGAGCTAGTGACGTATGGGATATACATTCCTACCAGGAGGGGCAAAGTTTCCCAAACCTCAAAATGTCTATAAATACACCCCTTACCACACCCACAATTCAGTTTTACAAACTTTGCCTCCGATGGAGGTGGTGAAGTAAGTTTGTGCTAGATTCTACGTTGATATGCGCTCCGCAGCAAGTTGGAGCCCGGTTTTCCTCTCAGCGTGCAGTGAATGTCAGAGGGATGTGAGGAGAGTATTGCCTATTTGAATGCAGTGATCTCCTTCTACGGGGTCTATTTCATAGGTTCTCTGTTATCGGTCGTAGAGATTCATCTCTTACCTCCCTTTTCAGATCGACGATATACTCTTATATATACCATTACCTCTGCTGATTCTCGTTTCAGTACTGGTTTGGCTATCTGCTATATGTAGATGAGTGTCCTGGGGTAAGTAAGTCTTATTTTCTGTGACACTCCAAGCTATGGTTGGGCACTTTGTTTATAAAGTTCTAAATATATGTATTCAAACATTTATTTGCCTTGACTCAGAATGTTCAACTTTACTTATTTTCAGACAGTCAGTTTCATATTTGGGATAATGCATTTTAATTTAACATTTTTTCTTACCTTAAAATTTGACTTTTTCCCTGTGGGCTGTTAGGCTCGCGGGGGCTGAAAATGCTTCATTTTATTGCGTCATTCTTGGCGCGGACTTTTTTGGCGCAAAAAATCTATTTCCGTTTCCGGCGTCATACGTGTCGCCGGAAGTTGCGTCATTTTTTGACGTTATTTTGCGCCAAAAATGTCGGCGTTCCGGATGTGGCGTAATTTTTGGCGCCAAAAAGCATTTAGGCGCCAAATAATGTGGGCGTCTTATTTGGCGCGAAAAAATATGGGCGTCACTTTTGTCTCCACATTATTTAAGTCTCATTTTTTATTGCTTCTGGTTGCTAGAAGCTTGTCTTTTGGCATTTTTTCCCATTCCTGAAACTGTCATTTAAGGAATTTGATCAATTTTGCTTTATATATATGTTGTTTTTTCTCTTACATATTGCAAGATGTCTCACGTTGCATCTGAGTCAGAAGATACTACAGGAAAATCGCTGTCAAGTGCTGAATCTACCAAAGCTAAGTGCTGTAAACATTTGGTAGCTATTCCTCCAGCTGTTGTTTGTATTGATTGTCATGACAAACTTGTTAAAGCAGATAATATTTCCTTTAGTAAAGTACCATTGCCTGTTGCAGTTCCTTCAACATCTAAAGTGCAGAATGTTCCTGATAATATAAGAGATTTTGTTTCTGAATCCATAAAGAAGGCTATGTCTGTTATTTCTCCTTCTAGTAAACGTAAAAAATCTTTTAAAACTTCTCTCCCTACAGATGAATTTTTAACTGAACATCATCATTCTGATTCTGATGATTCCTCTGGTTCAGAGGATTCTGTCTCAGAGGTTGATGCTGATAAATCTTCATATTTATTTAAAATGGAATTTATTCGTTCTTTACTTAAAGAAGTACTAATTGCTTTAGAAATAGAGGATTCTGGTCCTCTTGATACTAATTCTAAACGTTTAGATAAGGTATTTAAAGCTCCTGTGGTTATTCCAGAAGTTTTTCCTGTTCCTAATGCTATTTCTGCAGTAATTTCCAAAGAATGGGATAATTTGGGTAATTCATTTACTCCTTCTAAACGTTTTAAGCAATTATATCCTGTGCCGTCTGACAGATTAGAATTTTGGGACAAGATCCCTAAAGTTGATGGGGCTATTTCTACCCTTGCTAAACGTACTACTATTCCTACGTCAGATGGTACTTCGTTTAAGGATCCTTTAGATAGGAAAATTGAATCCTTTCTAAGAAAAGCTTATCTGTGTTCAGGTAATCTTCTTAGACCTGCTATATCTTTGGCTGATGTTGCTGCAGCTTCAACTTTTTGGTTGGAAACTTTAGCGCAACAAGTAACACATCGTGATTCTCATGATATTATTATTCTTCTTCAGCATGCTAATAATTTTATCTGTGATGCCATTTTTGATATTATCAGAGTTGATGTCAGGTTTATGTCTCTAGCTATTTTAGCTAGAAGAGCTTTATGGCTTAAAACTTGGAATGCTGATATGGCTTCTAAATCAACTTTACTTTCCATTTCTTTCCAGGGTAACAAATTATTTGGTTCTCAGTTGGATTCCATTATTTCAACTGTTACTGGTGGGAAAGGAACTTTTTTACCACAGGATAAAAAATCTAAAGGTAAAAACAGGGCTAATAATCGTTTTCGTTCCTTTCGTTTCAACAAAGAACAAAAGCCTGATCCTTCATCCTCAGGAGCAGTTTCAGTTTGGAGACCATCTCCAGTTTGGAATAAATCCAAGCCAGCTAGAAAGGCAAAGCCTGCTTCTAACTCCACATGAAGGTGCGGCCCTCATTCCAGCTCAGCTGGTAGGGGGCAGGTTACGTTTTTTCAAGGAAATTTGGATCAATTCTGTTCACAATCTTTGGATTCAGAGCATTGTTTCAGAAGGGTACAGAATTGGTTTCAAGTTGAGACCTCCTGCAAAGAGATTTTTTCTTTCCCGTGTCCCAGTAAATCCAGTAAAAGCTCAAGCATTTCTGAAATGTGTTTCAGATCTAGAGTTGACTGGAGTAATTATGCCAGTTCCAGTTCTGGAACAGGGGATGGGGTTTTATTCAAATCTCTTCATTGTACCAAAGAAGGAGAATTCTTTCAGACCAGTTCTGGATCTAAAAATATTGAATCATTATGTAAGGATACCAACATTCAAGATGGTAACTGTAAGGACTATCTTACCTTTTGTTCAGCAAGGGAATTATATGTCCACAATAGATTTACAGGATGCATATCTGCATATTCCGATTCATCCAGATCATTATCAGTTCCTGAGATTCTCGTTTCTGGACAAGCATTACCAGTTTGTGGCTCTGCCGTTTGGCCTAGCTACAGCTCCAAGAATTTTTACAAAGGTTCTCGGTGCCCTGCTGTCTGTAATCAGAGAACAGGGTATTGTGGTATTTCCTTATTTGGACGATATCTTGGTACTTGCTCAGTCTTTACATTTAGCAGAATCTCATACGAATCGACTTGTGTTGTTTCTTCAAGATCATGGTTGGAGGATCAATTTACCAAAAAGTTCTTTGTTTCCTCAGACAAGGGTAACCTTTCTGGGTTTCCAGATGGATTCAGTGTCCATGACTCTGTCTTTAACAGACAAGAGACGTCTAAAGTTGATTGCAGCTTGTCGAAACCTTCAGTCACAATCATTCCCTTCGGTAGCCTTATGCATGGAAATTCTAGGTCTTATGACTGCTGCATCGGACGCAATCCCCTTTGCTCGTTTTCACATGCGACCTCTTCAGCTCTGTATACTGAAGCAATGGTGCAAGGATTACACGAAGATATCTCAATTAATATCTTTAAAACCGATTGTTCGACTCTCTAACATGGTGGACAGATCACCATCGTTTAATTCAGGGGGCTTCTTTTGTGCTTCCGACTTGGACTGTAATTTCAACAGATGCAAGTCTCTCAGGTTGGGGAGCTGTGTGGGGATCTCTGACGGCACACGGAGTTTGGGAATCTCAGGAGGTGAGATTACCGATCAATATTTTGGAACTCCGTGCAATTTTCAGAGCTCTTCAGTTTTGGCCTCTTCTGAAGAGAGAATCGTTCATTTGTTTTCAGACAGACAATGTCACAACTGTGGCATACATCAATCATCAAGGAGGGACTCTCAGTCCTCTGGCTATGAAAGAAGTATCTCGAATTTTGGTTTGGGCGGAATCCAGCTCCTGTCTAATCTCTGCGGTTCATATCCCAGGTGTAGACAATTGGGAAGCGGATTATCTCAGTCGCCAAACGTTGCATCCGGGCGAATGGTCTCTTCACCCAGAGGTATTTCTTCAGATTGTTCAAATGTGGGAACTTCCAGAAATAGATCTGATGGCGTCCCATCTAAACAAGAAACTTCCCAGGTATCTGTCCAGATCCCGGGATCCTCAGGCGGAGGCAGTGGATGCATTATCACTTCCTTGGAAGTATCATCCTGCCTATATCTTTCCGCCTCTAGTTCTTCTTCCAAGAGTAATCTCCAAGATTCTGAAGGAATGCTCGTTTGTTCTGCTGGTAGCTCCGGCATGGCCTCACAGGTTTTGGTATGCGGATCTTGTCCGGATGGCCTCTTGCCAACCGTGGACTCTTCCGTTAAGACCAGACCTTCTGTCACAAGGTCCTTTTTTCCATCAGGATCTGAAATCCTTAAATTTAAAGGTATGGAGATTGAACGCTTGATTCTTGGTCAAAGAGGTTTCTCTGACTCTGTGATTAATACTATGTTACAGGCTCGTAAATCTGTATCTCGAGAGATATATTATAGAGTCTGGAAGACTTATATTTCTTGGTGTCTTTCTCATCATTTTTCCTGGCATTCTTTTAGAATACCGAGAATTTTACAGTTTCTTCAGGATGGTTTAGATAAGGGTTTGTCCGCAAGTTCTTTGAAAGGACAAATCTCTGCTCTTTCTGTTCTTTTTCACAGAAAGATTGCTATTCTTCCTGATATTCATTGTTTTATACAAGCTTTGGTTCGTATAAAACCTGTCATTAAGTCAATTTCTCCTCCTTGGAGTTTGAATTTGGTTCTGGGAGCTCTTCAAGCTCCTCCGTTTGAACCTATGCATTCATTGGACATTAAATTACTTTCTTGGAAAGTTTTGTTCCTTTTGGCCATCTCTTCTGCCAGAAGAGTTTCTGAATTATCTGCTCTTTCTTGTGAGTCTCCTTTTCTGATTTTTCATCAGGATAAGGCGGTGTTGCGAACTTCTTTTGAATTTTTACCTAAAGTTGTGAATTCCAACAACATTAGTAGAGAAATTGTGGTTCCTTCATTATGTCCTAATCCTAAGAATTCTAAGGAGAAATCGTTACATTCTTTGGATGTTGTTAGAGCTTTGAAATATTATGTTGAAGCTACGAAATCTTTTCGTAAGACTTCTAGTCTATTTGTTATCTTTTCCGGTTCTAGAAAAGGCCAGAAAGCTTCTGCCATTTCTTTGGCATCTTGGTTGAAATCTTTAATTCATCTTGCCTATGTTGAGTCGGGTAAAACTCCGCCTCAGAGAATTACAGCTCATTCTACTAGGTCAGTTTCTACTTCCTGGGCGTTTAGGAATGAAGCTTCGGTTGACCAGATCTGCAAAGCAGCAACTTGGTCCTCTTTGCATACTTTTACTAAATTCTACCATTTTGATGTATTTTCTTCTTCTGAAGCAGTTTTTGGTAGAAAAGTACTTCAGGCAGCGGTTTCAGTTTGAATCTTCTGCTTATGTTTTTCGTTAAACTTTATTTTGGGTGTGGATTATTTTCAGCAGGAATTGGCTGTCTTTATTTTATCCCTCCCTCTCTAGTGACTCTTGTGTGGAAAGATCCACATCTTGGGTAGTCATTATCCCATACGTCACTAGCTCATGGACTCTTGCTAATTACATGAAAGAAAACATAATTTATGTAAGAACTTACCTGATAAATTCATTTCTTTCATATTAGCAAGAGTCCATGAGGCCCGCCCTTTTTTATGGTGGTTATGATTTTGTATAAAGCACAATTATTCCAATTCCTTATTTTATATGCTTTCGCACTTTTTTATCACCCCACTTCTTGGCTATTTGTTAAACTGAATTGTGGGTGTGGTGAGGGGTGTATTTATAGACATTTTGAGGTTTGGGAAACTTTGCCCCTCCTGGTAGGAATGTATATCCCATACGTCACTAGCTCATGGACTCTTGCTAATATGAAAGAAATGAATTTATCAGGTAAGTTCTTACATAAATTATGTTTTTTGTATCCAGGAATCATGGGTTAATATCTCCTGAGGGGGGTTATTGAACAGCGGGGTTTATAATCATGTTTGTTATGTGATTCTGTCTGCTACTGTGTAGTGTTGCTCCGGCTCATGGCTATTTTGGAACATAATGGCCTATGTCTAGTGACGTGGCCTTTACGGTCGGGTGTCGTTTACCTTGCGACCTCATTTCCGCTTTCCTGACCGTGTGGCGATGGAGAAATCCTGGTCCACTGGTGTCTGGTTCTCTGGAGGTGGTGAGTGCCCCAGCCATTGGTGGTATAAGGTGCCGTTTAGATTTTTCTTATTGGTCCATTTTTTATTCAGTGGCCCAGTTATGGAGTATTCTTATTTTTTTGGAGACGGATGTCTCTGATTCAGACTCAACTTCTTGAGAAGAATATGAATTGGCCCGGGTAATACATGCCCATCAGTTATGTTCCGAATGCCATTTTGGAGTGCTGTGTTCCTCGGGATCGGGGAATTAGGTGCCCACTGAGCCATCCGTCTCTGGGGATTCTATTTCTCACAAGACGAGTTCCCTACCACCAACTCTTACAACGCATGCAGGTAACCCAAACGCTACTTATCCTTCTAGGGAGTGTGGCCTGTTCCCACCGGAGGTTACGCATGGCTATATCTTTGGCGCTGGCGCATCTGCACCTCCCGGGAGTGTGCTCATGATATTGCCCGTGTTCAGTTAACTGGTCCTGTTTAGCCAGTGTTTTCTTTTGTCCCGGAGGAGGAATGTTGCGTCTTTCGTTATAGACTGGCACGCCGTGTTCTACTAAGGCACGTTTTTGGCGTTGCTGGTGGATCCCACTCTTAATGGGTCTAGGGATTCTCAGTCTTAATCTTCGACTGGTTTGCATGCATAGACTTAAGGGGATGAAGTAATCTTTTTATAGTCCTTGGTTTCAGGCTTGTCCTGACTGGGTGCAAATCCTGTCTTTGAGGCCTAGTTCAGACACGTGGCGCCTTTTTTATGTCCGGTTGGTCCGGTGAGGGCGACTAGTGATCACAATATGATTTGTGTTGTTTACTTGTTTTATTTTACAAGCTTCAACTAGCATCCTGAGAGGACTTGAGGGTCCGTGGTTGCTTAGGGGCATGGAGTCAGTCCTCATTCACGTTTCAAGCTAGTGGGCCAGGGCCCCGTTGAGATCTGCAGCAACATGCTCAGTCGTTTCTGATTTTTCCGGGATCTAGAGTGTTCCTTCCCGTTGTGGGTTGGAGGATATAGGTCCTTCATACCGTCGTTCTTACAGTTTGCTTTCTCTTGTTAAGTGTATTCAGTCCACGGGTCATCCATTACTTATGGGATATATTCCCTTCCCAACAGGAAGTTGCAAGAGGATCACCCAAGCAGAGCTGCTATATAGCTCCTCCCCACACATGTCATATCCAGTCATTCTCTTGCAAATCAACTAGATAGGACATTGTGAGAGGTCTGTGGTGTATTTTTATACTTAGTTTATTTCTTCAATCAAAAGTTTGTTATTTTAAATGGCACCGGAGCGTGCTGTTTGTTCTCAGGCAGTATTTGGAAGAAGAATCTGCCTGCGTTTTCTATGATCTTAGCAGAAGTAACTAAGATCCACTGGCTGTTCTCGCATATTCTGAGCAGTGGGGTAACTTTCAGAAAGGGAATAGCGTGTGGGGAATCCTGCAAACAAGGTATGTGCAGTAAATTATTTTTCTAAGGAATGGAATTGACTAAGAAAATACTGCTGATACCGATGTAATGTAAGTACAGCCTTAAATGCAGTAGCGACTGGTATCAGGCTGATGAATGTATGTACAATAAGTAATTTTCTAAGGAATGGAATTGACTAAGAAAATACTGTTAATACTGAGGTAATGTATGAGCCTTAACTGCAGTAGAAGCGACTGGTAGCAGGCTTATTAATAACACTACCTAACTTTTAAAGTGCATGTTTAAAACGTTTACTGGCATGTTATTCGTTTTTTTGTGAGGTACTTTAATGATAAATCGTTTGGGGCATGATTTTCCACATGGCTGTCGCTTATTTCTACATAGAAACGATTAACTGAGGTTTCCCACTGTTGTAATATGAGTGGGAGGGGCCTATTTTAGCGCTTTTTTGCGCAGTAAAAATTCAGTTACAGTCTTCCTGCTTCTTCCTCCTTGATCCAGGACGTCTCTAGAGAGCTCAGGGGTCTTCAAAATTCAGTAATCAGTCACAGCAAACCTGTGACAGTGTGTTTGACTGTGAAAAAAACGTTAATTGTTAAATTGATTATCCGTTTTTGGGTATTAAGGGGTTAATCATCCATTTGCTAGTGGGTGCAATGCTTTGCTAACTTAATACATTTACTGTGAAAATTTGGTTGCTATAACTGATTTGGTTCATTGTTATTTCAACTGTGACGATTTTTTGTGCTTCTTAAAGGGACACTGTACCCAAAAATTTTCTTTAGTGATTCAGATAGAGCATGCAATTTTAAGCAACTTTCTAATTTACTCCTATTATCAATTTTTCTTCGTTCTCTTGCTATCTTTATATGAAAAAGAAGGCATCTAAGCTTTTTTCTAGGTTCAGAACTCTGGACAGCAGTTTTTGATTGGTGTATGCATTTATCCACCAATCAGCAAGGACAACCTAGGTTGTTCACCAAAAATGGGCCGGCATCTAAACTTACATTCTTGCATTTCAAATAAAGATACCAAGAGAATAAAGAGCATTTGAAAATAGGAGTAAATTAGAAAGTTGCTTAAAATTGCATTCTCTATCTGAATCACAAAAGAAAAAAATTGGGTACAGTGTCCCTTTAAAGGCGCAGTAGCGTTTTTTATATTGCTTGTAAACTTATTTGAAAGGATTTTCCAACCTTGCTAGTCTCATTGCTAGTCTGTTTAAACATGTCTGACACAGATGAATCTGTTTGTTCACTATGTTTGAAGGCCAATGTGGAGCCCCACAGAAATATGTGTACTAAATGTATTGATGTCACTTTGAATAAAAGTCAAATTTTATCTGTAAAGAAATTATCACCAGGCAACGAGGGGGAAGTTATGCCGACTAACTCTCCTCACGTGTCAGTACCTTCGCCTCCCGCTCAGGTGTTAAACTTAATATTGCGAGATCTTGGAAAAGATCCCTCCCCCCAGCCTGGTCGGATATTATATCCACTATGGCATACATGTACTCTATGGAGAAGAGTATCTATTATGCCTCGGGTAGGACTGATTTCTTTGAACTGATCTGGTCCGATTGGAAAAATAGATTTGATACTCTCTGGCTTCCCACCTTTGACACCTAAATGGCAGTACACCCCTAACCACATAAGCAGTAGATCTGACCTCACTCTTGCACGTCTGAAATAGCCCCCTTTTAAAGTTATCTTAGCGTATCTTCCTACCCTTTTCCCCTTCCCTCTCCCCCCCTTCCCTCCCCCCCCCCCTTGACGATATCCTATGTCCTGTTAGGAAACTGACTCCCTTTTCATAGAAATTTACTTTATGTCTCTAATGATTACTTAAATGCTATGATGTATTTGCTATGATAGATTCTGTAGAAATGAAAATTTACCTGACGGAGGCCAGGTTATCAAAACTCTTAAATGCTTGCCGTGTCCTTCATTCCATTCCACGCCCGTCAGTAGCTCAGTGCATGGAAGTAATCGGCTTAATGGTAGCGGCAATGGACATAGTACCATTTGCGCGCCTGCATCTCAGACCCCTGCAGTTATGCATGCTAAGTCAGTGGAATGGGGATTACTCAGATTTGTCCCCTCTACTAAATCTGGATCAAGAGACCAGAGATTCTCTTCTCTGGTGGCTTTCTCGGGTCCACCTGTCCAAGGGGATGACCTTTCGCAGTCCAGATTGGACAATTGTAACAACAGATGCCAGCCTTCTAGGTTGGGGCGCAGTCTGGAACTCCCTGAAGGCTCAGGGATTATGGACTCAGGAGGAGAAACTCCTCCCAATAAATATTCTCGAGTTGAGAGCAATATTCAATGCTCTTCTAGCTTGGCCTCAGTTAGCAACACTGAGGTTCATCAGATTTCAGTCGGACAACATCACGACTGTGGCTTACATCAACCATCAAGGGGGAACCAGGAGTTCCCTAGCGATGTTGGAAGTCTCAAAGATAATTCGCTGGGCAGAGTCTCACTCTTGCCACCTGTCAGCGATCTACATCCCAGGCGTGGAGAACTGGGAGGCGGATTTTCTAAGTCGCCAGACTTTTCATCCGGGGGAGTGGGAACTTCATCCGGAGGTCTTCGCTCAACTGATTCATCGTTGGGGCAAACCAGATCTGGATCTCATGGCGTCTCGCCAGAACGCCAAGCTTCCTTGTTACGGATCCAGGTCCAGGGACCCGGGAGCGGCGCTGATGGATGCTCTGACAGCCCCTTGGGTCTTCAACATGGCTTATGTGTTTCCACCATTTCCGATGCTACCTCGTCTGATTGCCAATATCAAACAGGAGAGAGCATCTGTGATTCTGATAGCGCCTGCGTGGCCACGCAGGACCTGGTATGCAGACCTAGTGGACATGTCGTCCTGTCCACCATGGTCTCTACCTCTGAGGCAGGACCTTCTAATACAAGGTCCTTTCAAACATCCAAATCTAATTTCTCTTGAGGCTGACTGCATGGAGATTGAACGCTTGATCCTATCAAAGCATGGCTTCTCGGAGTCAGTTATTGATACCTTAATACAGGCACGGAAGCCTGTTACCAGAAAAATTTACCATAAGATATGGCGTAAATATTTATATTGGTGCGAATCCAAGGGTTACTTATGGAGTAAGGTTAGGATTCCTAGGATATTGTCCTTTCTACAAGAGGGTTTAGAAAAGGGCTTATCTGCTAGTTTGTTAAAGGGACAGATTTCTGCTCTGTCTATTCTCTTACACAAACGTCTGGCAGAAGTTCCAGACGTCCAGGCTTTTTGTCAGGCTTTGGCTTGGATTAAGCCAGTGTTTAAGACTGTTGCTCCTCTGTGGAGCTTGAACTTGGTTCTTAAAGTTCTTCAAGGGGTTCCGTTTGAACCCGTTCATTCCATTGATATTAAGCTTTTATCTTGGAAAGTTCTGTTTTTTGATGGCTATTTCCTCGGCTCGAAGAGTCTCTGAGTTATCGGCCTTACATTGTGATTCTCCTTATCTGATTTTCCATTCAGACAAGGTAGTTCTGCGTACTAAACCGGGGTTTTTACCTAAGGTAGTTTCTAACAGGAATATCAATCAGGAGATTGTTGTTCCATCATTATGTCCTAATCCTTCTTCAAAGAAGGAACGACTTTTACATAATCCGGACGTAGTCCGTGCCCTGAAGTTTTATTTACAGGCAACTAAAGATTTTCATCAAACTTCTTCCCTGTTTGTCGTGTACTCTGGTCAGAGGAGAGGTCAAAAAGCTTCGGCAACCTCTCTCTCCTTCTGGCTTCGTAGCATAATACGTTTAGCCTATGAGACTGCTGGACAGCAGCCCCCTGAAAGAATTACAGCTCATTCCACTAGAGCTGTGGCTTCCACCTGGGCCTTTAAGAATGAGGCCTCTGTTGAACAGATTTGCAAGGCTGCAACTTGGTCTTCACTTCACACTTTTTCAAAATTTTACAAATTTGACACTTTTGCTTCTTCGGAGACTGTTTTTGGGAGAAAGGTTCTACAGGCAGTGGTTCCTTCCGTTTAAGTTCCTGCCTTGTCCCTCCCATTATCCGTGTACTTTGGCTTTGGTATTGGTATCCCATAAGTAATGGATGACCCGTGGACTGAATACACTTAACAAGAGAAAACATAATTTATGCTTACCTGATAAATTTATTTCTCTTGTAGTGTATTCAGTCCACGGCCCGCCCTGTCTTTTTAAGGCAGATCTAAATTTTAATTAAAACTCCAGTCACCACTGCACCCTATGGTTTCTCCTTTCTTGTCTTGTTTCGGTCGAATGACTGGATATGACATGTGAGGGGAGGAGCTATATAGCAGCTCTGCTTGGGTGATCCTCTTGCAACTTCCTGTTGGGAAGGGAATATATCCCATAAGTAATGGATGACCCGTGGACTGAATACACTACAAGAGAAATAAATTTATCAGGTAAGCATAAATTATGTTTTTCATGGTCTCGCCTTTTATGGTCTCGTTGGAAGTGTCCTTTTAGGACTTGTACCTTTTAGAGGTTCTCTTCCTTTGGGTCGAGACTTTCTGGACTTCGTCCAGTTTTTCTGGTGGCTTTGGCAATTTATTTAGGAAGTGAAGGCCATGAGGCTCTGTTTTCCTTCGTGAGTTAGTCGTCTCCATATCAGGGGTGATAGGAGGTGTTGTCTCTTTTTCCAAGCTTTTTGCCTAGGGGATATTTTTCTGTCTGTGTTCGGGATGCTTTACATTCTTCTCCCTTGGGTGTGGTCCTCTGGAACGTTAATCTGAAAGGATTGTGTAGACTAGCCTTTCTTTCGGGTGACTTTGTTCTCGTTCTCATTTCCCTTAGTGTTGCCCTTGGGGCCTTTGGGCTCTAGAGAAATTGTGTGACTTTGTCACGGCCTAGCACCTTGTTGGGGGGTTTGACCTCCAGCTAAGGGTGTTCTCTTCCCTTTGGGCTGGGAATTATGAGTGAGTCCTGCACCCTTTCTCCGGGATTCCTGGTTCTCATCCCCTGTGAGTCTGATTGCTTCATTCTAGGACGATTCCGGGTCCAGGGTTCTTGTCTTGGATCCTTCTTGGATGTCTGGAGATTTATGATCCTGTGGACTGGTTCGCGACGACCCTGTTTTTTCAGGGACCCTATGTTGCGACATAGGGGCTAGCTCATTGGGCTTGCAAGCTGGAAGGCCAGAGTTCACATCCACTTTTGGGTACTGGTTATAAATTTTACGGCCTGATTTGTCCTTTGGATGAAGTGTGCTCCTATTCATGGGGAGTTTTTTCTCTGTTGGTTCAATAGTGGTGTCTGGATGATTTTTCATTCGGTCTGTGTTTTGATCAATTTATGGCTTCATGTCTTGTGGATCATGTACGCTGTTCTTATCTGTGTCCTTCCCTTTTGAGGGGATAGTTTGTCTTCCTTATGAGCTGGGGTTTCCTCTCTCTGGAGGATCTTTGTCCTGCCCTGTGTGTAGGGAGGTTGGAACAGGTGGCTTATTTCTGTAAGGGGCAGCATCTGCTGCTCTGTGGGCTCTGTTCCACCTGTTGGAATTTGATCTCTCTACGTAGAGACTGTCTAAGAGAGCTGTGACAGGTCTTCCTACGGATCTATTGCACTTTTCTCTGTTCCAGGTCCCAGCAGGTTCTCCTTGGGAGTGCCTTATTTTGGAAGAGCGGATTGGGTTAGCACCAAGCTCTGTTGGGGTGGGTGAGTCCCCCCATTTTCTTTCCATACCCTGGGGGCTTGTGGTTGGGGTTTTTCTGTCCCTCCTGTCTATCAGACATGTCTGTCGCTTTGGCTGGTCCGGTGTTGGAGCAGGAACTGAGATCTGTTGCTCTGCTAAATTCATCCCTGGAGCATTTGAGGTACGGTAAGCCTCTTGAGGTTTCTCCTTTTTCCGTGTTCAAGGTTTGTGGGAAGGACTGGCGGCTCTTATCCGCTGGTTAGTGGATACTTAGCAATCTGAAGGATCCTATCTTCAGCTGCTTTCTGCTTGCCCGGCAAGTATTTAAGTTTCAGAGTAATTTTTACATGACTGCAGCGTGCAGTTTCTTTGCTTTAGAAGTTGTTCATCTGACCTATCTGAGCTTGCTGCACGAGGTTTCGTTTCTGAATATTTCGCTATTCTGAGCTACCTTTTTGCCACTTGGGGACCTTCGTCTTTTGTTGCTTTTTAGAGTGCGATTGCACTGTGTTAAGGGAAGATCCTCTCTGTTTCAGACTCCCGGGCCTTATCCAGTGGTTTCTGTATTTCTGGGGTCCCCTTGTTTCTATGAAACTAGTGGGTCTCTGTTGGTCTGGAGTTCCTTATGGTAGCTGGACAGCTAGCTCAGCATACTAATGCACTGTGGCTACTCTGCACTGTAACAAACCGAGGGTTGCAAGTTCGATCCCCGGCAAAGTCTTCTCAGCCTTCCCCCTTTCGAGGTTGATAAAATGAGCAGCGCCTTGAGTCCCTTAAGGGGGATTACCCGCGCTTTACAAAAACATTCATGTTTTCTCCGTGTCTTTTCTTCTTTGTGGAAGAATACGGTAGCTTGTTTCCTTTCTTTAGTAAGGGGTGTGTTCCAAAGTTGTTTTCGGCTTCAGGCAAAGCGGGATGTTGTTGGGTAGGAGTTTTTAGGCCTGGTGCCCTCAGAATGGGCCTTCTCTTGTACCCCCTGTTTTTGCATTCAGTGTCCTCTATAGCCTCCCAAAAGTAATGAATGCAGCTGTGGACTCTTTCCATTTATGACAAAAAACTTAAATTATGCTTACCTAAAAAATGTATTTTCTTCAGATAGAAAGAGTCCACAGCTCCCCGCCCGTATTTTTCTGTGGGGCGTCTATTATTTTTGTTCTTCGGGCACCTTTTCACCCTGATATTTCTTTTACTGTTCCCTCGGCAGAATGACTGGGGGATGAGGGAAGTGGGGGAGGTATTTAGGCCTTTGACTGGGGTGTCTTTGCCTCCTCCTGGTGGCCAGGTTCAGAAAAGTAATGAATGCAGCTGTGGGCTCTTTCCATCTGAAGAAAAAGAAAATTATTAGGTAAGCATAATTAAAGTTTTTCTCCTTGTCTGTTTTTAAACCGCTACTGTGGTCAAGCTGTTTTTTGCCTGTTTCTCTATTTTTTGCATGACTAAGTGCAAACAGATTTGGGCTCTATGTAAAATGAGAGGGTAATCGTAAAATGACTTCTGAAAGATTTCTGCCTACTGTGAGCATGGAATAAAACTTTATTAAGCAAACTACCTTAAAGGGACATAATACTCATATGCTAAATCACTTGAAAGTGATGCAGTATAACTGTAAAAAGCTGACAGGAAAATATCACCTGATCATCTCTATGTAAAAAAGGAGGATATTTTACCTCACAAATTCCTCAGCTCACCAAAGTAAGTTCTGTGTCAAAAGTTGTACTTCAGTTACTGCCCAGCTGCAGGTAAAAAAAAACAAAAATAAGAAATGAACAGCAGCCAATCAGCAGTGCTGAGGTCATGAACTCTTTTACTGTGATCTCATGAGATTTCATAGTTAACTTCCTTAAACTGAATAGGTAAATAATATAAGTGTGCACAAAGCTCACTCCCTTGCCAGTCCCGGGGCAGACATACTGATTTGCTGCTTAAAGCCCTTTACAATGGGGTTTGAATATTTTGGACATTTTGAGGTAAAATCTTTATTTTTTACATAGAGATGTTCAGGTGATATTTTCTAGTCAGCTTTTTACAGCTATGCTGCATCACTTTCAAGTGTTTAAACATTTGGGTATCATGGCCCTTTAAGTGCAAAGATTGTTAATTTATCTTCATAGACATAAACCACAGATACAGTATATTTTAAGAAGTCAAGGGCAAAAATCTAAATTTTTCATTTAAAAAATAAATATTGAAAGCCATAGCATCTGTCTTTGCATTTGTCTCTTGTGCCTTAGGATATGTCTGCCCCAAACCTATTTCTTTTTATTTTCCTGCCGTCTAATATACTGTTTCTATTTTGATGGTTTCCATGCATATGCAAGACTTACAAGACAAATAATCACCTATGCCAAATTAATTTTAAAAAGCATGCAAATTAACCTCTTAAGTGCCTAATAGCTTTCAAGAGGTACAAGATGAGTGCTTCAGTACTATATCCAAGAGTTAGTAGTGTGAAGAGCCCTCTGCCATATGTGCACTGGCTTGTACCTGCTGCTGTGTGATTGTTAGAAGTACTGATTAGTAGTCCATTTATGTAATTTCTTTGACATTTCCCACATCTGTACATACACAACACATTGTGATTAAACAATTCTTTTTCGTTAATCAAGGTATTTACTGAATCTTGTGGGAAGATCTTAAGGATTTTGTTAGTAGAAAAGGAACAGGCTTATTTTTTTTATGTTAGTGCAGCTCTCATATTAATGTATTTGTGAGTTGGTACTTTAGATGACCCAATATTTCTTTCTTATGGTAGTGAGAGTCAACGATCCTCACTTTTGGGAGTTAAATCACCTGGCCACCAGGAGAAGGCAAAGACACCCTATACCAGTGGTTCAAATATCTCTCCTACTTCCCTTTCCCTCCCAGTATTTCTTTGCCTTCGTCCGGATAGGGCAGATAGAGATTCTGCTGATTAAGATGAAGATTTCAGGATGTTTATTCCTTTAGTGGGCAGTTCCCAGAAGAGAGGAGGAGTAGGGAGTGTGTTTTTTTAATTGTTCAAAATTCCTCTAATTGTTGTAGTTGAGTACAAGCTGCCATGGGTGTTGCAAGGTAGTACCATAGCCTCCTCCTGTTTGGCCTGAATAAACACCACGCTCATATCTGTCCTATTTATGTTTGTTACAGATTTGGATAGATGAATTCAGTAATGAGGGGGTAAGTACCTAACCCTGGGCTCCACCTCATTCCCTTACAGGCACTTAGTAAGTGCTATAGGCTATAGTATTCTGCATATTAGCAGACTTCTCTCCTCTTTGTTTAGTGTCATGGCAGAAGGATACTGATATCAGTCACAGTAATACAGACATGGTTCTTTCCCTGCAGAAAGAACGTTACAGCAGGTTGTTATTCCTGCTGAGCAGGCAGGGAGACATATAACTTTATTTTTCTCCAGTAAGGTTTTTTTGTGGTGTGTGGCGATATGCAGTCGGACTAGACAGTCACTTTCTATGACCACTGCTTAATCCCTCAGCGCTTCGATTCTTTGACTTTATTTAGGAGCGCTGGAGGACACACTCGTAACAGAGGAGTGTTGGGCTGTGGATCTTGCCTCTCTCCACGCTGTCACTTCTTGATACAGGAGAGGGTGAGACAATTATACCAGAGCAGTGGGGTGCTTGATATAGATATACATATAGTTAATTATATTTTTTTTTGCCAGGCACATACCTGTCATTGCTTATAGAGCAACTCATTTTTGGGACTCTGTCACATTACATGACATTTCACATCTATTGATATCACAGAGGGTTAGTTAGCCTCCAGTGTAATATTGTCTTTTATTTATTGTGAGGGATGGAACCTGGGACCACTGAGGAAAGGCACCCTGTGGGCGACCTTTTAAGCATTCTTTTTTCACCAAATTAGTGTTTATTATGCAAAATGGTTACAGTTTGCCCTCCGGCACAACTTTGTGACTCTTGTTTATCTACAGTTCTACAGAACCACTCTCAGGAACCGGGTCCATCTCCTAAGGAGGTTTCACCGCCAGTGTATATTACTCAGGATGGTGTAACTGAATTTGCACCACAGTTCAGGGCCCAATTACTATCAATAGTTACTGAGGCTATTTTGGTACTACCACCTGCAAGTAAGTGTAAGCACAAGGTAACGCATATCTCTTCAAGTTCTTCCAAGGGCAGTACTGTTGTTAGTCCCAAAGTAATTAGGCAATCTCAGACAACTGATTTAGACAAGTCTTCTTCAGATTCTGATGGAGAGGTCTCCTCAGACGCTTCTTCTGCAGAGTCTGACAAAGAGTATGAGAAGGTTAATTTCCATTTTAAGATGGATCACTTATGAACCCTGCTTAAGGAAGCTTTAAGAACTTTAGAGGTTCATGATAAACCAGTGGAGGTTAAACCTGCACAGGAATTAGAAATTTTATATTTAAACCAAAGCCAAGGCTCCTGAGTTGTTGTTTTTTTTCCTGTCCCTTCCATATTTGCCTTCTCCAAATTTTAAAAAGCTTCTTTTTGGCTTCTGGTTTCCAGTCTGGAATTATGGGAATCTGTGCCGAAAGTAGCCTGTACCATCTCAACTTTGGCTAAGAGAGCTACAATTACTTTAAAGGGTAAGTACCTATTTTAAGGACCCTATAGATAGAACATTAGAAGGCTATCTAAGAAGGACCTTTCTCCAGGCTTGACTACTTTTCCAACCTGCAATAAGTGTGGCGATGGTAGCTGGCGCGGCCTATTTTTGGTGTGATGCTCTGTCTGAGTTAGTCTATGTTGAATCATCCTTAGAAGAGATTCATGAGCAAATTAACTTCTTAAAATCCGCAAATTCTTTTTTCTGTGATGCAGTAGATCAAATTATTTGCATCAATGCAAAATATACTGCTTTGGCAGTTTTAGCTAGCAGGGCACTTTGGTTGAAATCCTGGTCTGTGGACATGGTTTCCAAATCTAGGCTTTTTTCCTTGCCATTTAAGGGTAAGACCTTTTTCAGTCAGGGATTAGATTCCATCATTTTCACAGTGACAGGGGGTAAAGGGGCCTTTTCTTTCATGTAATTAGCAAGAGTCCATGAGCTAGTGACGTATGGGATATACATTCCTACCAGGAGGGGCAAAGTTTCCCAAACCTCAAAATGCCTATAAATACACCCCTCACCACACCCACAATTCAGTTTTACAAACTTTGCCTCCCATGGAGGTGGTGAAGTAAGTTTGTGCTAGATTCTACGTTGATATGCGCTTCGCAGCAGGCTGGAGTCCGGTTTTCCTCTCAGAGTGCAGTGAATGTCAGAGGGATGTGAAGAGAGTATTGCCTATTTGAATACAATGGTCTTCCTCTAGGGGATCTATTTCATAGGTTCTCTGTTATCGGTCGTAGAGATTTCTTCTCCTACCTCCCTTTTCAGATCGACGATATACTCTTATATACCATTACCTCTACTGATTCTCATTTCAGTACTGGTTTGGCTATCTACTATATGTAGATGAGTGTCTTAGGGTAAGTAAGTCTTATTTTATTTATGACACTCTAAGCTATGGTTGGGCACTTTATATATAAAGTTCTAAATATATGTGTTTAAACTTATATTTGCCATGATTCAGGATAATCAGTATTCCTTCATTCAGACTGTCAGTTTCATTATTTGGGATAATGCATATGAATAAATAAATGTTTTCTTACCTTAAAAATTTTCAATTGACTTTTTTCCCTGCGGGCTGTTAGGCTCGCGGGGGCTGAAAATGCTTCAATTTATTGCGTCATTCTTGGCGCAAACTTTTTTGCCGCAAAATGTTGTCATTTCCGGCGCCGTAGTTGTTGCCGGAAGTTTGTTCGTTGTTACGTAATTTTTTGACGCATGTGTATTGACGTTTTTTTTGCGCCAAAAAATGTGGGCGTCGTTTTCGGCGTCAGAGGATGTGGCGTCATACTTGGCGCCAAAAAATATGGGCGTTGTACTTGGCGCCAATAATGTGGGCGTCATACTTGGCGCCAAAAATGTGGGCATCATACTTGGCGCCAAAAATGTGGGCATCATACTTGTTCCACTTTTTCTCACATTATTTAAATTTCACTTTTTTGTTGCTTCTGTTTGCTAGAGGCTTGTTTGTTTTGCTTTTTTTCCCATTCCTGAAACTGTCATTTAAGGAATTTGATCATTTTGCTTTATATGTCGTTTTTTTCTATTACATATTGCAAGATTTTCCATACACTGTTCCTGGATCAGAACATGCTGAGGGATTCCTGTTGACTGAGATAAGTCCTACCAAAGCTAAGTTCATTTATTTTAAAATGTTATGAATGTTTTTCTTTAGCTATGGTTTGTAATAAGTTATCATGATAAACTTTTACATGCAGAATCCATTAGTATTTATGCTTTATATATTGCTATTCTTTTTACATCTTATGTACAAGATATACTTAGAAATTTATAAGAATTTTTTTCTGATTCTATTTTAAAGGTTTTGTCTGTCATCCCACCTTCTAATACATTTTTAGGTCTTTTTCAAACTTCTTTTTTAGTTGATGAAGCTTCAAATGACCAAACAACATAATGAATTATCCTTCTCTGATGGTGTTTTTTCTCATTCAGAATTTATTCTTCATCAGATATTGACACTAGCAAATCTACTTTTTTATTTTTAATAAAGTACATTTATTCTTTGTTCAAAGGTGTTGATTATTTTAGATATTGAAGTAACTAGTTCTTCTGATTTTAAAGACTAGCTAACATTTAAATTCTGCTTATTTATCTTCTGTGGTTTCTTCAGAAGTTTTTTTCCAGTTCCTGATACTAGGGAATGGAATAGGCAGTTAGTTTTCAGTTTTGAGGGAAGATTCCCCAAGTTAATGGGGCTATCTCTACTTCTGCTAAATATACTATTATTCTTATAGCAAATAGTATTTATTTTTTTCCTTCAGATGGTCGTATCTTATTTAAGGAAAATTGTTTTCAGGTACTTTTCTTAGACCTGTAATTTATTTGGCTGATGTTGCAATTGCTTCATCTTTCTGGTTGGATACTTTAAGATCAAGTATCGGATTATGATTTGTTTAGCATTGTTAAAAGGACAAAATCTTCTACTCATTTGAAGTTCAGACTAATGCATTGTCTTGTTTTTCTTGCATTTGATGTGCAAGTCCAGTGTGTTGACTGGTCCTTTAACTTAATTAACATGCTAATAATTTCATTTGTGTTGTCATTTTATTAAATATTTTCGCAAATGAGGTTTAATCTATGTCTTTAGCTATTTTAGCTAGACTAACTTTGGCCTAGATTTGGAGTTTTGCGTTAGCCGTCAAAACCAGCGTTAGAGGCTCCTAACGTTGGTTTTTACCGCCCGCTGGTATTTGGAGTCAGTCATTAAAGGGTCTAACGCTCACTTTGCAGCCGCGACTTTTCCATACCGCAGATCCCCCTACGCCAATTGCGTAGCCTATCTTTTCAATGGGATCTTTCTAACGCCGGTATTTAGAGTCTTGGCTGATGTGAGCGTTAGAAATCTAACGACAAAACTCCAGCCGCAGAAAAAAAACAGGAGTTAAGAGCTTTCTGGGCTAACGCCGGTTCATAAAGCTCTTAACTACTGTGCTCTACAGTACACTAACACCCATAAACTACCTATTTACCCCTAAACCGAGGCCCCCCCACATCGCCGCCACTCGATTAAATTTTTTTAACCCCTAATCTGCTGCCCCTAACACCGCCGACCCCTATATTATATTTATTAACCCCTAATCTGCCCCCCACAACGTCGCCGCCAGCTACCTACAATAATTAACCCCTAATCTGCCGACCGGACCTCACCGCTACTATAATAAAGTTATTAAACCCTAATCCGCCTCACTCCCTCCTCAATAACCCTATAAGAAATAGTATTAACCCCTAATCTGCCCTCCCTAACATCGCCGACACCTAACTTCAATTATTAACCCCTAATCTGCCGACCGGACCTCACCGCTACTCTAATAAATGTATTAACCCCTAAAGCTAAGTCTAACACTAACACCCCCCTAAGTTAAATATAATTTAAATCTAACGAAAAAAACTAACTCTTATTAAATAACTTATTCCTATTTAAAGCTAAATACTTACCTGTAAAATAAACCCTAATATAGTTACAATATAACGAATAATTATATTGTAGCTATTTTAGGATTAATGTTTATTTTACAGGCAACTTTGTAATTATTTTAGCCAGGTACAATAGCTATTAAATAGTTAAGAACTATTTAATAGCTACCTAGTTAAAATAATTACAAAATTACCTGGAAAATAAATCCTAACCTAAGTTACAATTAAACCTAACACTACACTATCAATAAATAAATTCAATACAATACCTACAAATAAATACAATTAAATACACTAACTAAGTTACAAAAAATAAAAAAATATTTACAAACATTAGAAAAATATTACAACAATTTTAAACTAATTACACCTACTCTAAGCCCCCTAATAAAATAACAAAGCCCCCCAAAATAAAAAAATGCCCTACCCTATTCTAAATTAAAAAAGTTCAAAGCTCTTTTACCTTACCAGCCCTGAAAAGGGCCATTTGCGGGACATGCCCCAAATAATTCAGCTCTTTTGCCTGTAAAAAAAACACATACAATACAACCCACCACCCACATACCCCTAATCTAACCCAAACCCCCCTTAAATAAACCTAACACTAAGCCCCTGAAGATCTCCCTACCTTGTATTCACCACACCGGGTTCACCGATCGGTCCAGAAGTGCCTCCAATGTCTTCATCCAAGCCCAAGCGGGGGCTGAAGAGTGACGTCCATCCTCCGGCTGAAGTCTTGATCCAAGTGGCAAATGAAGAAGTCCATCTTCGGGAAGAAATCTTCATCCTATCCGGGCAGAAGAGGACATCCAGACCGGCAAACATCTTCATCCAAGCCGCATTTTCTATGTTCTTCCATCCGATGACGAGCGGGATGGAATCAGCCAATCAGATTCAAGTTCAATCCGATTGGCTGATTGGATCAGCCAATAGAATGCGAGCTCAATCTGATTGGCTGATTGGATCAGCCAATCAGATTGAAGTTTAATCTGATTGGCTGATTCCATCAGCCAATCAGAATTTTCCTACCTTAATTCCTATTGGCTGATAGAATCCTATCAGCCAATCGGAATTCGAGGGACGCCATCTTGGATGACGTCCCTTAAAGGAACCTTCATTCTTCAGTTGGACGTCGAACGAAAAGGATGGATCTGCGCCGGAGGTCTTCAAGATCAGCCGCTCATCATCGGATGGAAGAACATAGAAGATGCGGCTTGGATGAAGATGTTTGCCGGTCCGGATGTCCTCTTCTGCCCGGATAGGATGAAGATTTCTTCCCGAAGATGGACTTCTTCATTTGCCGCTTGGATCAAGACTTCAGCCGGAGGATGGACGTCACTCTTCAGCCCCCGCTTGGGCTTGGATGAAGACATCGGAGGCTCTTCTGGACCGATCGGTGAACCCGGTGTGGTGAATACAAGGTAGGGAGATCTTCAGGGGCTTAGTGTTAGGTTTATTTAAGGGGGGTTTGGGTTAGATTAGGGGTATGTGGGTGGTGGGTTGTAATGTTGGGGGGGTATTGTATGTGTTTTTTTACAGGCAAAAGAGCTGAATTATTTGAGGCATGCCCCGCAAATGGCCCTTTTCAGGGCTGGTAAGGTAAAAGAGCTTTGAACTTTTTTAATTTAGAATAGGGTAGGGCATTTTTTTATTTTGGGGGGCTTTGTTATTTTATTAGGGGGCTTAGAGTAGGTGTAATTAGTTTAAAATTGTTGTAATATTTTTCTAATGTTTGTAAATATTTTTTTTTTTGTAACTTAGTTCTTTTTTATTTTTTGTACTTTAGTTGGTTTATTTAATTGTATTTATTTGTAGGTATTTATTTAATTAATTTATTGATAGTGTAGTGTTAGGTTTAATTGTAACTTAGGTTAGGATTTATTTTACAGGTAATTTTGTAATTATTTTAACTAGGTAGCTATTAAATAGTTATTAACTATTTAATAGCTATTGTACCTGGTTAAAATAAATACAAACTTGCCTGTAAAATAAATATAAATCCTAAAATAGCTACAATATAATTATTCGTTATATTGTAGCTATATTAGGGTTTATTTTACAGGTAAGTATTTAGCTTTAAATAGGAATAATTTATTTAATGAGAGTTAATTTATTTAGTTAGATTTAAATTGTATTTAACTTAGGGGGGTGTTAGTGTTAGACTTAGCTTTAGGGGTTAATACATTTATTATAGTAGCGGTGAGGTCCGGTCAGCAGATTAGGGGTTAATAATTGAAGTTAGGTGTCGGCGATGTTAGGGAGGACAGATTAGGGGTTAATAATATTTATTATAGGGTTATTGAGGCGGGAGTGAGGCAGATTAGGGGTTAATACATTTATTATAGTAGCGGTGAGGTCCGGTCGGCAGATTAGGGGTTAATAATTGTAGGTAGGTGGAGGCGACGTTGGGGGCGGCAGATTAGGGGTTCATAGGGATAACGTAGGTTGCGGCGGTGTACGGAGCGGCAGATTAGGGGTTAAAAAAATATGCAGGTGTCGGCGATAGCGGAGGCGGCAGATTAGGGGTTAATAAGTGTAAGGTTAGGGGTGTTTAGGCTCGGGGTACATGTTAGGGTGTTAGGTGCAGACATAGGAAGTGTTTCCCCATAGGAAACAATGGGGCTGCGTTAGGAGCTGAACGCTGCTTTTTTGCAGGTGTTAGGTTTTTTTTCGGCTCAAAATGCCCCATTGTTTTTTATGGGGGAATCGTGCACAAGCACGTTTTTGAAGCTGGCCGCGTCCGTAAGCACCGCTGGTATTAAGAGTTGCAGTGGCGGTAAATTATGCTATACGCTCTCTTTTTGGAGCCTAACGCAGCCCTTCTGTGAACTCTAAATACCAGCGGTATTTAAAAGGTGCGGCCAGAAAAAAGCATGCGTAGCTAACGCACCCCTTCTAATGCAAAACTCCAAATCTAGGCGTTTGTGATTTCAATCTTGGAATGCTAATTTGATTTCTAAAATCCATATTTCTTTTTTTCCAAGATAATCAATTATTTGGTTCATAAT
This sequence comes from Bombina bombina, assembly GCF_027579735.1. Lineage (NCBI taxonomy): Eukaryota > Metazoa > Chordata > Amphibia > Anura > Bombinatoridae > Bombina > Bombina bombina. The sequence continues at coordinate 1,320,663,360 of NC_069499.1, read as the reverse complement.
TGGATTCAATTCTTTAACTGTTACTATGGGCTTCAAGATTGAGTTCTAAGACTAAAACTTTAAGCTTATATTAGTTTTCTGTTCTTTCTATGGAATGGAGTCCTGAATTCTTCCCCAAGTAACATGTTTATACTTGGAAGTTTTTTTCTTCATTCAATTAAGCCTTTTAAAAGTCAGCTCCCCAAATTTGCATGTAGGTGCGGTTCTTTTTCCAGCTTGGCTGGTAAGGGGCAGGTTAAGACTTTTTTGAAATTTGTTTGGTTCTATTCGGTCCAAACTTCTTAGACGTTGGGTACAGAATAGGATTCAGAGTAAAACCATCTGTGAGAAGTCTTTTTTTCTCTATCGTATTCCAGCTATTTCAGTAAGACTAACACTTTCCTGAAGCGTGTTCAGACCTATATGTTTTGGGTACTGGTGAAGCGCGGCTGGTCACCCGTGGAGGCTCAGGCGCTGCTCAGACCTGGAGTCTTCTGGGGTATTTATTCCAGTTCCATTTCTAGGAACTGGGTTTTGGGGTTTTATTCAAGATTATTCATTGTTCCAAAGATAGAAAATCTTTTTGAATTGTCATAATTGTACCATCTTTTAGAATGGTGTTTATATGGTCTTGTCTGCCTTTTTTGGTCAGTGATGGCATTTTTTTGTTTACATTAGATACAATAGATGCATATCTTCATTTTCTGTTTTCATTCAGATTATTTTTATTTTCTGAGATTCTCTTTTTTTGACAAGCATTACCAATTTGTTGCTTTTCCTTCTGGTCTAGCGACAGCTCTAAGAATCTTTTCAAGGTTCTCAGTATTCCTTATTTGGACGGTGTTGTGGTACTGGCTCAGTCTTTTCATTCTGTGGAATCTCATACGATTCACTTTGTTGTTTCTTCAAGACATGGTTAGAGGATCTTTTTATCAAAAGTTCCTTGATTCCTCACACATGGGTCACCTTTTTTAGGTTTCCAGATTAATTGTGTCAATGTTTTTGTCTCTAAACAGACAAGTGACAAGTTTTTTGGGTTCCGTTTGTCGGAACTTTCAGTCTCTATTATTTTCTTCAGTTGCTATATATGCATGGAAGTTTTAGGTTTCATGGCTGCAGCATTGGATTTGCTCATTTCATAGGAAACCTTTCCAGTTTCTTATGCTGAATAATGGTGCAATGATTCTGGGATATCACTTTTTATATCTTTGAATCCTAATGTTTAAATATCTTTGATTCAATGGTTAAGGTCACCATCATTTAGTTCTACAAGTCTCTTCGGTTCTTTCAACCTGGACCAGGATCTCTACAGATGCGAGTCTTTTAGGTTGGGAGGCTGTCTGAGGATCTCTGTCAGCACAAGGGGTTTGGAAATCTCAGGAGGCGAGATTACCATTTCATATTTTTGGAACTCCGTGCATTCTCAGAGTTCTTCAGTTTGGTTTCTTTTTGAAGAAGAGACGTTTATTGTTTTTTCAGACAGACAATGTCACAACTGTGGCGTATGTCAATCATCAGGGTGGGACTATCAGTTCTTAAGCTGTGACAGAAGTATCTCGGATATTTGCTTGGGCTAAATTCAGCTCCTATCTAATTTCTGTGGTCTTTTTCCCAGGTATAAACAATTGGGAAACGGATTATTTCTGTTCTTTTTTGTGAATTTCTTTGTTCTGATTTTTCATCAGGATAAGGTGGTTTTTGCTGTACTCATTTCAATTTTCACCTAAAGTTGTGAATTCTAACAACATTAGTGGAGGAATTATTGTCTTTTTATTGTGTCCTAATCCTAAGAATTCTTTGGTAAGATTCTTACATTCTTTGGATGTGTTAAGAGTTTTGAAATATTATGTTGAAGCTATTCAGATTTCAGACAGACTTCTAGTCTATTTGTTATCTTTTCTGGTTTTAGGAAAGGTCAGAAGGCTTCTGCCATTTCTTTGGCATCTTGGTTAAAGCTTTTGATTCATCATGCTTATTTGGAGTCGGGTTAATCCCCGCCTCAGAGGATTATGGCTCATTCTACTAGGTCAGTTTCTACTTCCTGGGCTTTTAAGAATGAAGCTTCTGTTGATCAGATTTGCAAAGCAACGACTTGGTCTTCTTTGCATACTTTTACTAAATTCTACCATTTTGATGTTTTCTCTTCTTTAGAAGCAGTTTTTGGTAGAATAGTACTTCAGGCAGCTGTTTCAGTGTGATTCTTCTGCTTATAATTAATTTTTCAGCGGAATTGGCTGTCTTTATTTTATTCCTCCCTCTCTAGTGACTCTTGCGTGGAAGTTCCACATCTTGGGTATCTGCTATCCCATACGTCACTAGCTCATGGACTCTTGCTAATTACATGAAAGAAAACATAATTTATGTAAGAACTTACCTGATAAATTCATTTCTTTCATATTAGCAAGAGTTCATGAGGCCCACCCTTTTTGTGGTGGTTTTGATTTTTTTTGTATAAAGCACAATTATTCCAATTCCTTATTTTTGATGCTTTCGCTCCTTTCTTATCACCCCACTTCTTGGCTATTCGCTAAACTGAATTGTGGCTGTGGTGAGGGGTGTATTTATAGGCATTTTGAGGTTTGGGAAACTTTGCCCCTCCTGGTAGGAATGTATATCCCATACGTCACTAGCTCATGGACTCTTGCTAATATGAAAGAAATTAATTTATCAGGTAAGTTCTTACATAAATTATGTTTCTTTCATGTAATTAGCAAGAGTCCATGAGCTAGTGACGTATGGAATATACATTCCTACCAGGAGGGGCAAAGTTTCCCAAACCTCAAAATGCCTATAAATACACCCCTCACCACACCCACAAATCAGTTTTACAAACTTTGCCTCCTATGGAGGTGGTGAAGTAAGTTTGTGCTAGATTCTACGTTGATATGCGCTCCGCAGCAGGTTGGAGCCCGGTTTTCCTCTCAGCGTGCAGTGAATGTCAGAGGGATGTGAGGAGAGTATTGCCTATTTGAATGCAGTGATCTCCTTCTACGGGGTCTATTTCATAGGTTCTCTGTTATCGGTCGTAGAGATTCATCTCTTACCTCCCTTTTCAGATCGACGATATACTCTTATATATACCATTTCCTCTACTGATTCTCGTTTCAGTACTGGTTTGGCTTTCTACTACATGTAGATGAGTATCCTGGGGTAAGTAAGTCTTATTTTCTGTGACACTCTAAGCTATGGTTGGGCACTTTTATATAAAGTTCTAAATATATGTATTCAAACATTTATTTGCCTTGACTCAGGATGTTCAACATTCCTTATTTCAGACAGTCAGTTTCATATTTGGGATAATGCATATGAATAAATCATTTTTTCTTACCTTAAAAATTTGACTTTTCCCTGTGGGCTGTTAGGCTCGCGGGGGCTGAAAATGCTTCATTTCTCCAACATAGGTGTGTCCGGTCCACGGCGTCATCCTTACTTGTGGGATATTCTCTTCCCCAACAGGAAATGGCAAAGAGCCCAGCAAAGCTGGTCAAATGATCCCTCCTAGGCTCCGCCTACCCCAGTCATTCTCTTTGCCGTTGTACAGGCAACATCTCCACGGAGATGGCTTAGAGTTTTTTAGTGTTTAACTGTAGTTTTTATTATTCAATCAAGAGTTTGTTATTTTGAAATAGTGCTGGCATGTACTATTTACTCAGAAACAGAAAAGAGATGAAGATTTCTGTTTGTATGAGGAAAATGATTTTAGCAACCGTCACTAAAATCCATGGCTGTTCCACACAGGACTGTTGAGAGCAATTAACTTCAGTTGGGGGAACAGTGTGCAGTCTCTTGCTGCTTGAGGTATGACACATTCTAACAAGACGATGTAATGCTGGAAGCTGTCATTTTCCCTATGGGATCCGGTAAGCCATGTTTATTACGATCGTAAATAAGGGCTTCACAAGGGCTTATTAAGACTGTAGACTTTTTCTGGGCTAAATCGATTCATTATTAACACATATTTAGCCTTGAGGAATCATTTTATCTGGGTATTTTGATATAATATATATCGGCAGGCACTGTTTTAGACACCTTATTCTTAGGGGCTTTCCCAAAGCATAGGCAGAGTCTCATTTTCGCGCCGGTGTGGCGCACTTGTTTTTGAGAGGCATGGCATGCAGTCGCATGTGAGAGGAGCTCTGATACTTAGAAAAGGCTTTCTGAAGGCGTCATTTGGTATCGTATTCCCCTTTGGGCTTGGTTGGGTCTCAGCAAAGCAGATACCAGGGACTGTAAAGGGGTTAAAGTTCAAAACGGCTCCGGTTCCGTTATTTTAAGGGTTAAAGCTTCCAAATTTGGTGTGCAATACTTTTAAGGCTTTAAGACACTGTGGTGAAAATTTGGTGAATTTTGAACAATTCCTTCATGTTTTTTCGCAATTGCAGTAATAAAGTGTGTTCAGTTTAAAATTTAAAGTGACAGTAACGGTTTTATTTTAAAAACGTTTTTTGTACTTTGTTATCAAGTTTATGCCTGTTTAACATGTCTGAACTACCAGATAGACTGTGTTCTGAATGTGGGGAAGCCAGAATTCCTATTCATTTAAATAAATGTGATTTATGTGACAATGACAATGATGCCCAAGATGATTCCTCAAGTGAGGGGAGTAAGCATGGTACTGCATCATTCCCTCCTTCGTCTACACGAGTCTTGCCCACTCAGGAGGCCCCTAGTACATCTAGCGCGCCAATACTCCTTACTATGCAACAATTAACGGCTGTAATGGATAATTCTGTCAAAAACATTTTAGCCAAAATGAACACTTATCAGCGTAAGCGCGATTGCTCTGTTTTAGATACTGAAGAGCATGACGACGCTGATAATAATATTTCTGAAGGGCCCCTAACCCAGTCTGATGGGGCCAGGGAGGTTTTGTCTGAGGGAGAAATTACTGATTCAGGGAACATTTCTCAACAAGCTGAACCTGATGTGATTGCATTTAAATTTAAGTTGGAACATCTCCGCATTCTGCTTAAGGAGGTATTATCCACTCTGGATGATTGTGACAAGTTGGTCATCCCAGAGAAACTATGTAAAATGGACAAGTTCCTAGAGGTGCCGGGGCTCCCAGAAGCTTTTCCTATACCCAAGCGGGTGGCGGACATTGTTAATAAAGAATGGGAAAGGCCCGGTATTCCTTTCGTCCCTCCCCCCATATTTAAAAAATTGTTTCCTATGGTCGACCCCAGAAAGGACTTATGGCAGACAGTCCCCAAGGTCGAGGGAGCGGTTTCCACTTTAAACAAACGCACCACTATACCCATAGAGGATAGTTGTGCTTTCAAAGATCCTATGGATAAAAAATTAGAAGGTTTGCTTAAGAAAATGTTTGTTCAGCAGGGTTACCTTCTACAACCAATTTCATGCATTGTCCCTGTCGCTACAGCCGCATGTTTCTGGTTCGATGAGCTGATAAAGGCGGTCGATAGTGATTCTCCTCCTTATGAGGAGATTATGGACAGAATCAATGCTCTCAAATTGGCTAATTCTTTCACCCTAGACGCCACTTTGCAATTGGCTAGGTTAGCGGCTAAGAATTCAGGGTTTGCTATTGTGGCGCGCAGAGCGCTTTGGTTGAAATCTTGGTCGGCTGATGCGTCTTCCAAGAACAAGCTACTTAACATTCCTTTCAAGGGGAAAACGCTGTTTGGCCCTGACTTGAAAGAGATTATCTCTGATATCACTGGGGGTAAGGGCCACGCCCTTCCTCAGGATCGGCCTTTCAAGGCAAAAAATAAACCTAATTTTCGTCCCTTTCGTAGAAACGGACCAACCCAAAGTGCTACGTCCTCTAAGCAAGAGGGTAATACTTCTCAAGCCAAGCCAGCTTGGAGACCAATGCAAGGCTGGAACAAGGGAAAGCAGGCCAAGAAACCTGCCACTGCTACCAAGACAGCATGAAATGTTGGCCCCCGATCCGGGACCGGATCTGGTGGGGGGCAGACTCTCTCTCTTCGCTCAGGCTTGGGCAAGAGATGTTCTGGATCCTTGGGCGCTAGAAATAGTCTCCCAAGGTTATCTTCTGGAATTCAAGGGACTTCCCCCAAGGGGGAGGTTCCACAGGTCTCAGTTGTCTTCAGACCACATAAAAAGACAGGCATTCTTACATTGTGTAGAAGACCTGTTAAAAATGGGAGTGATTCATCCTGTTCCATTAAGAGAACAAGGGATGGGGTTCTACTCCAATCTGTTCATAGTTCCCAAAAAAGAGGGAACGTTCAGACCAATCTTAGATCTCAAGATCTTAAACAAGTTTCTCAAGGTTCCATCGTTCAAGATGGAAACCATTCGAACTATTCTTCCTTCCATCCAGGAAGGTCAATTCATGACCACGGTGGATTTAAAGGATGCGTATCTACATATTCCTATCCACAAGGAACATCATCGGTTCCTAAGGTTCGCATTCCTGGACAAGCATTACCAGTTCGTGGCGCTTCCTTTCGGATTAGCCACTGCTCCAAGGATTTTCACAAAGGTACTAGGGTCCCTTCTAGCTGTGCTAAGACCAAGGGGCATTGCTGTAGTACCTTACTTGGACGACATTCTGATTCAAGAGTCGTCCCTTCCTCAAGCAAAGGCTCACACGGACATTGTCCTGGCCTTTCTCAGATCTCACGGATGGAAAGTGAACGTGGAAAAGAGTTCTCTATCTCCGTCAACAAGGGTTCCCTTCTTGGGAACAATAATAGACTCCTTAGAAATGAGGATTTTTCTGACAGAGGCCAGAAAAACAAAACTTCTAGACTCTTGTCGGATACTTCATTCCGTTCCTCTTCCTTCCATAGCGCAGTGCATGGAAGTGATCGGTTTGATGGTAGCAGCAATGGACATAGTTCCTTTTGCGCGCATTCATCTAAGACCATTACAACTGTGCATGCTCAGTCAGTGGAATGGGGACTATACAGACTTGTCTCCGAAGATACAAGTAAATCAGAGGACCAGAGACTCACTCCGTTGGTGGCTGTCCCTGGACAACCTGTCACAAGGGATGACATTCCGCAGACCAGAGTGGGTCATTGTCACGACCGACGCCAGTCTGATGGGCTGGGGCGCGGTCTGGGGATCCCTGAAAGCTCAGGGTCTTTGGTCTCGGGAAGAATCTCTTCTACCGATAAATATTCTGGAACTGAGAGCGATATTCAATGCTCTCAAGGCTTGGCCTCAGCTAGCGAGGGCCAAGTTCATACGGTTTCAATCAGACAACATGACAACTGTTGCGTACATCAACCATCAGGGGGGAACAAGGAGTTCCCTAGCGATGGAAGAAGTGACCAAAATCATTCTATGGGCGGAGTCTCACTCCTGCCACCTGTCTGCTATCCACATCCCAGGAGTGGAAAATTGGGAAGCGGATTTTCTGAGTCGTCAGACATTGCATCCGGGGGAGTGGGAACTCCATCCGGAAATCTTTGCCCAAGTCACTCAGCTGTGGGGCATTCCAGACATGGATCTGATGGCCTCTCGTCAGAACTTCAAAGTTCCTTGCTACGGGTCCAGATCCAGGGATCCCAAGGCGGCTCTAGTGGATGCACTAGTAGCACCTTGGACCTTCAAACTAGCTTATGTGTTCCCGCCGTTTCCTCTCATCCCCAGGCTGGTAGCCAGGATCAATCAGGAGAGGGCGTCGGTGATCTTGATAGCTCCTGCGTGGCCACGCAGGACTTGGTATGCAGATCTGGTGAATATGTCATCGGCTCCACCTTGGAAGCTACCTTTGAGACGAGACCTTCTTGTTCAGGGTCCGTTCGAACATCCGAATCTGGTTTCACTCCAGCTGACTGCTTGGAGATTGAACGCTTGATCTTATCGAAGCGAGGGTTCTCAGATTCTGTTATCGATACTCTTGTTCAGGCCAGAAAGCCTGTAACTAGAAATATTTACCACAAAATTTGGAAAAAATATATCTGTTGGTGTGAATCTAAAGGATTCCCTTGGGACAAGGTTAAGATTCCTAGGATTCTATCCTTCCTTCAAGAAGGATTGGAAAAAGGATTATCTGCAAGTTCCCTGAAGGGACAGATTTCTGCCTTGTCTGTGTTACTTCACAAAAAGCTGGCAGCTGTGCCAGATGTTCAAGCCTTTGTTCAGGCTCTGGTTAGAATTAAGCCTGTTTACAAACCTTTGACTCCTCCTTGGAGTCTCAATTTGGTTCTTTCAGTTCTTCAGGGGGTTCCGTTTGAACCCTTACATTCCGTTGATATTAAGTTATTATCTTGGAAAGTTTTGTTTTTAGTTGCAATTTCTTCTGCTAGAAGAGTTTCAGAATTATCTGCTCTGCAGTGTTCTCCTCCTTATCTGGTGTTCCATGCAGATAAGGTGGTTTTACGTACTAAACCTGGTTTTCTTCCAAAAGTTGTTTCTAACAAAAACATTAACCAGGAGATTATCGTACCTTCTCTGTGTTGCACAATTTGGATGTTGTTCGCGCTCTAAAATTCTATTTAGATGCTACAAAGGATTTTAGACAAACTTCTTCCTTGTTTGTTGTTTATTCCGGTAAAAGGAGAGGTCAAAAAGCAACTTCTACCTCTCTTTCTTTTTGGATTAAAAGCATCATCAGATTGGCTTACGAGACTGCCGGACGGCAGCCTCCCGAAAGAATCACAGCTCATTCCACTAGGGCTGTGGCTTCCACATGGGCCTTCAAGAACGAGGCTTCTGTTGATCAGATATGTAGGGCAGCGACTTGGTCTTCACTGCACACTTTTACCAAATTTTACAAGTTTGATACTTTTGCTTCTTCTGAGGCTATTTTTGGGAGAAAGGTTTTGCAAGCCGTGGTGCCTTCCATTTAGGTGACCTGATTTGCTCCCTCCCTTCATCCGTGTCCTAAAGCTTTGGTATTGGTTCCCACAAGTAAGGATGACGCCGTGGACCGGACACACCTATGTTGGAGAAAACAGAATTTATGTTTACCTGATAAATTACTTTCTCCAACGGTGTGTCCGGTCCACGGCCCGCCCTGGTTTTTTAATCAGGTCTGATAATTTATTTTCTTTAACTACAGTCACCACGGTACCATATGGTTTCTCCTATGCAAATATTCCTCCTTAACGTCGGTCGAATGACTGGGGTAGGCGGAGCCTAGGAGGGATCATGTGACCAGCTTTGCTGGGCTCTTTGCCATTTCCTGTTGGGGAAGAGAATATCCCACAAGTAAGGATGACGCCGTGGACCGGACACACCGTTGGAGAAAGTAATTTATCAGGTAAACATAAATTCTGTTTTTATTGCGTCATTCTTGGCGCTGACTTTTTTGGCGCAAAATTTTTTTTCTGTTTCCGGCGTCATACGTGTCGCCGGAAGTTGCGTCATTTATGACGTTTTTTTGCGCCAAAAGTGTCGGCGTTCCGGATGTGGCGTCATTTTGGCGCCAAAAGCATTTAGGCGCCAAATAATGTGGGCGTCTCTTTTGGCGCTTAAAAAATATGGGCGTCACTATTGTCTCCACATTATTTAAGTCTCATTATTTTGTGCTTCTGGTTGCTAGAAGCTTGTTCTATGGCATTTTTTTCCCATTCCTGAAACTGTCATTTAAGGAATTTCATCAATTTTGCTTTATATGTTGTTTTTTCTATTACATATTGCAAGATGTCCCACGTTGAAGCTGAGTCAGAAGATACTTCTGGAATATCCCTGCCTGGTGCTGGAGCTACCAAAGCTAAGTGTATCTGCTGTAAACTTTTGGTATCTGTTCCTCCAGCTGTTGTTTGTACTGTTTGTCACAACAAACTTGCTAATGCAGATAATATTTCCGTTAGCACTGTTACATTACCTGTTGCTGTTCCGTCAACATCTAATACTCAGAGTGTTCCTGATAACATAAGAGATTTTGTTTCTAAATCCATTAAGAAGGCTATGTCTGTTATTCCTCCTTCTAGTAAACGTAAAACGTCTTTTAAAACTTCTCATTTTTCAGATGAATTTTTAAATGAACATCATCATTCTGATTCTGATATTGGTTCTTCTGATTCAGAGGATTCTGTCTCAGAGGTTGATGCTGATAAATCTTCATATTTATTTAAAATGGAATTTATTCGTTCTTTACTTAAAGAAGTCCTAATTGCATTAGAAATTGAGGATTCTAGTCCTCTTGATACTAAATCTAAACGTTTAGATAAGGTTTTTAAATCTCCTGTAGTTATTCCAGAAGTTTTTCCTGTCCCTGGTGCTGTTTCTGAAGTAATTTCCAGGGAATGGAATAATTTGGCTAATTATTTTACTCCCTCTAAACGTTTTAAGCAATTATATCCTGTGCCATCTGACAGATTAGAATTTTGGGACAAAATCCCTAAGGTTGATGGGGCTGTCTCTACTCTTGCTAAGCGTACTACTATTCCTACGGCAGATGGTACTTCCTTTAAGGATTCTTTAGATAGGAAAATTGAATCCTTTCTAAGAAAAGCTTACTTGTGTTCAGGTAATCTTCTTAGACCTGCTATATCTTTAGCGGATGTTGCTGCAGCTTCAACATTTTGGTTAGAAGCTTTAGCGCAACAAGTAACAGATCATAATTCTCATAGCATTATTATTCTTCTACAACATGCTAATAATTTTATTTGTGATGCCATTTTTGATATCATTAGAGTTGATGTCAGGTATATGTCTCTAGCTATTTTAGCTAGAAGAGCTTTATGGCTTAAAACTTGGAATGCTGATATGTCTTCTAAGTCTACTCTGCTTTCCCTTTCTTTCCAGGGTAATAAATTATTTGGTTCTCAGTTGGATTCTATTATCTCAACTGTTACTGGAGGGAAAGGAACTTTTTTACCACAGGATAAAAAATCAAAAGGTAAATTTAGGTCTAATAATCGTTTTCGTTCCTTTCGTCACAACAAGGAACAAAAGCCTGATCCTTCATGCTCAGGAGCGGTATCAGTTTGGAAACCATCTCCAGTCTGGAATAAATCCAAGCCTTTTAGAAAACCAAAACCAGCTCCCAAGTCCACATGAAGGTGCAGCCCTCATTCCAGCTCAGCTGGTAGGGGGCAGATTACGTTTTTTCAAAGAAATTTGGATCAATTCTGTTCACAATCTCTGGATTCAGAACATTGTTTCAAAAGGGTACAGAATTGGCTTCAAGATAAGGCCTCCTGCAAAGAGATTTTTTCTTTCCCGTGTCCCAGTAAACCTAGCGAAGGCTCAAGCATTTCTGAAATGTGTTTCAGATCTAGAGTTGGCTGGAGTAATTATACCAGTTCCAGTTCTGGAACAGGGGCTGGGGTTTTATTCAAATCTCTTCATTGTACCAAAGAAGGAGAATTCCTTCAGACCAGTTCTGGATCTAAAAATATTGAATCGTTATGTAAGGATACCAACATTCAAAATGGTAACTGTAAGGACTATCCTGCCTTTTGTTCAGCAAGAGCATTATATGTCCACAATAGATTTACAGGATGCATATCTGCATATTCCGATTCATCCAGATCACTATCAGTTTCTGAGATTCTCTTTCCTAGACAAGCATTACCAGTTTGTGGCTCTACCGTTTGGCTTAGCTACAGCCCCAAGAATTTTTACAAAGGTTCTCGGTGCCCTTCTGTCTGTAATCAGAGAACAGGGTATTGTGGTATTTCCTTATTTGGACGATATCTTGGTACTTGCTCAGTCTTCACATTTAGCAGAATCTCATACGAATCGACTTGTGTTGTTTCTTCAAGATCATGGTTGGAGGATCAATTTACCAAAAAGTTCATTGATTCCTCAGACAAGGGTAACCTTTTTAGGTTTTCAGATAGATTCAGTGTCCATGACTCTGTCTTTGACAGACAAGAGACGTCTAAAGTTGATATCAGCTTGTCGAAACCTTCAGTCACAATCATTCCCTTCGGTAGCTTTGTGCATGGAAATTCTAGGTCTTATGACTGCAGCATCGGACGCGATCCCCTTTGCTCGTTTTTTACTTGCGACCTCTTCAGCTCTGTATGCTGAACCAGTGGTGCAGGGATTACACAAAGATATCTCAATTTATATCTTTAACACCGATTGTACGACACTCTCTGATGTGGTGGACAGATCACCATCGTTTAGTTCAGGGGGCTTCTTTTGTTCTTCCGACCTGGACTGTAATTTCAACAGATGCAAGTCTGACAGGTTGGGGAGCTGTTTGGGGGTCTCTGACAGCACAAGGGGTTTGGGAATCTCAGGAGGTGAGATTACCGATCAATATTTTGGAACTCCGTGCAATTTTCAGAGCTCTTCAGTCATGGCCTCTTCTAAAGAGAGAATCGTTCATTTGTTTTCAGACAGACAATGTCACAACTGTGGCATACATCAATCATCAAGGAGGGACTCACAGTCCTCTGGCTATGAAGGAAGTATCTCGAATTCTGGTATGGGCGGAATCCAGCTCCTGTCTAGTTTCTGCGGTTCATATCCCAGGTATAGACAATTGGGAAGCGGATTATCTCAGCCGCCAAACGTTACATCCGGGCGAATGGTCTCTTCACCCAGAGGTATTTCTTCAGATTGTTCAAATGTGGGGACTTCCAGAAATAGATCTGATGGCCTCTCATCTAAACAAGAAACTTCCCAGGTATCTGTCCAGATCCAGGGATCCTCAAGCGGAAGCAGTGGATGCATTGTCACTTCCTTGGAAGTATCATCCTGCCTATATCTTTCCGCCTCTAGTTCTTCTTCCAAGAGTAATCTCCAAGATTCTGAAGGAATGCTCGTTTGTTCTGCTGGTAGCTCCAGCATGGCCTCACAGGTTTTGGTATGCGGATCTTGTCCGGATGGCCTCTTGCCAACCGTGGACTCTTCCGTTAAAACCAGACCTTTTGTCGCAAGGTCCTTTTTTCCATCAGGATCTCAAATCCTTAAATTTAAAGGTATGGAGATTGAACGCTTGATTCTTAGTCAAAGAGGTTTCTCTGACTCTGTGATTAATACTATGTTACAGGCTCGTAAATCTGTATCTAGGGAGATATATTATAGAGTCTGGAAGACTTATATTTCTTGGTGTCTTTCTCATCATTTTTCCTGGCATTCTTTTAGAATTCCGAGAATTTTACAATTTCTTCAGGATGGTTTGGATAAAGGTTTGTCTGCAAGTTCCTTGAAAGGACAAATCTCTGCTCTTTCTGTTCTTCCTGATATTCATTGTTTTGTACAAGCTTTGGTTCGTATAAAACCTGTCATTAAGTCAATTTCTCCTCCTTGTAGTTTGAATTTGGTTCTGGGGGCTCTTCAAGCTCCTCCGTTTGAACCTATGCATTCATTGGACATCAAATTACTTTCTTGGAAAGTTTTGTTCCTTTTGGCTATCTCTTCTGCCAGACGAGTTTCTGAATTATCTGCTCTTTCTTGTGAGTCTCCTTTTCTGATTTTTCATCAGGAAAAGGCGGTGTTGCGAACTTCTTTTAAATTTTTACCTAAGGTTGTGAATTCTAACAACATTAGTAGAGAATTTGTGGTTCCTTCATTCTGTCCTAATCCTAAGAATTCTAAGGAGAAATCATTGCATTCTTTGGATGTAGTTAGAGCTTTGAAATATTATGTTGAAGCTACTAAGAATTTCCGAAAGACTTCTAGTCTATTTGTTATCTTTTCCGGTTCTAGGAAAGGTCAGAAGGCCTCTGCCATTTCTTTGGCATCTTGGTTGAAATCTTTAATTCATCATGTTTATGTCGAGTCGGGTAAAACTCCGCCTCAAAGGATTACAGCTCATTCTACTAGGTCAGTTTCTACTTCCTGGGCGTTTAGGAATGAGGCTTCGGTTGATCAGATTTGCAAAGCAGCAACTTGGTCTTCTTTGCATACTTTTACTAAATTCTACCATTTTGATGTGTTTTCTTCTTCTGAAGCTGTTTTTGGTAGAAAAGTACTTCAGGCAGCTGTTTCAGTTTGAATCTTCTGCTTATAATTTAAACTTTATTTTGAGTGTGGATTATTTTTCAGCGGAATTGGCTGTCTTTATTTTATCCCTCCCTCTCTAGTGACTCTTGCGTGGAAAGATCCACATCTTGGGTAGTCATTATCCCATACGTCACTAGCTCATGGACTCTTGCTAATTACATGAAAGAAAACATAATTTATGTAAGAACTTACCTGATAAATTCATTTCTTTCATATTAGCAAGAGTCCATGAGGCCCACCCTTTTTTTGTGGTGGTTATGATTTTTTTGTATAAAGCACAATTATTCCAATTCCTTATTTTTTATGCTTTCGCACTTTTTTCTTATCACCCCACTTCTTGGCTATTCGTTAAACTGATTTGTGGGTGTGCTGAGGGGTGTATTTATAGGCATTTTGAGGTTTGGGAAACTTTGCCCCTCCTGGTAGGAATGTATATCCCATACGTCACTAGCTCATGGACTCTTGCTAATATGAAAGAAATGAATTTATTATGTAAGTTCTTACATAAATTATGTTTTTTTCCCTCTGGATAAAAAGGCTAGACCCAGTGGTAGGGCTGGAGGGCTTTTTCGTTCCTTTAGACCACAAAAGAATCGGAGATCCAATTCTTCCCAGAGGACAGAGTCTTCAAAACCTACATGGAAGCTAAATCCAGTTTGTTCCAAGACAAAACAGTCCAAGAAACCCTCTAAGACCAAGTTAGCATGAAGCCCCCAATCTGGACCTAGCTCCAGTAGATGGCAGACTGAGCCTTTTTCAGGAGGCGTGGGCTCAATCTGTTCAGGATCCATGTGTCATGGACATATAGTGTCTTAGGGTAACAGAATAGGTTTCAAGTCCCATCCTGCTCCAGGAAGGTTTGTTCTGTCTCAAGTATCCTAAAGACCAGAAAAGAGGGTGGCTTTTCTTCACTGCGTGAGAGATCTGGAGGGCATGGGAGTCATTGTCCCAGTACCTCTATTGGTACAGGAAAAAGGGTTCTATTCTAATCTCTTCATTGTACCAAAAAAAGGAAGGGCCTTCCGTCCAATATTGGATTTAAAGGCTGAACAAGGTTCTAAGGGTTCCCTCATTCAAGATGGAAATTCAGGTCAATCCTCCCATTATTTCTCCAGGGTCAATTTATGTCGACCATAAATCTGAAGGATGCATATCTTCACATCCCGATACTTCAGGATCATCATCGTTTTCTCATGTTTGTCTTTATGGACAAACATTATCAGTTCACAGCTCTGCCATTTGGTCTGGCTACTACTCACAGAATATTCACAGGGGGGCACTCGCAGCTCTCTTGCAATGATGGAAGTATCTCGGATCTTGACATGAGCGGAACTAAATATTCATTTTCGGCCATACATATCTCAGGGGTGGACAACTGGGAGGCCGCCAAACTCTCCATCCTGGGGAATGGTCTCTCAATCAGGAGGTATTTGATCAATTTGATAGTTCATTGGGAATATATCTGATGGCATCCCCGGCTCAACCACCAGCTCCCTCGCTGTAGATCCATGATGAGGGATTCTCAAGCGGAGTTCATAGATGTGTTGACGGCTCTGTGGCAGTATCATCTGGTATACTTATTTCCTCCAATTGTACTTCTTCCCAGAGAAGTGGCTCGTCTCAAGCAGGATGGTGTCTCAGCAATATTGGTAGCTCTGGTATTGCCTCGTCGTACTTGGTATGGGGACCCGATCAGGATGTCCAGTGTTTCTCCATGGCACCTATATCTTTGACAGGATCTGCTGGTGCAAGGTCCATTCTTTTATCAAAATTTTCAATCACTCAACTTAACTGCATAGAGATTTAATGCTTGATTTTAAGTCAGTGAGTATTTTCTGCGTCTGTGATTAATACTTTAATTGCTACTAGAAAACTCTATTATAAAGTCTGAAAGGTTTATCCTTCCTGGTGTTACAAATACGTTTTTCTTGGCATTCCGTAAGAATCCCTCAGATTTTACAATTTCTACAAGAGGGTCTAGACAAGGGTCTGTCAGCTAGTTCTCTTAAGGGTTCGATTTCGGCCCTTTTATGTTCTATTACATAGGAAGTTAGCTCATTTGCCTGACGCTCAGTTTTTTGTTCAGGCTCTTGTTAGAATTACATTGTTAAGCCACTTTCTCCACCTTGGAATCTCAATTTAGTTCTTAGGGTTTTACCATCTTCTCCATTTGAGCCAATACACTCTTTAGGTATTGAACTTTTATCTTGGAAGGTTTTGTTCCTCTTGGCGTTCTCTTCAGCACGAATAGTTTCTGAATTATCGTCTTTCTTTGGAACCACAATATCTGATTTTTCATCTAGATGAGGCGGTGTTGCGTACTGTGGCAGTTTTTTTGCCAAAAGTTGTTTCTATTGAGGACATTAATAGTGAAATTATTGTTCCTTTCTGTCCACATCCGAAGACTTCGAAGGAAAGACTTTTGCATAATTTGGATATAGTCAGGGCTTTGAAATTCTATTTACATGCTACTAATGAATTCCGTAAATCTAGCTCGTTTGTTCTGTATTCAGGTAAATGGAAAGGTCAGAAGGCGACTTCTGTCTCCTTATCTTTTTGGTTGAGAAGTTTAATCCATATGGCTTACTTGGTGGCGGGTCATTCACCACCTAGCTTAATCACTGCTCACTTTACTAGTTCAGTTTTAACTTCCTGGTCATTTAAAAATGAGGCTTCTGTAGAACAGATTTGCAAGGCTGCTACTTGGTCGTCCTTGCATACTTTTACCCAATTCTAGCATTTTTATGTTTTTGCCTCGGCTGGGGCTGCTTTTGGTAGGAAGGTTCTTCAGGCGGTAGTTCCTGATAAATGGGGACCTGCCTTTTATCTTCTCTCTTTTTATCCCACTCATACTTTCGTCAACTCCACAGCTTGGGTATTAATTACCAAAAGTAAGGATTGTGGACTCTCACCATTAAAGAAAACATAATTTATTCTCACCTGATAAATTAATTTCTTTCTTGGTAGTGAGAGTCCACAAGTCCACCCAAGATTTTTTTTTTCTGGTGGCGGCAGTACCAGTTTGCATCTCTGTACCCTATTATCTTTCTTTCTTTTTCCTATCCTCAGCTATAAAAAATACTGGGAGGGGAAGGGGAAGTAGGAGGGATATTTGAAAGTCTTTGTCTCCTCCTGGTTGCCATGTGATGTTATTCCCAGAAGGATCGTGGACTCTCACTTCCAAGAAAGAATTACGTTTTTCACAAAAATACTAAACCAACCAATGAATTATCAATAGTAGATAACACTTCTTTTAAAAAATAAAAAAAAAAAAGTATTGTTCCCTGTGCACCAATAAGTACTTCCCCAGCAAGCAGAAAGAATGCATCTCTGGCATAGTTTTACAATATTGTATGTAATAAAACATCATAATCCGCTTAGAAATAGATGCTTTTGTATTAAAAAAAAATATTAAAGAAATAGATATTTTTGAATTAAATAAAATATAATTTAATATTTTATCTTTTAATTTTCTCATATTGTCACAGCAACACATTCCCTTTTTTCATTTTTTTGTCATTTAAGTCACAAACTGTGCCTTAAATCTAGTAAACATTTAACAGATGTCTCAATGTGGTAAAATGACAGGAATATCTGACTATGAAATACTTTAAATTTGAAAATTGATGCTGCCTACAGATATCTGAAACAGCCATCGGCTCAGATGTTCTTTGCTGCATACAAAGCTGAAACATAGACAGCCTGTTCATTATGTAGCAATGTGACTCCCAATCTCCGACTGGATTAAAAACCTGAATGCATTATATGATTGACTCCCTATATTTGAGGATTTTCAGGATTATCATCATATGGATAATCATGCACACACTATTATTTTAGAAGGGATATATTACGTGTGAGGTGTGGCGGAGTAATATATGTTAATCTAATCACTTCAAAGTTTTTACATCTATTGAGGCAGCTTTTATGTTGAATTTGTATTTCTCCTTAATAGTCTCTCATTTTTTATGTAGTCCTTTGAATTGGTTTGTGATATCCTACCATACAGTAATTGCCATTGCTTTGTTACAGGCCAAATTGTCTAATCTCCTTTTTGATGTCCTGTCATGTTTCTCTACTTTGTGTTAAATCCCATATGTTCCGAGTGGCATCTCCAGAACTCCCACCCTTGGTTTTCTGCTCTTGATCTTATAGGCTTTCCTATAAGGGGGGGAGAAGGGGGTGAGTTGGGGGGGGGATATGTTGCCAAACAGTTTGTTTAAAGTTGCTGCCTATTTCCATATGGAATGTTCGATACTGGTCTAGAATCATCTCCTGCTTACAGATTCCCTTCATTCTTTGGGGAGTCAAAATGTAACAATTATTAAACTCAGTGTTTGATATTCAATTTTTTTATTTTTTTTTAGTGTTTTCAATAGCAACAATTTTAAAGCATAAATTAAAAGTTCAGTAAGGCAAACATGAAACTTCCATGGTTTGGATAGAGCTGTTTATCTGTTATCTAATTTGCTTTATTTTCTCTGTAACCTTTGGAGAACAATGCCTAGGTTTAGGATCAACAGTGCACTACTGGAAGCTAGCTAGTAATTGGTGCTTGCACATATATTCCTCATGTCATTGTCTCACCAGTTAGCTCCTAGTAGTGTATTGTTGCTCCTGAGCCTACTCTTCATCAAAGGATACCAAAAAAGAAGCACATTTTGAAAAAGTAAATTGGAAAGTTGTGTTTTTTTGTTTTTTTATTTGCATGCTTTATCTGAATCATGAGAGTTAAATTTGTACTGCCCTTTACGTTATTTTTAATTTTTTAGTTAAGATTTTTTTTAATTATTTTTTTTAATTTTGCAGTATTAAAATATTTAAACATTCAAATAATTGTCTAATTACAGGTAACTGTCCAGGTTTTGAATCAGCTTATCCAAAAGATTCGTGAAGACCTTCCAAACTTGGAGGCCAGTGAAGAAACAGAACAGATAAACAAACACTTTCACAATACACTTGAGCATTTGCGTCTACGGAGGGAATCGCCTGAATCTGATGGTCCAATATATGAGGGTCTTGTAATTTAAGAAAGTGAAGGACACCTGCCCCTCTCCCCATTTAAAGGGACACATTTATAAGGATAAACTGTGGCTTGGATTAAATAATTAAAAGCAGTAATTCATTTGTTTAAAAAATATTTACTCTGGTTTTTTTTTATTAATTAACAGATTTGTTTATTTTTCCCATTATTTTTTCACTACTCTATCTCAATAGCACTACCCAAGAGTACAAATAAGCAAATTAAGAGGACATTCCGGGCAAAATTTATATGCACATTATATCTTCGAACAGAAACATTTGCAATATACATGTATTAGCAAAAATGCTTCTAGTGAAAGTTATCACTGTATTAGTGTTCACATTTTTCTGTGCATGTGAAGCATAGCTAGATATTCTAAGTGCACCATCATTTTAAATACTGCAGCTGCTCAGCTTGCTAGTGGGGCTTGTATCATATCAGCAATTAACAAATTAAATCATTACCAGATGGTACAAGCAACTTAGGCTCTTTAACAACTGGTGTGTTTAAAATGCTGGTGCACAGTGCATACTTAAATACATTTTTGAAACAGCTATAGCTTTTATTAGAAGCATTTTTGCTAATACATGTATATTACAAAAATGCTTCTATTCAAAACCAAAATACATTGATGTGGATTACAATTTTGGCTGGAATGTCCATTTAAGTACTTTTATTTGATCCTTTTTAGTGACTTAAAAACATTTAAAATTTAGGGAGTTGAGAAATATCTGCTTAGCAGATTTTTTTTTAATCCTTTCAGTACCATGGGATGCGAAAGATTCTTTAGCAGCTATTGATTATGGGTTTTCTTTATTTGCGTTCACATGTAATAGGTATGCCACTTTCTGGTAAAGACTTTCACTTTAGGACGCAGCAGCTCCAATAAAAACTCAGTTTTGTAAATGCACATATATTTAAAACAGAATTGTTGTTTTAAAGTGCTATATTTTTCATTCCATACTTTCTTAATCCAAGCTATAGGGTTCCTTGTCAGTGTTCTTTTATTTGTTTTTTGTCATCCAGTGACACATTTTCTTTTTTTTTTTTTTTTTTTTAACCTTTTATAGTTTTGTCTCCATAGATTGTGCCTTTTCAAAATGCCAAGTATAAAATATTGATATACATGTAATACATTTCTCAAAACATTTACTGATATTTGGCAAATAGAGATGAATACCTGTTTTATGACAACAGAACATAGAACACTTCCACAAGTTTTGAACTCCAAAAGGAACACACACCTCTAACCTAAATAAACATTCTATCCTTCTCACTTCTCTTTATATAAGCGGTCTGTTTCTGCATTATTGGATTTTTTTTACCTAAAAGGGAAAGTCCAAAATTTTATATCATGCATTTAATAGAGCATGATTTTACGTGTATATTATTTTTCCACAAAATTACTCACTGGTTGCTGTTTAACATTCGCTAGTTTTTAAACACCAACATATAATACTAGAACTAAAAATGTGCTTTTAATAAAACTTATTTAAAATGGAAATATATGCAGATGTGTCCAATACTAGCACCAGATAAGTCCATTGTAATGGTAAATATATCAATAGTACTGAGTTTAGAAATTAATACAATCCTGCTGTGTCCTAAGAAAGCAGAAGAGGAATCCAATGTACTGCTAACTTAAACAAAAATAGGGTATATATATATATCTATATATATATATTTGTATATATATATATATATATATATATATATATTCATTCATAAGCGTTCAGGGACTTCATTTTGACATGAAATTTTCCAATAACTTGTTGTAACACATTAGCCAAGCATGTCTGAGGTATTGGCTCCATGCACTAAAACCTACTGTCACAGTTTGCCTCTCCCGGCACTTTTGATAAGGGAGGCAATATTTCAGTTTATTTAGACTGGTGCTGATGAATGTCTCTGATTAGACTATAAGTCTTTCTCCAACATAGGTGTGTCCGGTCCACGGCGTCATCCTTACTTGTGGGATATTCTCTTCCCCAACAGGAAATGGCAAAGAGCCCAGCAAAGCTGGTCACATGATCCCTCCTAGGCTCCGCCTACCCCAGTCATTCTCTTTGCCGTTGTACAGGCAACATCTCCACGGAGATGGCTTAGAGTTTTTTAGTGTTTAACTGTAGTTTTTATTATTCAATCAAGAGTTTGTTATTTTAAAATAGTGCTGGTATGTACTATTTACTCTGAAACAGAAAAGAGATGAAGATTTCTGTTTGTATGAGGAAAATGATTTTAGCAACCGTTACTAAAATCCATGGCTGTTCCACACAGGACTGTTGAGAGGAATTAACTTCAGTTGGGGGAACAGTGTGCAGTCTTTTGCTGCTTGAGGTATGACACATTCTAACAAGACGATGTAATGCTGGAAGCTGTCATTTTCCCTATGGGATCCGGTAAGCCATTTTTATTCACACAGTAAATAAGGGCTTCACAAGGGCTTATTAAGACTGTAGACATTTTCTGGGCTAAATCGATCATATTTACACATATTTAGCCTTGAGGAATCATTTAATCTGGGTATTTTTTGTAAAATAATATCGGCAGGCACTGTTTTAGACACTTTATTCTATTGGGGCTTTCCCTAATCATAGTCAGAGCCTCATTTTCGCGCCGGTATGGCGCACTTGTTTTTGAGAACAGCATGACATGCAGCTGCATGTGTGTGGAGCTCTGATACATAGAAAAGTCTTTCTGAAGGCATTATTTGGTATCGTATTCCCCTTTGGGCTTGGTTGGGTCTCAGCAAAGCAGATTCCAGGGACTGTAAAGGGGTTAAATATAAAAACGGCTCCGGTTCCGTTATTTTAAGGGTTAAAGCTTCCAAATTTGGTGTGCAATACTTTTAAGGCTTTAAGACACTGTGGTGAAATTTTGGTGAATTTTGAACAATTCCTTCATGTTTTTTCGCAATTGCAGTAATAAAGTGTGTTCAGTTTAAAATTTAAAGTGACAGTAACGGTTTTATTTTAAAAACGTTTTTTGTACTTTGTTATCAAGTTTATGCCTGTTTAACATGTCTGAACTACCAGATAGACTGTGTTCTGAATGTGGGGAAGCCAGAATTCCTATTCATTTAAATAAATGTGATTTATGTGACAATGACAATGATGCCCAAGATGATTCCTCAAGTGAGGGGAGTAAAGTGACAGTAACGGTTTTATTTTAACGTTTTTTGTGCTTTGTTATCAAGTTTATGCCTGTTTAACATGTCTGAACTACCAGATAGATTGTGTTCTGACTGTGGGGAAGCCAAGGTTCCTTTTCATTTAAATAGATGTGATTTATGTCATAATAAATTTAGTAAAAATGATGCCCAAGATGATTCCTCAAGTGAGGGGAGTAAGCATGGTACTGCATCATCCCCTCCTTCGTCTACACCAGTTTTGCCCATACAGGAGGCCCCTAGTACATCTAGCGTGCCAATACTCCTTACTATGCAACAATTAACGGCTGTAATGGATAATTCTATCAAAAACATTTTAGCCAATATGCCCACTTATCAGCGAAAGCGCGACTGCTCTGTTTTAGAAAATACTGAAGAGCATGAGGCCGCTGATGATATTGTTTCTGAAGGGCCCCTACACCAGTCTGAGGGGGCCAGGGAGGTTTTGTCTGAGGGAGAAATTTCAGATTCAGGAAAAGTTTCTCAACAAGCTGAACCTGATGTGATTACTTTTAAATTTAAGTTGGAACATCTCCGCGCTCTGCTTAAGGAGGTGTTATCCAATTTGGATGATTGTGATTATCTGGTCATTCCAGAAACACTATGTAAAATGGACAAGTTCCTAGAGGCCCCGGGGCCCCCCGAAGCTTTTCCTATACTCAAGCGGGTGGCGTACATTGTTAATAAAGAATGGGACAGGCCCGGTGTACCTTTCGTACCTCCCCCCATATTTAAAAAATTGTTTCCTATAGTCGACCCTAGAAAGGACTTATGGCAGACAGTCCCCAAGGTCGAGGGGGCGGTTTCTACTCTAAACAAGCGCACCACTATACCCATAGAAGATAGTTGTGCTTTCCAAGATCCTATGGATAAAAAATTAGAAGGTTTGCTAAAAAAGATGTTTGTTCAGCAAGGTTACCTTCTACAACCAATTGCATGCATTGTCCCTGTCACTACAGCCGCGTGTTTCTGGTGCGATGAGCTAGAAAAGGCGATTATTAGTAATTCTTCTTCTTATGAGGAGATTATGGACAGAATTCGTGCTCTTAAATTGGCTAATTCTTTCACCCTAGACGCCACCTTGCAATTGGCTAGATTAGCGGCGAAAAATTCTGGGTTTGCTATTGTGGCGCGCTTTGGTTAAAATCTTGGTCAGCGGATGCGTCTTCCAAGAACAAATTGTTTGACATTCCTTTCAAGGGGAAAACACTGTTTGGCCCTGACTTGAAAGAGTTTATCTCTGATATCACTGGGGGCAAGGGCCACGCCCTTCCTCAGAATAGGTCTTTCAAGGCCAAAAATAAACCTAATTTTCGTCCCTTTCGCAGTAACGGACCAGCCCCAAGTGCTACGTCCTCTAAGCAGGAGGGTAATACTTCTCAAGCCAATCCAGCCTGGAGACCAAGGCAAGGCTGGAACAAAGGAAAGCAGGCCAAGAAACCTGCCACTGCTCCCAAGACAGCATGAGATGCGGGCCCCCGATCCGGGACCGGATTTGGTGGGGGGCAGACTCTCTCTCTTCACTCAGGCTTGGGCAAGAGATGTTCTGGATCCTTGGGCGCTAGAAATAGTCTTCCAAGGTTATCTTCTGGAAGTGATTCATCCTGTTCCATTAAAAGAACGAGGGATGGGGTTCTACTCCAATCTGTTCGTAGTTCCCAAATAAGAGGGAACGTTCAGACCAATCTTAGATCTCAAGATCCTAAACAAGTTTCTCAAGGTTCCATCGTCCAAAATGGAAACCATTCGAACAATCCTTCCATCCAGGAAGGTCAATTCTTGACCACGGTGGATTTAAAGGATGCGTATCTACATATTCCTGTCCACAAGGAACATCATCGGTTCCTAAGGTTCGCATTCCTGGACAAGCATTACCAGTTCGTGGCGCTTCCTTTCGGATTAGCCACTGTTCCAAGGATTTTCACAAAGGTACTAGGGTCCCTTCTGGCGGTGCTAAGACCAAGGGGCATTGCTGTAGTACCTTACTTGGACGACATTCTGATTCAAGCGTCGTCCCTTCCTCAAGCAAAGGCTCACACGGACATAGTCCTGGCCTTTCTCAGATCTCACGGATGGTAAGTGAACGTGGAAAAGAGTTCTCTATCTCCGTCGACAAGAGTTCCCTTCTTGGGAACAATAATAGACTCCTTAGAAATGAGGATTTTTCTGACAGAGACCAGAAAAACAAAACTTCTAAACTCTTGTCGGATACTTCCTTCCGTTCCTCTTCCTTCCATAGCACAGTGCATGGAAGTGATAGGTTTGATGGTAGCGGCAATGGACATAGTTCCTTTTGCGCGCATTCATCTAAGACCATTTCAATTGTGTATGCTCAGTCAGTGGAATGGGGACTATACAGACTTGTCTCCGAAGATACAAGTAAATCAGAGGACCAGAGACTCACTCCGTTGGTGGCTGTCCCTGGACAACCTGTCGCAAGGGGTGACCTCCCGCAGACCAGAGTGGGTCATTGTCACGACCGACGCCAGTCTGATGGGCTGGGGCGCGGTCTGGGGATCCCTGAAAGCTCAGGGTCTTTGGTCTCGGGAAGAATCTCTTCTACCGATAAATATTCTGGAACTGAGAGCGATATTCAATGCTCTCAAGGCTTGGCCTCAGCTAGCGAGGGCCAAGTTCATACGGTTTCAATCAGACAACATGACGACTGTTGCGTACATCAACCATCAGGGGGGAACAAGGAGTTCCCTGGCGATGGAAGAAGTGACCAAAATCATTCAATGGGCGGAGACTCGCTCCTGCCACCTGTCTGCAATCCACATCCCAGGAGTGGAAACTTGGGAAGCGGATTTTCTGATTCGTCAGACATTGCATCCGGGGGTGTGGGAACTCCATCCGGAAATCTTTGCCCAAATCACTCAACTGTGGGGCATTCCAGACATGGATTTGATGGCCTCTCGTTAGAACTTCAAGGTTCCTTGCTACGGGTCCAGATCCAGGGATCCCAAGGCGACTCTAGTAGATGCACTAGTAGCACCTTGGACCTTCAACCTAGCTTATGTATTCCCGCCGTTTCCTCTCATCCCCAGGCTGGTAGCCAGGATCAATCAGGAGAGGGCGTAGGTGATCTTGATAGCTCCTGCGTAACCACGCAGGACTTGGTAGGCAGATCTGGTGAATATGTCATCGGCTTCACCATGGAAGCTACCTTTGAGACGAGACCTTCTTGTTCAAGGTCCGTTCGAACATCCGAATCTGGTCCTACTCCAGCTGACTGCTTGGAGATTGAACGCTTGATCTTATCAAAGCGAGGGTTCTCAGATTCTGTTATTGATACTCTTGTTCAGGCCAGAAAGCCTGTAACTAGAAAAATTTACCACAAAATATGGAAAAAATATATCTGTTGGTGTGAATCTAAAGGATTCCCTTGGGACAAGGTAAAGATTCCTAGGATTCTATCCTTTCTTCAAGAAGGATTGGAGAAAGGATTATCTGCAAGTTCCTTGAAGGGACAGATTTCTGCCTTGTCTGTGTTACTTCACAAAGAGCTGGCAGCTGTGCCAGATGTTTAAGCCTTTGTTCAGGCTCTGGTTAGAATCAAGCCTGTTTACAAACCTTTGACTCCTCCTTGGAGTCTCAACTTAGTTCTTTCAGTTCTTCAGGGGGTTCCGTTTGAACCCTTACATTCCGTTGATATTAAGTTATTATCTTGGAAAGTTTTGTTTTTGGCTGCAATTTCTTCCGCTAGAAGAGTTTCAGAATTATCTGCTCTGCAGTGTTCTCCTCCTTATCTGGTGTTCCATGCAGATAAGGTGGTTTTACGTACTAAACCTGGTTTTCTTCCAAAAGTTGTTTCTAACAAAAACATTAACCAGGAGATAGTCGTGCCTTCTTTGTGTCCGAAACCAGTTTCGAAGAAGGAACGTTTGTTGCACAATTTGGATGTTGTTCACGCTCTAAAATTCTATTTAGATGCCACAAAGGATTTTAGACAAACATCTTCCTTGTTTGTTGTTTATTCTGGTAACAGGAGAGGTCAAAAAGCAACTTCTACCTCTCTCTCTTTTTGGATTAAAAGCATCATCAGTTTGGCTTACGAGACTGCCGGACGGCAGCCTCCTGAAAGAATCACAGCTCATTCCACTAGGGCTGTGGCTTCCACATGGGCCTTCAAGAACGAGGCTTCTGTTGATCAGATATGTAGGGCAGCGACTTGGTCTTCACTCCACACTTTTACCAAATTTTACAAGTTTGATACTTTTGCTTCTTCTGAGGCTATTTTTTGGGAGAAAGGTTTTGCAAGCCGTGGTGCCTTCCATTTAGGTGACCTGATTTGCTCCCTCCCTTCATCCGTGTCCTAAAGCTTTGGTATTGGTTCCCACAAGTAAGGATGACGCCGTGGACCGGACACACCTATGTTGGAGAAAACAGAATTTATGTTTACCTGATAAATTACTTTCTCCAACGGTGTGTCCGGTCCACGGCCCGCCCTGGTTTTTTAATCAGGTCTGATGATTTATTTTCTTTAACTACAGTCACCACGGTATCATATGGTTTCTCCTATGCAAATATTCCTCCTTAACGTTGGTCGAATGACTGGGGTAGGCGGAGCCTAGGAGGGATCATGTGACCAGCTTTGCTGGGCTCTTTGCCATTTCCTGTTGGGGAAGAGAATATCCCACAAGTAAGGATGACGCCGTGGACCGGACACACCGTTGGAGAAAGTAATTTATCAGGTAAACATAAATTCTGTTTTTCTAAGATATAATCTATTACATGACCCCTCAGAAAACTGCATATGGGTTATCTTTTCCTAAAGTACTGTATCATGTTAGGATGTCCTCCTCTTTTTAAACACAGTTAAGTTTTTTTATTTGCTGTTCTATTGACTTACAATAACAGTGTTATTTCTAGAATTGTGTATGGATGGTGTTTTTTAAATTACCATATATTCATATCTATCACATATACTGATACTTTCATTTTAAATATCAGTGAGGTTTTTGTTTTTGTTTTTTTTTTGTTCTTTTTTTTTTTCACCATGAAAATGTAAATTTTAGTAATCTGCTGCAGTGCAGACATGCAGTTGGAATAAATGTTCCACTATTCTTTATTTTATTTCACTTCATGGAATGTAATACAGTTGGGTACAGCTATTCTTCAGTGTCACAACTGAAATTCTGTTGTGGAATACAGAAGTACAGATATGGACTGACTGTAAAATAAATACATTTTCTAAATTAAAAGGGCACATATTTCAACTTTTTCCTCCAAAATGCATGATACAAAGTTGTTGACCTTCACTGACCATTTCACACATTATCCTTAATTGCTAAATTCTTGATTTATATATATTCTCACCTGTTGGTAGTTAAATGTGGGCTTCATCGTTCTCCCTGCCTTTTAATGCAGGTAAAAGCTATGTGTAATGTTTCCCCTCTAACCTAGCCTATATTAATGCATGCTTTAACCTTTGTAAATCTCCATGTTCCAAGACAGAAGCTATATTTTGCATAATGAGGTTCTGTGGTGTTCAGTGAGGCCAGTACTGTACACAGAACATATTTATGGACAGAATTTTGTTCTAAATAGTATAAAACAGTAAAGAGAATTTGTGACCTATCTGGTGTATGTATAGCTATTATCATTGTAAATTTAGGAATAAATGCATCAATTTCATTTATTCAAAACTCATGATTTGCACCCATAATATAATAAAATTGCTATTAACAGTATAGAATGTGTTTTTGTATTTTGTGATATATGTGTCATCTTTGTTCTATGTAGACTATGTACCCTTGTTTTATCCAATAATGTTATTCCCCTTTGAAGAGAAGCTTGGAAAAATTAAAAAATCATGTTGGGATGAGCTCTCGATTGTAAATTAGCAATTATTAATTTTGTCAGAAGCTCCTATTCTTTCAGAGTCATAGAACATCATAATTCCTTTAAGAAATGTTAAGATCCATATTTTTTGTTTGTCACAACTTAGCAGTTTAGCATAAAAATACATTTGGGGGGACTTCCGGTGGGCGGGCAACCTAAGCAGTTGCGCTTCACAGGAGCTCCGAAGGACGGAGCAGAATCTACACTTATATACCGCAGTGCCTGCTAGGTCCCACGCGACAGACTTGCTGGACTTGTAGAGGAACCATAGTGCCAGCCGTCAAACACAGTGTGTAGAGCAGAATCCACCAGCCCTGGCTCCCGGAGGCCCCTGAACAAACAGCACGAAAAAATCGCCAGCACCATTTTGGATAGTTACCCAGCCGCATCCGATCCTTAGGGAGCTGTCTGATAGTGCCCTTTGTGCCACAACTCGATGAATGCCGCGGGACGTCAATAAGACGACTTAGTGTAAGTCCGGCACTGAAGCACGACATGCAATTACATTAAAACCCAGACTGTAGCCACTAACGGCCTAAAAAGAAAAAAAAAGGAACTACATCCTTATAATCCTGGTAGAGGATTGTAAGTATATTCAAAAAAGTTAGCTATAGAAACTAACAGAAAAAAGATACTAGGTAAGCACTCAAATGACCCCCAATTTACTGGAGTTGGAAAAAGAATCACACAAGTTAAAACATAAATCTTTATTAGAATTTATTTAAAATATGGGTTAGTTAAAACTAAAATGCTGGTCTGATATTCCCAGTACAGAGACTGGATATTGTGTTTGGAACCAATTATTATAATACTGTCTGTTGGCAGATTAGAGGACCCACGGCTAGGATTGTCAGTCACTTGTAAATTTAAATTAGGGTCAGTGGAGTGAAATTAAAGTAGAGTATACTCTCTACACAAGCAGCACCCATTCATTCCTTGTGCAGCGTGGTTATTAATGTAATTCATCACAAAAAGAACGTGATAATGGCTACGTGTATTTAGAACATAGGTAAAATGAGGCAATAGAGTAAAAAATGTAAAATTACAAAATTATTATTGTAGCATGTGTTTGGCTACATATCATTTGTCTAAATATAGTTATATAGTAAGCATTATAGTACCTTTCAAGCACACTTCAGCCTGTATTAGTAGTGAGAGAATACCCCTCTGTAGGTTGGATAAAGTGATAGATTTGCACAATTCACCTTGGTAAATTGCTTTGTGGTAATAATCCTAACAGTTATCACTGTATGTCTACAATCAACATGGGGTTAATATTATAGTAACCATCACCTGCTGGTGAACTCATCGATCAAACTAACTGTACTTTAAAAAGGGTAAATAATTAGTACTGAAGATTGACAGTAATACTGCCTATATCATAATTATTTCAGTAGTTTTGGCTTCAATAAGTAATATTTATAAAGTAATATTTTGAGCAGTACATATCATACTAATGTATTCATGTATATTGCAAAAAATTACTAATAATGTAATAAAATCATTACTGGTACGTTAGTAAATATGATTGAGAATATCCACTAAATTAATTGTGGCTGGTAACTGTCTTGGATAGGATTCCTCAATATATATAGATGGAAATTGCAGGACTTAATAGTGCTTGGTGTAAACTTTGTAGAGACCTAGAATAGCTTGACTGACCCACTGATAGACCCTAATTGATAATCAAACTTGTTGGAGCACAACAGGTAAAACAATTTTATTGTCTTCCACTTCAAAGGCTGACATTCTGCCTGTATGAGAATTGTATATCAGCTGTAATTCTATCATGCCCCTGAATACTTTGTGACATGTATTACATAGCCTATGGTTCGTTAGACTGAACGATACTTAGTATCCATGCAGTGTTTGTGTACTTGGGACTCTGCCAATTCTGCCGTATATTCACATTATGTGTCAAAATCCAAATGTATCTAGTACTGTGTTCGCTGCTATTGGCAGTCTCAAAATACTAAGTAAAAAGACTTAATTATCAGAGATCCCCTCAGTATCAGATTCCCTGTAAGTCTCTTTCAGCGTCTGAGTAGTGTGAGACACTGCCGGTTGTGACACTCATTCTTATGTAGTATTAATAGCTAAACATACTAAATCCTCTGCCCTGCTGCTTCATTGCAGCTTTTATTCGAATATTAAATAGTTAAATACCTATATTAGCAAAGGACTTGAAGTATGGCTTAGCAATGAGTGTTGGCAATTCTGTAGCGTTCTTATATGCAGATCGCTGCCATTTTGAACACACTGTGTTCTATGATATAATTTGCTCGAGCTTTCAATGCTGTATTGTTTGCTTAATTACATGCAGTCTCGAGTGAACTATTAAAATATTGGTTTCACCAGTTAAGCTATATAGGTTCCAGTTTAACAAATTATTCCCAGCCGCATCCGATCCTTAGGGAGCTGTCTGATAGTGCCCTTTGTGCCACAACTCGATGAATGCCGCGGGACGTCAATAAGACGACTTAGTGTAAGTCCGGCACTGAAGCACGACATGCAATTACATTAAAACCCAGACTGTAGCCACTAACGGCCTAAAAAGAAAAAAAAAGGAACTACATCCTTATAATCCTGGTAGAGGATTGTAAGTATATGTCACACAACAGCTAAATGCAAAGTGTTCTGGGGAGCAAACGCCTACCATATTCCCCGTAGTAACAGCCTAGAAGGTCGCAGGCGCCACTGTTATAGTTCTGCACATAGACCTACCGCTATCTACATAGTGCACTTGAAGCACTGCTTATTGGCTAAGGGGCCCTTATTACAATGTACCAGTAAACAACATAGCATATCTGTTGCAGAGCCCTAGGCATTTTGCACCAGCATTTGCCTTTCTTGCCCTGACGGCTAAGCCGTAGGTTTTGCAGCAATTTGATCGGCCATCACGGCAAGATATTGTAAAGAACTGGGAACTTTAGTACAACGTTTTCAGCTTTAACATACATTCTCGCTTGGATCTGACTTAACACTGAGGTTTTTTTTTGGTGCCTGCTGGGAACCAATAACTAAATACTGCCTTGCTTGTTTCCATGAAAGTTGACAAGTATTTCTATAAACTCTCTCCCACCACTAAAGAAGATAGGAGCCACAGAGCAAAGACCACTGACAGAAAACAGCAAAAACATACAGGGAGTGCAGAATTATTAGGCAAATGAGTATTTTGACCACATCATCCTCTTTATGCATGTTGTCTTACTCCAAGCTGTATAGGCTCGAAAGCCTACTACCAATTAAGCATATTAGGTGATGTGCATCTCTGTAATGAGAAGGGGTGTGGTCTAATGACATCAACGCCCTATATCAGGTGTGCATAATTATTAGGCAACTTCCTTTCCTTTGGCAAAATGGGTCAAAAGAAGGACTTGACAGGCTCAGAAAAGTAAAAAATAGTGAGATATCTTGCAGAGGGATGCAGCACTCTTAAAATTGCAAAGCTTCTGAAGCGTGATCATCGAACAATCAAGCGTTTCATTCAAAATAGTCAACAGGGTCGCAAGAAGCGTGTGGAAAAACCAAGGTGCAAAATAACTGCCCATGAACTGAGAAAAGTCAAGCGTGCAGCTGCCAAGATGCCACTTGCCACCAGTTTGGCCATATTTCAGAGCTGCAACATCACTGGAGTGCCCAAAAGCACAAGGTGTGCAATACTCAGAGACATGGCCAAGGTAAGAAAGGCTGAAAGACGACCACCACTGAACAAGACACACAAGCTGAAACGTCAAGACTGGGCCAAGAAATATCTCAAGACTGATTTTTCTAAGGTTTTATGGACTGATGAAATGAGAGTGAGTCTTGATGGGCCAGATGGATGGGCCCGTGGCTGGATTGGTAAAGGGCAGAGAGCTCCAGTCCGACTCAGATGCCAGCAAGGTGGAGGTGGAGTACTGGTTTGGGCTGGTATCATCAAAGATGAGCTTGTGGGGCCTTTTCGGGTTGAGGATGGAGTCAAGCTAAACTCCCAGTCCTACTGCCAGTTTCTGGAAGACACCGTCTTCAAGCAGTGGTACAGGAAGAAGTCTGCATCCTTCAAGAAAAACATGATTTTCATGCAGGACAATGCTCCATCACACGCGTCCAAGTACTCCACAGAGTGGCTGGCAAGAAAGGGTATAAAAGAAGAAAATCTAATGACATGGCCTCCTTGTTCACCTGATCTGAACCCCATTGAGAACCTGTGGTCCATCATCAAATGTGAGATTTACAAGGAGGGAAAATAGTACACCTCTCTGAACAGTGTCTGGGAGGCTGTGGTTGCTGCTGCACGCAATGTTGATGGTGAACAGATCAAAACACTGACAGAATCCATGGATGGCAGGCCTTTGAGTGTCCTTGCAAAGAAAGGTGGCTATATTGGTCACTGATTTGTTTTTGTTTTGTTTTTGAATGTCAGAAATGTATATTTGTGAATGTTGAGATGTTATATTGGTTTCACTGGTAAAAATAATTGAAATGGGTATATATTTGTTTTTTGTTAAGTTGCCTAATAATTATGCACAGTAATAGTCACCTGCACACACAGATATCCCCCTAAAATAGCTATAACTAAAAACTACTTCCAAAACTATTCAGCTTTGATATTAATGAGTTTTTTGGGTTCATTGAGAACATGGTTGTTGTTCAATAATAAAATTAATCCTCAAAAATACAACTTGCCTAATAATTCTGCACTCCCTGTATAGCTGAAATCCATGCTGACAGTCCGGCTCAGGGCGAACGCACAGAACATCAAACCACGGAACAAATATCTTTATTGCAGGAACTCAAATCATTTTTCCTTCCAAAAATGGACTCCCTACAGACGGGTGTAGACACCTTGCCGAGTAAAGTGAGGTAATTCTCCTCACGATTGAGTTTGGTGGAATCCCATATCTCTGAATTTGAAGATAGACAATTTAGCGCAGAAACATCGCTAAAACCACTTGTTAAACAGAATTAAACTCTTCAGGAGGGAGTCGACGACTTGGAAAATAGAAGTCGCTGCACCAACCTACGTATAGTAGGGGTGCCGGAATCGTTTAAGGGAAAGGACTTACTAGAGTTCACTGCACTCACATTCCCCAAAATGCTGGGCATAGCTACAGACATTCTTCCCATTGATGTGGAAAGAGCCCACCATGTAGGTCCAGAAAGAACCCTAGAGCACGCAAAATCGAGACCTAGACAGGTCATAGTTAAATGTCAAAATTTTAAGAGAAGCTGAAAATCTTACGAGCATTCAGATCACACAGAGAAATCATGTATGAAGGTTTCAAGACTTCTCAATGGAAGTAACAAAACAAAGAAAATATTTTGCTCCTCTCTACTCCCAATTGCACGATCAGGGACGTCAGGTTGCATTATTGTACCCAGCCAAGCTACGTCTTCAAACACCATATGGTGTTAAGTTTTTCCGCTCCCCACAAGCGTTGAAAAGCTATCTCACAACCGAGCAACAACAACCACCTACTTGAAAAAAAAACTCTGATGTGGGACTAGATCTGCTCATTCTCCACCAACTTAGCCATCTCATAAATGGAGATACTTTATATTAATATTGATGTTCAGCGGGTAACCTTGGACCCAGATTAAGGAAGGTTCAGAGGCCCAGATGGTATGACGCCCCATCATCGAGGGTATCTGGTTTATTGTTTTCTTTTGTTATTCCAGTTCTTAATAGATGCAAAAACTTGAAATAGTTGTTATTGTCCTATATGTTAATAGGTTTCATAGTTTTAGTTTTGTTTTAAGGTTAACAATTACACGTAACTCTATACTTGCCCACCATAGACATAACTGGTGTGACAGCCTCCACAGATGTAAAACACCCATTATACAAAATTCCAGTCAAACAACTAAACTTGATACTTTCAGGCTATTATTAACATATGGCTTGACTTTGTTGTTGGCTGTGAACAGGGAGTTAATTATGAATTCATACATGCTCACTACAGCTACTATTATACTTGAAATACCATTACACATTCAGAGGATGCACTGGTGGGTGGTACTTAGGTTTGAACACATTATTGCCATTGTATCTCATGTCTCCCAAGTTTATAATATTTGGAATAAGATATTATCCAACCATTTGAAAGATGAAAACTCATTTTGGCAGCCTCTCAGATTAATTGCTAGACTTTTCTTAACAGAATACATATGGTATGTGCACTATGGAGACTTAGATATAGCAAAGGGAGTTGGGATCTACCTCAGGGTCTGCAAACTTCATGATCTAGCATATATAGGCCGGATGTCACAGCTCTGTATCCCGCTATTGGCCACAGTACAGTTTAACCAAAAAGGGCCGAAGTCAGTTGACATTTGTTTCAGTATATGTATGGCTAATTATACTCTTAATGTGTGGAGGAGGGACATACGTGTAACACAGACTGTAGTTACTGAACGGCTTAGCTCAGCTCAGATTTCACTTCCTGTACATGTTTTTCTCAAATATGTGGTCATTTCCATTTTCAGTTGGTTGTGTCAAGAACAATGCTGTCTTCCTTCCTCCCCATTCCACCCCCCAACCCCCCCCCCCGCTTTTTTTTTTTTTTTTTTAAATCCCTGATTCAGCCTTGTACACCTACAATCCCACCTCACTAGACAAACGTGTCACTTAAAATAATAACATGGAATGTGGGGGGAATAAATTCACCTATAAAACGCAAGGCGGTTCTCACTCACCTTTGGAGAATGGGAGCTGATATAGCACTACTGCAGGAAACCCATCTATTTGACACTGAACACCCTAAATTACAAAGAGACTGGGTGGGGCATTTGTCATTCCTTTCACACACTAGCTCCAGCAGAGGTTTAGTCATTCTCTTTGGCAAAAGATTGGTAATTGAAATTACTCATGCCCATACAGATTCAGAAAGGAGATTTTTAATAATCCAAGCAAAAATTGACACTTGTGATTATGTGTTTTGTAACATTTTCATGCCCAATCACAGATCGGTTGTATTCTGGAGGGATCTAATACAAAAACTGACCCCACACATAGGATCAAGACTGATAATTGGAGGTGACTTCAATATGGCCCCATCACATAAGTTAGATAGAATATGGCTAGACACTCAACCTATCAGAGATCCGAAAGTAAATTATAAAGCAAGATATGAAACCAAAATATTTGGCATGTTTGACTCAGACCTTGACACCTGTGACACATGGAGATTGCGACATCCTGAGGGTAAAGATTATACGTGCCTATCTAAAGCTAAACACACTCTATCTAGAACAGACTTATTCTTACTCTCCTGTCGAGTTGTTTTTAGAATCTTGTGGGCCACGTTCTAACAGAAACATTTTTAGATTCCCAACATATGTGGCCCTTCAGAAGCATTTATAAAATACCTCACTCAAAGTTGGACCGATTATTACACTGACAATATAGCCCACGTGGAAAATACCCAACTATTTTGGGAAGCGCCAAAAACAGTATTAACAGGATCCATAATATCCTATATTTCTAAAATTAAAATAAAAAACCAACATAGGTATAAGGTCTTGCAAAAACAATTGGGACAGGCTTACCAGACATATTATACGACTAAAATGGGCGAAACATACAAGACTTATATTGCTATAAAGGTAGAGCTGGATGCTTTTATGAAACAGCAAGCTGCATCGGGTCTGGTAAAAACAGTGGGCAAATACTATAGGTTTGGTAACAGATCGGGTAAACTACTAGCGAACCTGACAAAACCACGAACAGCTAGAACCAATGTGACTGCACTGAGATTTCAGGGTCTGACCTACACATCTCTGTCAGACATTGTACAATGTTTTGCACAATACTACACACAATTATACACTCGACAAGAGCCTTATCTCACAATTACAAAACTGGATTAATCTCCCTCTGGGACTATCGGGTTGAATTAACTTAGTTAAAATGACAATATTACCAAGGATTCTCTACCCATTGCTCATGCTCCCGTTCCTCATGACTAAGAAAGATCTGACACACCTATCCCGCTCTATAAAGACTTTCATCTGGCGGGGGGAAAAGCCTTGTATAGCAGCAGAGAAACTGCAACTTCCCTTCCTCAGCTGAGGCCTTAGCTTCCCAAACTTAAAACTTTACAACTGGGCGGAATTAATCTGCCCTATCACTAGGAGGAGGCAAAGATTCCCAAACTCCAGCAACTCTATAAACCCCCCACACACACACACACCTCACTGGCAACTCAGTCATGTCTTTGCCTCTGTAGTAGGTAAAGAATGAAGATGTGCTTATAATGCTGTAGTGAGAGGGGCTTTAAGTATATGTTGAGGCCTGTTTTCCCCTCACAGTACAGTGTTTGTCAGTGGAATATATATAGGTTATGTTATTATGGTTAGTGGCTCTCTTTCACCTCATGGGAAATTTTTTCACAAACCTTCCATAGTGATCGCCGGGACTTACTTGTCTTTTGCCTCCTCTTATAGATCTGCAAAATACTCCTATTCCATATCCTCTTCTGATTATGTTTTGGTACTGGTTTGGCTTTCTTCTCTCTACTAGTATATGAGTGTCTGTTGATAAGTATATTCATTCATATAGGTGGCGGGAGTCCACAACCTGTTACATATGGGATATACATTCCTACCAGGAGAAGGCAAAGTTTCCTGAACGCCAAAAGCCTATAAAACCTCTTCCACCTCACTCATACCTTAGTTTTTTACTTTGCTTCCGTTGGTAGAAAGGTGTTCAGTAGACTCAATTCCTATGGTAAATTTAGGGGCATATTGGTGCTGCTCCATTATGTAAAAAAATGTAGTAAAATGAATGCAATAATTATTATTACAATCCCCATTAAGGCAATTCTTTTGAGGAAAGGAAAATATTCCCTCTTTCCTTCTTAATAGAAGGAGAGTCCACAGCTTCATTCCTTACTGTTGGGAAATACTGAATCTAGCCACCAGGAGGAGGCAAAGACTCCCAGCCAAAGGCTTAAATACCTCTCCCACTTCCCCTATCCCCCAGTCATTCTTTGACTTTCGTCACAGGAGGATGGTAGAGAAGTGTCAGAAGATTTCAGAGTTGTTCCTCAGGAGGGATATATGCCTTTCATTATGGATCTGTAGTTTTAAGTAGTCTTGTTAGCCTCTCAGTGAGCGCATTGACAAAGGTTAGAGTCTGGAGATGCAGGGAGAGTCTTTCTGCGAACCCATCCAAACTGCCTGCTAACAGCACCCTAAGCAACCAGTGTTGACTAGTTTCACTGTTTGCTTTTCTTTGATGTAATTAGCAAGAGTCCATGAGCTAGTGACGTATGGGATATACATTCCTACCAGGAGGGGCAAAGTTTCCCAAACCTTAAAATGCCTATAAATACACCCCTCACCACACCCACAATTCAGTTTTACAAACTTTGCCTCCCATGGAGGTGGTGAAGTAAGTTTGTGCTAGATTCTACGTTGATATGCGCTTCGCAGCAGGCTGGAGCCCGGTTTTCCTTTCAGAGTGCTGTGAATGTCAGAGGGATGTGAAGAGAGTATTGCCTATTTGAATTCAATGGTCTTCCTCTAGGGGATCTATTTCATAGGTTCTCTGTTATCGGTCGTAGAGATTCATCTCTTACCTCCCTTTTCAGATCGACGATATACTCTTATGTACCAGTCCATTACCTCTACTGATTCTCGTTTCAGTACTGGTTTGGCTGTCTACTATATGTAGATGAGTGTCTTAGGGTAAGTAAGTCTTATTTTTTTATGACACTCTAAGCTATGGTTGGGCACTTTATATGTAAAGTTCTAAATATATGTGTTTAAACTTATATTTGCCATGATTCAGGATAATCAGTATTCCTTATTTCAGACTGTCAGTTTCATTATTTGGGATAATGCATATGAATAAATAATTTTTTCTTACCTTAAAAATTTTCAATTGACTTTGTTCCCTGCGGGCTGTTAGGCTCGCGGGGGCAGAAAATGCTTCAATTTATTGCGTCATTTTTGGCGCAAACTTTTTTGGCGCAAAATGTTGTCATTTCCGGCGCCGTAGTTGTCGCTGGAAGTTTGTTCGTTGTTACGTCATTTTTTGACGCATGTGTGTTCAGACGGTTTTTTGCGCCAAAAAATGTGGGCGTCGTTTTTGGCGTCTGAGGATGTGGCGTCATACTTGGCGCCAAAAAATATGGGCGTTGTACTTGGCGCCAATAATGTGGGCGTCATACTTGGCGCCAAAAATGTGGGCGTCATACTTGTTCCACTTTTTCTCACATTATTTAAGTCTCACTTTTTTGTTGCTTCTGGTTGCTAGAGGCTTGTTTGTTTTGCATTTTTTCCCATTCCTGAAACTGTCATTTAAGGAATTTGATAATTTTGCTTTATATGTCGTTTTTTTCTATTACATATTGCAAGATTTTCCATACACTGTTCCTGGATCAGAACATGCTGAGGGATTCCTGTTGACTGAGATATGTCCTACCAAAGCTAAGTTCATTTATTTTAAATGTTATGAATGTTTATCTTTAGCTATGGTTTGTAATAAGTTATCATGATAAACTTTTACATGCAGAATCCATTAGTATTTATGCTTTATATATTGCTATTCTTTTTACATCTTATGTACAAGATATACTTAGAAATTTATAAGAATTTTTTTTCTGATTCTATTTTAAAGGCTTTGTCTGTCATCCCGCCTTCTAATAAATTTTTAGGTCTTTTTCAAACTTCTTTTTTAGTTGATGAAGTTTCAAATGACCAACAACATAATGAATTATCCTTCTCTGATGGTGTTTTTTCTCATTCAGAATTTATTCTTCCTCAGATATTGACACTAGCAAATCTACTTTTTTATTTTTAATAAAGTACATTTGTTCTTTGTTCAAAAGGTGTTGATTATTTTGGATATTGAAGTAACTAAGTTCTTTTGATTTTAAAGACTAGCTAACATTTAAATTCTGCTTATTTATCTTCTGTGGTTTCTTCAGAAGTTTTTTTCCAGTTCCTGATACTAGGGAATGGAATAGGCAGTTAGTTTTCAGTTTTGAGGAAAGATTCCCCAAGTTAATGGGGCTATCTCTACTTCTGCTAAATATACTATTATTCTTATAGCAAATAGTATTTATTTTTTTCCTTCAGATGGTCGTATCTTATTTAAGGAAAATTGTTTTCAGGTACTTTTCTTAGACCTGTAATTTATTTGGCTGATGTTGCAATTGCTTCATCTTTCTGGTTGGATACTTTAAGATCAAGTATAGGATTATGATTTGTTTAGCATTGTTAAAAGGACAAAATCTACTACTCATTTGAAGTTCAGACTAAGTGCTATTGCATTGTCTTGTTTTCTTGCATTTGTTGATTGTGCAAGTCCAGTGTGTTGACTGGTCCTTTAACTTAATTAACATGCTAATAATTTCATTTGTGTTGTCATTTTATTAAATATTTTCGCAAATGAGGTTTAATCTATGTCTTTAGCTATTTTAGCTAGACTAACTTTGTGATTTCAATCTTGGAATGCTAATTTGATTTCTAAAGTCCATATTTCTTTTTCTCCAAGATAATCAATTATTTGGTTCATAATTGGATTCAATTCTTTAACTGTTACTATGGGCTTCAAGATTGAGTTCTAAGACTAAAACTTTAAGCTTATATTAGTTTTCTGTTCTTACTAAGGAATGGAGTCCTGAATTCTTCCCCAAGTAACATGATTATAATTGGAAGTTTTTTTCTTCATTCAATTAAGCCTTTTAAAAGTCAGCTCCCCAAATTTGCATGTAGGTGCAGTTCTTTTTCCAGCTTGGCTGGTAAGGGGCAGGTTAAGACTTTTTTGAAATTTGTTTGGTTCTATTCGGTCCAAACTTCTTAGACTTTGGGTACAGAATAGGATTCAGAGTAAAACCATCTGTGAGAAGTCTTTTTTCTCTATCGTATTCCAGCTATTTCAGTAAGACTAACACTTTCCTGAAGTGTGTTTCAGACCTATATGTTTTGGGTACTGGTGAAGCGCGGCTGGTCACCCGTTGGGGCTCAGGCGCTGCTCAGAACTGGAGTCTTCTGTGGTATTTTTTCCAGTTCCATTTCTAGGAACTGGGTTTTGGGGTTTTATTCAAGACTATTCATTATTCCAAAGATAGAAAATCTTTTTGAATTGTCATATAAATGTACCATCTTTTAGAATGGTGTTTATATGGTCTTGTCTGCCTTTTTTGGTCAGTGATGGCATTTTTTGTTTACATTAGATACAATAGATGCTGGCTCAGTCTTTTCATTCTGTGGAATCTCATACGATTCACTTTGTTGTTTCTTCAAGACATGGTTAGAGGATCTTTTTATCAAAAGCTCCTTGATTCCTCACACATGGGTCACCTTTTTTAGGTTTCCAGATAAATTGTGTCAATGTTTTTGTCTCTAAACAGACAAGTGACAAGTTTATTGGGTTCCGTTTGTCGGAACTTTCAGTCTCTATTATTTCCTTCAAGTTGCTATATATGCATGGAAGTTTTAGGTTTCAAGGCTGCAGCATTGGATTCGATTCCCTTTGCTCATTTAGGAAACCTTTCCAGTTTCTTATGCTGAATAAAGGTGCAGGTATTCTAGGATTTCACTTTTTATATCTTTGAATCCTAATGTTTAAATATCTTTGATTCAGTGGTTAAGATCACCATCATTTAGTTCTACAGGTCTCTTCGGTTCTTTCAACCTGGACCAGGATCTCTACAGATGCGAGTCTTTTAGGTTGGGAGGCTGTCTGAGGATCTCTGTCAGCACAAGGGGTTTGGAAATCTCAGGAGGCGAGATTACCATTTCATATTTTTGGAACTCCGTGCATTTTCTGAGTTCTTCAGTTTGGTTTCTTTTTGAAGAAGAGGCGTTTATTGTTTTTTCAGACAGACAATGTCACAACTGTGGCATATGTCAATCATCAGGGTGGGACTATCAGTTCTTAGGCTGTGACAGAAGTATCTCGGATATTTGCTTGGGCTAAATTCAGCTCCTATCTAATTTCTGTGGTCTTTTTCCCAGGTATAGACAATTGGGAAGCGGATTATCTCTGTTAATCAAGCTTTTCATCTGGGAGAATGGTCCTTTTACCCAAATATGTTTTTCATTTTTTCAGATGTGTGGGCTTCCAGAAATAGATCTGTTGGCATCTCATCTTAACAAGGAACTTCCCAGGGGCCTATTTCAGGTCAGGGGATCCTCAGGCGGAAGTAGTGTATGCATTGACACTTCCTTGGAATTTTCAATCTGCCTATATTTTTTCATCTCTGGTTCTTCTTTTAAGAGTGATTTTCAAAATCATCAGAGAGCAATCTTTGGTGTGGCTGGTGGCTCTAGCATGGCCACACGGGTTTTGGTATATGGTTCTTGTTCGGATGTTCAGTTGCCAATCTTGGTTACTTACATTAAGGCCAGACCTTATATTTTAACATTCGTTTTTTTCATCAGGAATTCAAATTATTAATTTGATGGTATGAAAATTTAACGCTTAGTACTTAGTCATAGAAGTTTCTCTGACTCAGTAATTAATACTATGTTGCAGGCTCGTAAATCTGTGTCTAGTAGGATTTATTATCGAGTTTGGAAGATTTACATCTCATGATGCTCTTCTTATGAATTCTCTTGGCATTCTTTTAGAATTCCTAGGATTTTTTAGTTTCTTTATAAGGTTTTTATCTGCAAGTTCCTTGAAAGGGCAAATATCTGCTTTTCCTGTGCTGTTTCACAGTAAGAATTGCTAAATCTTCTGATATTCATTGTTTTGTTCAGGCTTTGGTTCGTATCAAGCCTGTCATTAAGCCAATTTCTCCTCTTTGGAGACTTAATTTGATTCTGAAGGCTTTACAGGCTCTTCTGTTTGAGCATATGCTTTCTTTGGACATTAATTACTTTCATGGAAAGTATTGTTCTTTTTAGACATCTCTTCAGCTTTTGAATTTTCTGTTCTTTCTTGTGAATCTCCTTGTTCTGATTTTTCATCAGGATAAGGTGGTTTTTGCTGTCCTCATTTCAATTTTCACCTAAAGTTGTGAATTCTAACAACATTAGTGGAGGAATTATTGTATTTTCATTGTGTCCTAATCCTAAGAATTCTTTGGTAAGATTCTTACATTCTTTGGATGTGTTAAGAGTTTTGAAATATTATGTTGAAGCTATTCAGATTTCAGACAGACTTCTAGTCTATTTGTTATCTTTTCTGGTTTTAGGAAAGGTCAGAAGGCTTCTGCCATTTCTTTGGCATCTTGGTTAAAGCTTTTGATTCATCATGCTTATTTGGAGTCGGGTTAATCCCCGCCTCAGAGGATTACGGCTCATTCTACTAGGTCAGTTTCTACTTCCTGGGCTTTTAAGAATGAAGCTTCTGTTGATCAGATTTGCAAAGCAACGACTTGGTCTTCTTTGCATACTTTTACTAAATTCTACCATTTTGATGTTTTCTCTTCTTTAGAAGCAGTTTTTGGTAGAATAGTACTTCAGGCAGCTGTTTCAGTGTGATTCTTCTGCTTATAATTTCAGTTTTTTTCATTATAAAAATTGAAACCTTTGATTTGGGTTGTGGATTATTTTTTCAGCGGAATTGGCTGTCTTTATTTTATCCCTCCCTCTCTAGTGACTCTTGCGTGGAAGTTCCACATCTTGGGTATCTGCTATCCCATACGTCACTAGCTCATGGACTCTTGCTAATTACATGAAAGAAAACATAATTTATGTAAGAACTTACCTGATAAATTCATTTCTTTCATATTAGCAAGAGTCCATGAGGCCCACCCTTTTTTGTGGTGGTTATGATTTTTTTGTATAAAGCACAATTATTCCAATTCCTTATTTTTGATGCTTTCGCTCCTTTCTTATCACCCCACTTCTTGGCTATTCGTTAAACTGAATTGTGGGTGTGGTGAGGGTTGTATTTATAGGCATTTTAAGGTTTGGGAAACTTTGCCCCTCCTGGTAGGAATGTCTATCCCATACGTCACTAGCTCATGGACTCTTGCTAATATGAAAGAAATGAATTTATCAGGTAAGTTCTTATATAAATTGTTTCTTCACTCAAGTCCATGTCAGGAACGCTGCTACAAGACTGTCAAGAGCATGGATTTTGGTAAGATCGTTTAAATTTTTACTTATGTTGAAATTGCTGAAGACAGGGTCACAGTGTGACTCCTTTTGTTTTTATAGAATCATGGGTATATCTCCAGAGGGAGATTATTCAACAGTGGGGATTACTCAAATGTGTTCTTTGATTTATGCTGCTTATGTGAGATTTATTTTGGGTTCATAGACTGTTATGCGGTAACAGAACATACAGGTGTTTTTACTTTTACTTTGAATGCTCCGCAGCTTGATAGCATTGGCACGCTTTTTCTCATAGCAGGGGCAGTCCTGCATTGCGCACCACGTGACCTGGTGTGGTCACACTTTTGTTTTCTCTTTCCTGACCGAGATAACTGTCGGAGAGGTCACTTCTTCTCTGGGTCTAGGAGGTGGTGAGTGCCCCAGTCATTGGGGGTATATTGGTGCCGTTTTTGAGAAAAATAAAAGTTAATTTATTTGTATACTACTGTTGTTAGCACAAGCTATGGAGGAGCTTGATGTGCTTGAGGGTACTCCTTCTATTCATAATAGTAATACTTATCTATATTGTGAGTAGGCCTTGGTGTGCCCGCCCTCTCAACTATGTTCCATATGCATCAACAAGGTTATTTTGTCTAAGAAGGTTAACCCCTTTAGTACAACTGAGCTGTCCACCTCTGAGGACTCGCCGTTCCGCGCAGTTAAAAATGGTGGTGTCTGACTTTACCGCGCAGTTAAAAATGGTGGTGTCTGAGCCCTAAGTGCTTTACCTCGCCCTGCTAAGTGAAAGGTTAAACATAGCTCTCCGGTCC
This sequence comes from Bombina bombina, assembly GCF_027579735.1. NCBI lineage: Eukaryota > Metazoa > Chordata > Amphibia > Anura > Bombinatoridae > Bombina > Bombina bombina. The sequence continues at coordinate 1,320,619,679 of NC_069499.1, read as the reverse complement.
AGGGGACATCTAGTGATTTACTTAATTTGTCTGCTAACTTTTCCTGTACCTGTAAAAATGGCAACTATTATTAAGAACGAATGGGATAGAATTGGAGCTTCCTTTTCTGCTTCGTCTGCTTTTAAAGAATTGTTCCCGGTCCCAGACTCTCAACTAGAATTGTGGGGTTCCTTCCCTAAGGTGGATGGTGCTATTTCCACGTTAGCTAAGTGTACTACTATCCCTCTTGAAGATAGCTTCTCTTTTAGAGAGCTGATGGATAAGAAAATGGAAACTTTTCTCAGAAAAATGTTTCAGCATTCGGGATATTTATTTCAAACGGCAGCGGCTGTTGCCTCGGTTGCTGGAGCTGCAACCTACTGGTGTGACTCCTTAGCGAAATTGATCGAGGAGGAGAGTCCCCTCGATGTTACCCAGGAAAGAATTAAGGCTTTGATAATTGCTAATTCTTTTATATGTGATGCAAACATGCAGATTATTCGCCTAAATGCTAAAATCTCTGGTTTCTCAGTGCAGACGCGTTGGGCGCTCTGGCTGAAGTTCTGGTCTGCGGACATGACTTCTAAGTCTAGACTACTTTCCCTTCCCTTAACGGGGAAACATTTTATTTGGTCCAGGCCTGGACGCCATTATCTCCACGGTTACTGGGGGTAAGGGTGCCTTCCTACCGCAGGATAAAAAGAACAAAGCTAAAGGACAAGGATCTAATTTCCTTTCCTTTCATTCTGAGAAGTCCCAACGTCAGCGGTCCTCCTCTAAGCCTGGGCAAGCCAAGAGCACTTGGAAGCCGGCTCAATCCTGGAATAAATCCAAGCAGGACAAGAAGCCCGTCGAGAGCAAGTCAGCATGAAGGGGTGGCCCCTGATCCAAAGCTGGATCGTGTAGGGGCAGACTGTCGCTGTTTTCAGATGCTTGGTTCAGGGATACAAGCTAGGTTTCAAATCTCATCCACCAATGGGCAGATTTCTCCTCTCAAGCCTGTCTTTAAAGCCAGAAAAGAGGGAAGCCTTTCTGGGGTGCGTGCGGGATCTGTCATTGTTAGGGGTCATTGTTCCAGTTCCTATCTGTCATGGAATTTCACTTGTGGTGCTTATCCCTTTAAGGCTCCCTTATAAATTCCCATGAGCCTCTATACTGCTTCCCAATTAATGTCGTGTTTAGTGTAGCAACTAGTTAATTGAACAAAGCTCCCTACCTAAAACTCTCTTGGCTATCAGATTATACATTTAACTACCTGTTGATATTAGCCCTTCTGGCTTGAACGTCATTCCTGTGAGGACTTACCGGTCAGTGTGTATTTCTATCCGTGGCGCGTACAACCTTTTTCAACAGAGTGCTTCACTTCCTTCCATTCCCCTGACCACATCAGGACTTCTCACAGCGGCACACAGGACGGCTGCATTTGGAGCCTAAGGTCTTACCGAGGGTACATACGAACAGTAACAAACATTGCCGTTCCCCTCTTCTGTCAGCAAATCCAGAGAGCGGATTGGAGGATACGTACACACCCATTTTCTGTACGTCACTGCAGCACAGTCTTGTTTTCCACAGCACATACAAGACGCTCCTTCTTTGCTAACAAGCAGTTCAGTGTTATGTAGCAAACAAGTCACTCAACTACCTTACTCTAAGCTTCACACTAAAGGACTTAAAAAGGTCATTCTTTATTTCTCTCTAAACAATAGAGACCGTTCTAACCGCATCACTGCTGACTTCACAACCTCTAACGGGTCTGTGCTCTCATACTCCTGTAACCAAATATCACAGGACAATAACTCCTCCTCTCCAATTATTCCTCACAATATTTACTACACACTGCAGTTGAGATCCAAATACTGTAGTTTAACTCCTAACATATTAATTGGCCCAAATAAATGGATCCAGCAGACATTCCAAATGTGGTATACAATCTCTCCCAGCGTGTGGATCAGCTTGCGCAGGGGCTCAGAGAGCTCCAGATTCAAAATGACTCATTACGTTCTATTGTTAAGGATAACACCCCTGAACCCCAGGTTTTTCTCCCTGAGAAATTCTCTGGCGTCAGGTTCTCTTTTAGGCAATTTAGGAATTCACGTCATCTTCTCGAAGGCACAACAATTCCAATCCTCATCTATACGGATCACCGTAATTTAGAATACTACAATCCAGCAAAACATTGTCTGCTCGTTAACTCCATTGGAGTCTCTACTTCGCCAGATTCAATTTCCATATCATACCGTCCTAGCTCAAAAAACGGAAAAGCCGATGCACTTTCTAGAAGTTATCTTCCACCTACTCCTGATACCTCTCCACAGACAATACTATCCCAGACTGCTTTATTGGTATAACCCATGATCTGTGAAGTTCTCTTCATGAAGAACAACTGAAGTATAATAGTGTAACCAAAGACACCTTACAGAAGAGATCAGATGGTTTGTACTATTACAAGGATAAAATATACATTCCACCTCCACTGAGAGATTCTCTCCTTTCCAGTCATCATGATACTCCTCTAGCTGGACACTTAGGGGTACATAGAACACAGGATCTTTTGCAAAGGAGCTATTGGTGTGGCCCAATATGGCTCTCTCCATAAAAGATTATGTGAAGTCTTGCCACATCTGTACTACACTCAAACCTGAGAAGGCTTGACCTTATGGCTTACTCGGACCACTTCAAATTCCTGAACGACCTTGGCATACCATTGGGATGGATTTTATCGTTGATCTACCTCCATCCTCTAACTACACCACCATACTGGTTGTTGTAGACCTCTCCACTAAAATGGGGCATTTTATCCCATATAAGAAGCTTCCTACCTCTTCTGAGACCGCTCATCTATTCATCAATGAGATAATTAGACTACATGGTCTACCTACCATCATTATCACCGACCGTGGAACCCAATTCACATCGAAATTTTGGAGACAACTGTGCACACTTCTCAAAATAGACCATCGTTACAGCACCTCATTTCATCCTCAGACAAATGGGCAGACAGGGTAAACCAATGATTAGAGCAATACATACAATGCTACTGTTCCTTTCATCAAGATAAATGGTGGGACAATCTACCTATGGCAGAGTTTGCCTACAATAACGCAACTAATGCTTCCACTAAATGTTCGCCTTTCTTCTCCAATTATGGGTATCATCCTACATTTCAGTTATTCACCCATTCATACACTACCTCCCCTCAAGTTGATGACACCGTTAACTCATTGGCGGAGACTTTCTCCCAACTTACAGACAATATAAAACTAGCTCAAGAGAGACAAAAGAGATATTACGATATCAAGAGAAGGAAACCTCCCACATACACTATCGGTGACAAAGTCTGGCTTTCTACCAAATACCTTAAATTAAAAACACCTTGTAAGAAGTTTTCACAACTCTTCATTGGTCCTTTCACCGTTAAGAAAATTGTGAATGAAAATGCGGTCATGCTTGATTTGCCTCCTGACTACCGGATACATTCAACCTTCCATGTCTCGCTCAAACCGTATACCCCCACTAGGATGCAGACAGCTGATCCTGTGTATCCATAGATACTTGCCGAGGAGGACGTCTTTGAGATAAGTTCAATTATCGATTCCAGACAGTACAAGGGAGTTCTGCAGTATTTGGTTCACTGGAAGGGATACTCCTCTGAGGAAGACTCTTGGGAATCATCCTCCCATCTCAATGCCTCACGTTTGATCTCCCGCTTCCACCGTTCAAACCCGTATAGACCAGGACCGGTTACTGCAGTGCAGCCCTTTTGACGGGGGGGATATGTCATGGAATTTCACTTGTGCTTATCCCTTTAAGGCTCCCTTATAAATTCCCATGAGCCTCTATGCTGCTTGCCAATTAATGTCGTGTTTAGTGTAGCAGCTAGTTCATTGAACAAAGCTCCCTACCTAAAACTCTCTTGGCTATCAGATTATACATTTAACTGCCTGTTGATATTAGCCCTTCTGGCTTGAACGTCATTCCTGTGAGGACTTACCGGTTAGTGTGTATGTCTATCCGTGGCACGTACAACCTTTGTTAACAGAGTGCTTCACTTCCTTCCATTCCCCTGACCACATCAGGAATTCTCACAGCGGCACACAGGACGGCTGCATTTGGAGCCTAAGGTCTTACCGAAAGTTCATACGAACGGTAACATTGCCGTTCCCCTCTTCTCTGTATCCGAAACCGACGAACACGCTCCTTCTCACACAGAGCTCAGCCTGTCAGCAAATCCAGAGAGCGGATTGGAAGATACGTACACACCCATTTTCTGTACATCACTGCAGCACGGTCTTGTTTTCCACAGCACATACAAGATGCTCCTTCTTTGCTAACAAGCAGTCCAGTGTTATGTAGCAAACAAGTCACTCAACTACCTTACTCTAAGCTTCACACTAAAGGACTTAAAGAGGACATTCTTTATTTCTCCCTAAACAATAGAGACCGTTCTAACCGCATCACTGCTGACTTCACAACCTCTAACAGGGGTCTGTGCTCTCATACTCCTGTAACCAAATATCACAGGACAATAACTCCTCCTCTCCAATTATTCCTCACAATATTTACTACACACTGCAGTTGAGATCCAAATACTGTAGTTTAACTCCTGACACTATCGCAGAAAGATTTTTGGTATACTACTCAAACCTGTTTGTGGTCCCAAAGAAGGAAGGAATTTTCCGCCCAATTCTGGACCTAAAGTGCTTAAACAAGTTTCTTAATGTCCCTTCTTTCAAGATGGAGACAATAAGGTCCATTCTTCCTCTAGTTCAGGAAGGACAGTTCATGACCACTATAGATCTGAAGGATGCCTACCTTCAGGTTCCAATCCACAGGGACTACTTTCAATTCCTAAGGTTTGCGTTCCTGGATCAGCACTTTCAGTTCATTGCACTTCCGTTTGGTCTAGCTACGGCCCCAAGAATCTTCACAAAGGTTCTGGGAGCTCTCTTGGCTGTCGCCAGAACCAAAGGTATAGCAGTAGCTCCCTACTTGGACGACATTCTGATTCAAGCGCCATCCTTTCGTCTAGCAGAGGACCATTTGGTTTCTCTTCTCTCCTTCGATCACATGGATGGAAGATAAACTTAGAGAAGAGTTCTCTCATCCCAAGCACCAGGGTAGAATACCTGGTCACTATAATAGATTCAGTATTCATGAGGATATTTCTAACCGACCAGAGAAGGTGCAAGCTAGTTTCGGCATGTCTTGCCCTCCAGACCTCCTTAAGGCCATCTGTGGCTCAGTGTATGGAGGTTATTGGTCTCATGGTGTCCAGCATGGACATCATTCCCTTTGCCAGGTTCTGTCTCAGACCTCTACAGCTGTGCATGCTGAGGCAGTGGAACGGTGATCATTCAGATCTGTCTTAACTGATTTCCTTGGATTACCGGTTGAGAGAATCCCTCTCTTGGTGGCTCTGTCCAGATCATCTGTACCGCGGGACATCCTTTCTTAGATCATCCTGGGAGATTGTGACTACGGACGCGAGCCTCTCAGGATGGGGAGCTGTTTGGGGTGCCAAGAAGGCACAGGGCCTGTGGTTGCAGGAGGAAAGCTCCCTCCCGATCAACATTTTGGAACTTGGAGCAATCTACAATGCTCTGAAGGCGTGGCCTCTTCTAGCTTCGACCCGGTTTATCAGATTCCAATCAGACAATATACCCTTGGTGGCTTACATCAACCATCAGGGGGAACACGAAGCTCCCTAGCGATGAGGGAAGTATCTCGGATTCTGGAGTGAACAGAGGCCCACAGCTGTTTGCTTTTAGCAATCCACATTCCGGGTGTGAACAACTGGGAAGCGGATTTTCTCAGCAGACAATCCTTTCATCCGGGTGAATGGTCTCCCCATCCGAAGTGTTTGCGAAGATATGCTTCAGGTGGTGGACGCCGGAGATAGATCTCATGGCGTCTCGTCTCAATACCAAACTACCCAGATATGGGTCGAGGTCCAGTGATCCTCAGGCGGAGCTAATAGATGAATTAGCAGTGCCTTGGAGGTTCAATTGACTCTACCTGTTTCCGCCTTTACCACTCCTTCCTCAAATAGTGGCCCGCATCAAACAGGAGCAGGCATCAGTGATACTGATTGCTCCATCGCGAAGACCTAGTAAAGATGTTGTCTTCTCCTCCATGGAGGTTATCTTGTTGCAGGGATCTGCTGGAACAAGGTTGTTTTATTCATCAAAATCTAGATTCTCTGAGGCAGACTGCGTGGAGATTGAACGCTTAGTCCTATCCAAGAGAGGGTTTTCTGAGAGAGTTATTGAACTCTCATTCAAGCTCGTAAAGTTACTCGTCGCATCTATCATAAGGTGTGGAGTTAAGTTTGCTAGGATTCTGAGGTTTCTCCAGGATGGTCTGGAGAAGAAGTGTCTTTCGGCCAGTTCCCTGAGGGGACGGATTTTGGCCTTGTCGGTTTCACTGCACAAGAGGCCCTCCGAGCTTCCAGATGTTCAGTCCTTTGTTAAGGCTCTTATTAGGATCAGACCTGTGTTCAGATCTCCGGCTCCCCCTTGGAGTCTGAATCTGGTTCTTAAGGTTTTGCAATGGACTCCGTTTGAACCTATGCATGAAATCGATATTAAGTTTTTGTCCTGGAAAGTTCTCTTTCTACTGGCTATTGCTTCGGCACGTAGAGTATCTGATTGCCGCCTTGCAATGTGAGCCTCCTTATCTGGTGTTCCATTTGGATAAAGCTGTCCTACGTACTAAGTTAGGGTTTCTCCCTAAAGTCGTGTCAGCCCGCAACATCAATCAAGAGATTGTGGTACCTTCTTTGTGTCCTAATCCTCCTTCTTCGAAGGAACGTTTACTTCATAACTTGGACGTGGTTCGTACTTTGAAGTTTTATCTTCATGCTACTAAGGATTTTACACAAGCTTCTTCACTATTTGTGTAATACACTGGGAAGCGTAAGGGCCAGAAGGTCTCTTCGACTTCCTTATCCTTTTGGTTGAGGAGTCTTATCCACTTAGCCTATGAGACAGCGGGACATAGACCTCCTCAGAGAATTACGGTCATTCTACTAGAGCAGTGGCTTCCTCTTGGGCCTTTAAGAACGAGGCCTCTATGGATTAGATCTGTAAGGCGGCCACTTGGTCCTCCTTACACACTTTTTCTAAATTGTACAAGTTTGATATTTTTACTTCAACTGAAGCAGCCTTCAGGGGAGAGGTTTTGCAGGCTGTGGGGCCCTCAGATTAGGGTCCGCCTCTTTTTGTCCCTTACGTTTTCATTCAATGTGCTCTAGAGCTTGGGTATAAGTTTTCCAACAGTAAGGAATGAAGCAGTGGACTCTCCATGTATTAAGATGGAAAACCTAAATTATGCTTACCAGATAATTTCATTTACTTCTGTACAAGGAGAGTCCACGCCCCCCGCCCGTGTTCTCTGATGGGCGGCCTGCTAAATTGTATTTTTCTTCTGGCACCTTATATACCCTGATATTTCTTTTACTGTTCCTTGTTCCCTCAGCAGAATGACTGGGGGATAGGGGAAGTGGGGGAGGTATTTAAGTCTTTGGCTGGGGTGTCTTTTCCTCCTCCTAGTGGCCAGGTTCAGTATTTCCCAAAAGTAAGGAATAAAGTCTTAGACTCTCCTTGTACAGAAGGAAATTAAATTATCTGGTAAGCATAATTTATGTTTTATGTAGCATTGCATGGACATTGAGACATCTTGTAAAATCTAGTTATCTCTAGTGTGTCGGCTATGAGGATTGCAGATATGCTCAATGATCATATGGTCATATACAGGGAGTGCAGAATTATTAGGCAAGTTGTATTTTTGAGGATTAATTTTATTATTGAACAACAACCATGTTCTCAATGAACCCAAAAAACTCATTAATATCAAAGCTGAATAGTTTTGGAAGTAGTTTTTAGTTTGTTTTTAGTTATAGCTATTTTAGGGGGATATCTGTGTGTGCAGGTGACTATTACTGTGCATAATTATTAGGCAACTTAACAAAAAACAAATATATACCCATTTCAATTATTTATTTTTACCAGTGAAACCAATATAACATCTCAACATTCACAAATATACATTTCTGACATTCAAAAACAAAACAAAAACAAATCAGTGACCAATATAGCCACCTTTCTTTGCAAGGACACTCAAAAGCCTGCCATCCATGGATTCTGTCAGTGTTTTGATCTGTTCACCATCAACATTGCGTGCAGCAGCAACCACAGCCTCCCAGACACGGTTCAGAGAGGTGTACTGTTTTCCCTCCTTGTAAATCTCACATTTGATGATGGACCACAGGTTCTCAATGGGGTTCAGATCAGGTGAACAAGGAGGCCATGTCATTAGATTTTCTTCTTTTATACCCTTTCTTGCCAGTGGAGTACTTGGACGCGTGTGATGGAGCATTGTCCTGCATGAAAATCATGTTTTTCTTGAAGGATGCAGACTTCTTCCTGTACCACTGCTTGAAGAAGGTGTCTTCCAGAAACTGGCAGTAGGACTGGGAGTTGAACTTGACTCCATCCTCAACCCGAAAAGGCCCCACAAGCTCATCTTTGATGATACCAGCCAAAACCAGTACTCCACCTTGCTGGCGTCTGAGTCGGACTGGAGCTCTCTGCCCTTTACCAATCCAGCCACGGGCCCATCCATCTGGCCCATCAAGACTCACTCTCATTTCATCAGTCCATAAAACCTTAGAAAAATCAGTCTTGAGATATTTCTTGGCCCAGTCTTGACGTTTCAGCTTGTGTGTCTTGTTCAGTGGTGGTCGTCTTTCAGCCTTTCTTACCTTGGCCATGTCTCTGAGTATTGCACACCTTGTGCTTTTGGGCACTCCAGTGATGTTGCAGCTCTGAAATATGGCCAAACTGGTGGCAAGTGGCATCTTGGCAGCTGCACGCTTGACTTTTCTCAGTTCATGGGCAGTTATTTCTTTCATGTAATTAGCAAGAGTCCATGAGCTAGTGACGTATGGGATATACATTCCTACCAGGAGGGGCAAAGTTTCCCAAACCTTAAAATGCCTATAAATACACCCCTCACCACACCCACAATTCAGTTTTACAAACTTTGCCTCCGATGGAGGTGGTGAAGTAAGTTTGTGCTAGATTCTACGTTGATATGCGCTCCGCAGCAAGTTGGAGCCCGGTTTTCCTCTCAGCGTGCAGTGAATGTCAGAGGGATGTGAGGAGAGTATTGCCTATTTGAATGCAGTGATCTCCTTCTACGGGGTCTATTTCATAGGTTCTCTGTTATCGGTCGTAGAGATTCATCTCTTACCTCCCTTTTCAGATCGACGATATACTCTTATATATACCATTACCTCTGCTGATTCTCGTTTCAGTACTGGTTTGGCTTTCTACAAACATGTAGATGAGTGTCCTGGGGTAAGTAAATCTTATTTTCTGTGACACTCTAAGCTATGGTTGGGCACTTTGTTTATAAAGTTCTAAATATATGTATTCAAACATTTTTTTGCCTTGACTCAGAATGTTCAACTTTCCTTATTTTTCAGACAGTCAGTTTCATATTTGGGATAATGCATTTGAATTAATCATTTTTTCTTACCTCAAAAATTTGACTTTTTTCCCTGTGGGCTGTTAGGCTCGCGGGGGCTGAAAATGCTTCATTTTATTGCGTCATTCTTGGCGCGGACTTTTTTGGCGCAAAAATTCTTTTCCGTTTCCGGCGTCATACGTGTCGCCGGAAGTTGCGTCATTTTTTGACGTTATTTTGCGCCAAAGCATTTAGGCGCCAAATAATGTGGGCGTCTGATTTGGCGCTAAAAAATATGGGCGTCGCTTTTGTCTCCACATTATTTTAGTCTCATTTTTTCATTGCTTCTGGTTGCTAGAAGCTTGTTCTTTGGCATTTTTTCCCATTCCTGAAACTGTCATTTAAGGAATTTGATCAATTTTGCTTTATATGTTGTTTTTTTGTCTTACATATTGCAAGATGTCTCACGTTGCATCTGAGTCAGAAGATACTACAGGAAAATCGCTGTCTAGTGCTGGAGCTACCAAGCTAAGTGTATCTGCTATAATTTTTGGTATCTGTTTCTCCAGCTGTTGTTTGTATTGCATGTCATGACAAACTTATTAATGCAGATAAAATTTCCTTTAGTACTGTTACATTACCTGTTGCTGTTCCATCAACATCTAATTTTCAGAGTGTTCCTGATAAACATAAGAGATTTTATTTTTTTTAAATCCATTAAGAAGGCTATGTCTGTTATTTCTCCTTCTAGTTTACATAAAGTCTTTTAAAACTTCTCTTTTTTCAGATGAATTTTTAAATGAACATCATCATTATGATACTGATAATGGTTCTTCTGGTTCAGAGGTTTCTGTCTCAGAGGTTGATGCTGATAAATCTTTGTATTTGTTCAAGATGGAATTTATTCGTTCTTTATTTAAAGAAGTATTAATTGCATTAGAAATAGAGGATTCTGGTCCTCTTGATACTAAATCTAAACGTTTAAATAAGGTTTTTAAATCTCCTGTAGTTATTCCAGAAGTGTTTAATCTCCCTGATGCTATTTCTGAAGTAATTTCCAGGGAATGGAATAATTTGGGTAATTCTTTTACTCCTTCTAAACGTTTAAGCAATTATATCCTGTGCCATCTGACAGATTAGAGTTTTTTTGGGACAAAATCCCTAAGGTTATGGGGCTGTCTCTACTCCTGCTAAATGTACTACTATTCCTACGGCAGATAGTACTTTATTTAAGGGAAATTGAATCCTTTCTAAGAAAAGCTTACTTATGTTCAGGTAATCTTCTTAGACCTGCTATATTTTTAGCGGATGTTGCTGCAGCTTCAACTTTTTGGTTAGAAGCTTTAGCGCAACAAGTAACAGATCATAATTTTATAGCATTATTATTATTCTATAACATGCTAATAATTTTATTGGTGATACCATCTTTTGATATCATTAGAGTTGATGTCAGGTATATGTCTCTAGCTATTTTAGCTAGAAAAGCTTTATGGATTAAACTTGGAATGCTGATATGTCTTCTAAGTCAACTTTGCTTTCCCTTTCTTTCCAGGGTATTAAATTATTATTTCAATTGTTTCTGGAAGTAAGGGAACTTTTTTACCAAAGGATAAAAAATCTAAGGTAAATTTAGGTCTAATCTTTTTTGTTCCTTTCCTCACAACAAGGAACAAAAACCTGATCCTTCATCCTCAGGAGCGGTATCAGTTTGGAAACTATTTCCAGTTTGGAATATATCCAAGCCTTATAGAAATCTATAGCCAGCTCCTAAGTACCCATGAAGGTGCGGCCCTTATTCCAGCTCAGCTGGTATGGGGCAGATTACGTTTTCTTCAAAGAAATTTGGATCAATTCCGTTCTCAATCTCTGGTTTCAGAACATTGTTTCAGAAAGGTACAGAATTGGCTTCAGTTAAGGCCTCCTGCTAAGAGATTTTTTTCTTTCCCGTGTCCCAGTTAACACAGCAAAGGCTCAGCATTTCTGAAATGTGTTTCAGATCTAGAGTTGGTTGGAGTAATTATGCCAGTTCCAGTTCTGGAACAGGGGCTGGGGTTTTATTTTATCTCTTCATTGTACCAAGAAGGTCAATTCCTTCAGACCAGTTCCGGATCTATCAATATTGAATCGTTATGTAAGGATACCAACATTCAAGATGGTTACTGTAGGACTATCCTGTTTTTTGTTTAGCAAGGGCATTATATGTCTACAATAGATTTACAGGATGTGTATCTGCATATTCCGATTCATCCAGATCACTTTTAGTGTCTGAGATTCTCTTTTTAGACAAGCATTACCAGTTTTTTTGGCTCTACCGTTTGGCCTAGCCTCAGTTCCAAGAATTTTTTTCAAAGGTTCTCGGTGCCCTTCTTTCTGTAATCAGAGAACAGGGTTTTGGTATTTCCTTATTTGGACGATATCTTGGTATTTGCTCAGTCTTCTCATTTTCGAAGAATCTCATACGTATCGACTTGTGTTGTTTCTTCAAGTTCATGGTTGGAGGTTCAATTTACTAATCAGTTCATTGATTCCTCAGACAAGGGTAACCTTTTTAGGTTTCTAGATAGATTCAGTGTCTATGACTCTGTCCTTGTCAGACAAGAGAAGTTTAACATTGATATCAGCTTGTCAAAACCTTCAGTCACAATCATTCCCTTTGGTAGCCTTATGCATGGAAATTTTAGGTCTTAGGACTGCCGCATCAGATGCGATCTCCTTTGCTCGTTTTCACATGCGACCTCTTCAGCTCTGTATGCTGAACCAATGGTGCAGGGATTACTCAAAGATATCTCAATTAATATCTTTAAACCGATTATACGACACTCTCTGACATGGTGGACAGATCACCATCGTTTAGTTCAGGGGGCTTCTTGTTCTTCCGACCTGGACTATAATCTCATCAGATGCAAGTCTTACAGGTTGGGGAGCTGTGTGGGGGTATCTGACGGCACAAGGGGTTTGGGAATCTCAGGAGGTGAGATTTCCGATCAGTATTTTGGAACTCCGTGCAATTTTCAGAGCTTTTCAGTCTTGGCCTCTTCTGAAGAGAGAGTTGTTCATTTGTTTTCAGATAGACAATGTCACAACTGTGGCATACATCAATCATCAAGGAGGGACTCACAGTCCTCTGGTTATGAAAGAAGTATCTCGAATTTTGGTTTGGGCGGAATCCAGCTCCTGTCTAATCTCTGCGGTTCATATCCCAGGTATGGACAATTGGAAAGCGGATTATCTCAGTCGCCAAACGTTGCACCTGGGCGAATGGTCTCTTCACCCAGAGGTATTTCCTCAGATTGTTCAAATGTGGGAACTCCCAGAAATAGATCTGATGGCTTCTCATCTAAACAAGAAACTTCCCTGGTATCTGTCCGGATCCCGGGATCCTCGGGCGGAGGCAGTGGATGCATTATTTCTTCCTTACAAGTGTCATCCTGCCTATATCTTTCCGCCTCTAGTTCTTCTTCCAAGGGTATTCTCCAATATTCTAAAGGAATGCTCGTTTGTTCTGCTGGTAGCTCCAGCATGGCCTCACAGGTTTTGGTATGCGGATCTTGTCCGGATGGCCTCTTGCCAACCGTGGACTCTTCCGTTAAGACCAGTCTTTCTGTCTCAAAACCTTAATTTTAAGGTATGGAGTTTGAACGCTTGATTCTTAGTCAAAGAGGTTTCTCTGACTCTGTGATTGATACTATGTGACAGGCTCGTAAATCTGTATCTAGAGAGATATATTATAGAGTCTGGAAGACTTATATTTCTTAGTGTCTTTCTCATCTTTTTTCTTGGCATTCTTTTTGAATACCGAGAATTTTACAGTTTCTTCAGGATGGTTTAGATAAAGGTTTGTCCGCAAGTTCCTTGAAAGACAAATCTCTGCTCTTTCTGTTCTTTTTCACAGAAGGTTTGCTAATCTTCCTGATATTTATTGTTTTGTACAACCTTTGGTTCGTATAAAACCTGTCATTAAGTCAATTTCTCCTCCTTGGAGTTTGAATTTGGTTCTGGGGGCTCTTCAAGCTCTTCCTTTTGAACCCATGCATTCTTTGGTCATTATATTACTTTCTTGGAAAGTTTTGTTTCTTTTGGCCATCTCTTCTGCCAGAAGAGTCTCTGAATTATCTACTCTTTTTTGTGAGTCTCCTTTTCTGATTTTGCATCAGGATAAGGCGGTGCTGCGAACTTCTTTTGAATTTTTTACCTAAGGTTGTGAATTCTAACAACATTAGTAGAGAAATTGTGGTTCCTTCATTATGTCCTGATCCTATGAATTCTAAGGAGAAATCATTGCATTCTTTGGATGCTGTTAGAGCTTTGTAATATTATGTTGAAGCTACTAAGTCTTTCCGAAAGACTTCTAGTCTATTTGTCATCTTTTCCGGTTCTAGAAAAGGCCAGAAAGCTTCTGCCATTTCTTTGGCATCTTGGTTGAAATCTTTTTTTCATCATGCCTATGTTGAGTCGGGTAACACTCCGCCTCAAAGGATTACAGCTCATTCTACTAGGTCAGTTTCTACTTCCTGGGCGTTTAGGAATGAAGCTTCGGTTGATCAGATTTGCAAAGCAGCAACTTGGTCCTCTTTGCATAATTTTACTAAATTCTACCATTTTGTTGTGTTTTCTTCTTTTGAAGCAGTTTTTGGTAGAAACGTACTTCAGGCAGTGTTTTCAGTTTGAATCTTCTGCTTATGTTTTTTCATTAAAATTTTATTCTGGGTGTGGATTATTTTCAGCAGGAATTGGCTGTCTTTATTTTATCCCTCCCTCTCTAGTGACTCTTGCGTGGAAGGATCCACATCTTGGGTAATCATTATCCCATACGTCACTAGCTCATGGACTCTTGCTAATTACATGAAAGAAAACATAATTTATGTAAGAACTTACCTGATAAATTCATTTCTTTCATATTAGCAAGAGTCCATGAGGCCCGCCCTTTTTTGTGGTGGTTTTGATTTTTTTGTATAAAGCACAATTATTCCAATTCCTTATTTTATATGCTTTCGCACTTTTTTCTTATCACCCCACTTCTTGGCTATTCGTTAAACTGAATTGTGGGTGTGGTGAGGGGTGTATTTATAGGCATTTTAAGGTTTGGGAAACTTTGCCCCTCCTGGTAGGAATGTATATCCCATACGTCACTAGCTCATGGACTCTTGCTAATATGAAAGAAATGAATTTATCAGGTAAGTTCTTACATAAATTATGTTTTTGCGCCTTGGTTTTTCCACACGCTTCTTGCGACCCTGTTGACTATTTTGAATGAAACGCTTGATTGTTCGATGATCACGCTTCAGAAGCTTTGCAATTTTAAGAGTGCTGCATCCCTCTGCAAGATATCTCACTATTTTTGACTTTTCTGAGCCTGTCAAGTCCTTCTTTTGACCCATTTTGCCAAAGGAAAGGAAGTTGCCTAATAATTATGCACACCTGATATAGGGTGTTGATGTCATTAGACCACACCCCTTCTCATTACAGAGATCCACATCACCTAATATGCTTAATTGGTAGTAGGCTTTCGAGCCTATACAGCTTGGAGTAAGACAACATGCATAAAGAGGATGATGTGGTCAAAATACTAATTTGCCTAATAATTCTGCACTCCCTGTATATTGTATTTCGAAATTATATTTACTTGGACGTTTCCTATACTTGTGTACTACATGCATTCCATACTTGTAATCTTGATTATATGACCTCAATAAAAATATATAAAATAAAAAAAATAGAGAAATAGTTGTACCCTCCTTGTGCTTCCGAAAGCTCTTTACATTCTGTGGATGTTGTTAGAGCATTGAAATATCATGTTGATGCTACTAGAGATTTCAGACAGACTTCTAGTCTGTTTATTCTTTTTTTCTGGTCCTAAGAAAGGCCAGAAAGCCTATGTTATTCCTTTAACCTCTTGGTTGAAACTTTTGATTCACAAAGCTTATTTGGAGGCGGGTTCGCCTCCGCCACAGAGAATTACAGCTCATTCTACTAGATTGGTTGCCCCATCTTGGGCTTTTAACAATGATGCTTCAGTTGATCCAATTTGCAAATCGGCCACTTGGTCTTCTCTGCATACTTTTGCTAAATTTTACAATTGTTATGTTTTTGCATAGTCAGAAGCATTCTTTGGTAGAAA
Organism: Bombina bombina; assembly: GCF_027579735.1. Taxonomy (NCBI): domain Eukaryota; kingdom Metazoa; phylum Chordata; class Amphibia; order Anura; family Bombinatoridae; genus Bombina; species Bombina bombina. The sequence continues at coordinate 1,320,604,114 of NC_069499.1, read as the reverse complement.
GGTCCTTCAAGCATTTGTTTCAGTTTGATAATTGTGCCTATATATTGAGTTTGTCATAAAATACATTTATTTTTGGGTTATGGATTTAATTTCTCAGCGAAAAAAGGTGTTTTTATTTTAATCCCTCCATTTTTTGTTACTCATGGACTTCCACTTCTTGGGTATTAGATCCCATATGTAACAGCTCGGGGACTCTCACCACCTGTATGAAAGAAAATTTAATTTATATCTTACCTGATAAATTAATTTATTTCATGGTGGCGAGAGTCCAGGAGCCCCAACCCATTTGGGGTTATTTTTTGTTTATGAACTTCTTTTTTCCCTGCTCCTAATCTTGGCTTTTACTCCTTCTAAACACTTCATCACTTGGCTATACATCAAAATAAGGTCTAATTTAGGTGGTAGGGGTTTTATAGGCTTTTGTGGTTTGGTAAACTTTGCCTCCTCCTGGTAGGAATGTATATCCCATATGTAACAGCTCGTGGACTCTCGCCACCATGAAATACATTAATTTATCAGGTAAGATATAAATTATGTTTTGATAGCAAAAGTAAATTGAATAATCTGAACTTTGAAAATTTGTTGGACTTTCATGTGCCTTTAACTCACATTTGTTATATGTTGAACGTATAATAAGCCAAGCTCAGTTCCAAAGCAGAAAGCTGTGAAACCAATTCTCTGTCACTACCACAATAAAATGACAAATATAGAGAAGTGAGAAGTATGTGAACATCTGCTAAAACAAATTACAGCGTTAAATTACAAGAAAAGTCATAGCTGTGAATACTGCAGACATCAGCCAATAATGCTTTCTTTATATATTTTTAGTGTCTAGTAAATTTACTTACGGCTAGATTTGGAGTTTTGTCGGTAACGAGCCGAAAAACTAACGCCCGCGTTTTACTGGCCGCACCATAAAAATAACTCTGGTATTGAGAGTCAACATAAAGGCTGCGTTAGGCTCCAAAAAAGGAGCGTAGAGCATTTTTAACGCAGCTTCAACTCTCGATACCAGAGTTGCTTACGGACGCGGCCAGCCTCAAAAACGTGCTCGTGCACGATTCCCCCATAGGAAACAATGGGGCTGTTTGAGCTGAAAAAAAACCTAACACCTGCAAAAAAGCCGCGTTCAGCTCCTAACGCAGCCCCATTGTTTGCTATGCGGTAACCCTTCCTACGTCTGCACTTAACACTCTAACATGTACCCCGAGTCTAAACACCCCTAACCTTACACTTATTAACGCCTAATCTGCCGCCCCCGCTATCGCTGACCCCTGCATATTATTATTAACCCCTAATCTGCCGCTCCGTAAACCGCTGCTACTTACATTATCCCTATGTACCCCTAATCTGCTGCCCTAACATCGCCGACCCCTATATTATATTTATTAACCCCTAATCTGCCCCCCACAACGTCGCCTCCACCTGCCTACACTTATTAACCCCTAATCTGCCGAGCGGACCTGAGCGCTACTATAATAAAGTTATTAACCCCTAATCCGCCTCACTAACCCTATCATAAATAGTATTAACCCCTAATCTGCCCTCCCTAACATCGCCGACACCTAACTTCAATTATTAACCCCTAATCTGCCGACCGGAGCTCACCGCTATTCTAATAAATGGATTAACCCCTAAAGCTAAGTCTAACCCTAATACTAACACCCCCCTAAGTTAAATATAATTTAAATCTAACGAAATAAATTAACTCTTATTAAATAAATTATTCCTATTTAAAGATAAATACTTACCTGTAAAATAAATCCTAATATAGCTACAATATAAATTATATTTATATTATAGCTATTTTAGGATTAATATTTATTTTACAGGTAACTTTGTATTTATTTTAACCAGGTACAATAGCTATTAAATAGTTAAGAACTATTTAATAGCTACCTAGTTAAAATAATTACAAAATTACCTGTAAAATAAATCCTAACCTAAGTTACAAATAAACCTAACACTAGACTATCAATAAATTAATTAAATAAACTACCTACAATTAACCTAACACTACACTATCAATAAATTAATTAAATACAATTGCTACAAATAAATACAATTAAATAAACTAGCTAAAGTACAAACAAAAAAATAACTAAGTTACAAAAAATAAAAAAATATTTACAAACATAAGAAAAATATTACAACAATTTTAAACTAATTACACCTACTCTAAGCCCCCTAATAAAATAACAAAGACCCCCCAAAATAAAAAAATGCCCTACCCTATTCTAAATTACTACAGTTCAAAGCTCTTTTACCTTACCAGCCCTGAACAGGGCCCTTTGCGGGGCATGCCCCAAAGAATTCAGCTCTTTTGCCTGTAAAAAAAAAACATACAATACCCCCCCCCAACATTACAACCCACCACCCACATACCCCTAATCTAACCCAAACCCCCCTTAAATAAACCTAACACTAAACCCCTGAAGATCTTCCTACCTTATCTTCACCCTGCCAGGTTCACCGATCCGTCCTGAAAAGCTCCTCCGATGTCCTGATCCAAGCCCAAGCGGGGGGCTGAAGAGGTCCATGATCCGGATGAAGTCTTCATCCAAGCGGGAGCTGAAGAGGTCCATGATCCGGATGAAGTCTTCTATCAACGGCATCTTCAATCTTCTTTCTTCCGGATCCATCTTGCAGACCTCCGACGCGGAACATCCTCTTCTCCCGACGCCTACTAGCCGAATGACGGTTCCTTTAAGGGACGTCATCCAAGATGGCGTCCCTCGAATTCCGATTGGCTGATAGGATTCTATCAGCCAATCGGAATTATGGTAGGAATATTCTGATTGGCTGATGGAATCAGCCAATCAGAATCAAGTTCAATCCGATTGGCTGATCCAATCAGCCAATCAGATTGAGCTCGCATTCTATTGGCTGTTCCGATCAGCCAATAGAATGCAAGCTCAATCTGATTGGCTGATTCCATCAGCCAATCAGAATATTCCTACCTTAATTCCGATTGGCTGATAGAATCCTATCAGCCAATCGGAATTCGAGGGACGCCATCTTGGATGACGTCCCTTAAAGGAACCGTCATTCTGCAGTTGGACGTCGCCGGAAGAAGATGGGTCCGCGGTGGAGGACTTCAGGATGGAGCCCGTCGTCATCGGATGAAGATAGAAGATGCCGCTTGGATCAAGATGGTTACCGGTCCGGATCGCCTCTTCTTCCCGGATAGGATGAAGACTTTGGAGCCTCTTCTGGACCTCTTCAGGCACCGGATGATGGATCGCCAACCCCCGCTTGGGTTGGATGAAGATTTTGGAGCCAGGACGGATCGGTGATACCTGGTGAGGTGAAGACAAGGTAGGATGATCTTCAGGGGCTTAGTGTTAGGTTTATTTAAGGGGGGTTTGGGTTAGATTAGGGGTATGTGGGTGGTGGGTTGTAATGTTGGGGGGGGGTATTGTATGTTTTTCTTTTACAGGCAAAAGAGCTGAACTTCTTGGGGCATGCCCCGCAAAGGGCCCTGTTCAGGGCTGGTAAGGTAAAAGTGCTTTTAACTTTAGTAATTTAGAATAGGGTAGGGCATTTTTTATTTTGGGGGGCTTTGTTGTTTTATTAGGGGGCTTAGAGTAGGTGTAATTAGTTTAAAATTGTTGTAATATTTTTCTTATGTTTGTAGATATCTTTTTTATTTTTTGTAACTTAGTTCTTTTTTATTTTTTGTACTTTAGCAAGTTTATTTAATTGTATTTATTTGTAGGAATTGTATTTAATTAATTTATTGATAGTGTAGTGTTAGGTTATTTGTAGGTAATTGTAGGTAGTTTATTTAATTAATTTATTGATAGTATAGTGTTAGTTTTAATTGTAACTTAGGTTAGGATTTCTTTTACAGGTAAATTTGTAATTATTTTAACTATTTTAGCTATTAAATAGTTCTTAACTATTTAATAGCTATTGTACCTGGTTAAAATAAATACAAAGTTACCTGTAAAATAAATATAAATCCTAAAATAGCTATAATATAAATATAATTTATATTGTAGCTATATTAGGATTTATTTTACAGGTAAGTATTTATCTTTAAATAGGAATAATTTATTTAATAAGAGTTAATTTATTTCGTTAGATTTAAATTATATTTAACTTAGGGGGGTGTTAGTATTAGGGTTAGACTTAGCTTTAGGGGTTAATCCATTTATTAGAATAGCGGTGAGCTCCGGTCGGCAGATTAGGGGTTAATAATTGAAGTTAGGTGTCGGCGATGTTAGGGAGGGCAGATTAGGGGTTAATACTATTTATGATAGGGTTAGTGAGGCGGATTAGGGGTTAATAACTTTATTATAGTAGCGCTCAGGTCCGCTCGGCAGATTAGGGGTTAATAAGTGTAGGCAGGTGGAGGCGACGTTGTGGGGGGCAGATTAGGGGTTAATAAATATAATATAGGGGTCGGCGGTGTTAGGGGCAGCAGATTAGGGGTACATAGGGATAATGTAGCTGGCGGCGGCGTGCGGACGGCAGATTAGGGGTTAATAAGTGTAGGTAGCTGGCGGAGACGTTGTGGGGGGCAGATTAGGGGTTAATAAATATAATACAGGGGTCGGCGGTGTTAGGGGCAGCAGATTAGGGGTACATAAGGATAACGTAGGTGGCGGTCGGCAGATTAGGGGTTAAAAAAATTTAATCGAGTGGCGGCGATGTGGGGGGACCTCGGTTTAGGGGTACATAGGTAGTTTATGGGTGTTAGTGTACTTTAGAGTACAGTAGTTAAGAGCTTTATAAACCGGCGTTAGCCCAGAAAGCTCTTAACTACTGACTTTTTTCCTGCGGCTGGAGTTTTGTCGTTAGATGTCTAACGCTCACTTCAGAAACGACTCTAAATACCGGAGTTAGGAAGATCCCATTGAAAAGATAGGATACGCAATTGACGTAAGGGGATCTGCGGTATGGAAAAGTCGCGGCTGAAAAGTGAGCGTTAGACCCTATTTTGAATGACTCTAAATACCGGCGGTAGCCTAAAACCAGCGTTAGGAGCCTCTAACGCTGGTTTTCACGGCTACCGCAAAACTCCAAATCTAGGTCTTAGAATTTGTTTTCATTGTTATCATGGTTTTAGTTACCCCAAAAAAAAATACATTAATCAGTTGGTTCCTTTAACTTTGTGTAATTGAAACAAAAGCTAAACTGATATAACTAAAAATAAGATTAAGAAGTTTTAATAGTGGTTAGCATAAAGTTGAAAATATACAGCCATATTCACTTTATTTCATGAGGATTTCTTAAATCAGTATACAGGGATTCTTGTCTTTATTCATTTGATTTGTTTACATTTAAATTTCTCTTTTTATATTCTGTAGGAATCTTCAATCTGTCTTTTTCTTTTTGTGTACATGTAGGATATCTTCCTTAGAATTCATTGGCACTATGCCTTTCTTAAATTTCTGAAAGGGACAGTCTACACCAGAATTGTTATTGTTTTAAAAGATAGATAATCCCTTTATTACCCATTTCCCAGTTTTGCATAAACAAAACAGTTATATTAATATACTTTTAACCTCTGTGATTATCTTGTATCCAAGCCTCTGCAAACTGCCCCTTTGTTTCAGTTCTTTTGACAGACTTGCAGTTTAGCCAATCAGTGAATGCTCCCAGATACCTTCACGTGCATGAGCACAGTGTTATCTATATGAAAAACATGAACTAACACCCTCTAGTGGTGAAAAACTGTTAAAATGCATTCTGAAAAGAGGTGGTCTTCAAGGTCTAAGAAATTAGCATATGAACCTCCTAGGTTAAGCTTTCAACTAAGAATACCAAGAGAACAAAGCAAATTTGGTGATAAAAGTAAATTGGAAAATTGTTTAAAATTACATTCTCTATCTGAAGCATGAAAGTTTATTTTGGACTAGACTGTCCCTTTAATCTGACACATGTAAAATGGGCATAAAAGTTCAATAATAAAATACTGTTAAGCAGCTGGACACAACTTTAACAGAACTTTTACTACTCACCATGCTTTTGTTTCTTTCATAAAGGTGGGGAGAGACCCTGATCCATTATTTCTGGGAATTACTCTTCCTTACCACTAGGAGGAGGCAAAGATTCCCAAACCCCAAGAGCTCTATAAAAACCCTTCCCACCTCAAATGTATCTCAGTCTTCATCTCCACTGGAGGTGGTCGAAGAATAAAGATGCACATTTGGTTCTTCAGAGAGAGGGTTTTTTTTAGTTTATGTTTAGGCCCGGTTTCCCATCAGAGTAAAGTGCTTGTCAGAGGGGTATATATGGGGTATGGGTTGTGGCTCTTTTTTTAACTCATGGGAAATCTGTCACAGATCCCCATAACTGGTTGCAGGGACTTGTCTTTTGCCTCCTCCTATGGTTCTACAATATACTTGTATTCTATAACCTCTGATGACATGTTTCCGTACTGCTTTGGCTGTCTACTGGTTGTTTGCTGATGGATGTGTGTCTATTAGTGAGTATATTTTTGTAACATTTAGACACTCTATAACCTTATTATGGGCACTTATAATTTATATATATATATATATATATATATATATATATATATATATATATATATATATATAGGCAATAAGCAAACGGATGCATTCTCCAGGATTTTATAATATTGTCACTTTTTTTTTAATAACTTTATTTATAGTAATAGGATCCATTACACTCAAAACAAGTCGTACAAAGAAATAGCATGGATACAATTGGAAAAATTTTGATCTGATGAAGCATATTAACGACTAGTGTCATACATGGTTTGACCTTGTAAGACTATTCATAATATATATCACAGTCTAAACATCCTTTTTTCTTTTGTAAGAATCATGATACAGAGGGTCCAACAATTTAAACATCAAAGAGCAACCTGGATCCCTTTTTTTTACAATTTTTAACAAGAAAACAAACAATACAAAAATTATAATAAATAATAACTTACCCACAACAACCCCAGACCTTCCTCCGCAGACCGGGACCTGAGACAATAATATACGATTCGTTTAGAGGGGGGAGATTTAATTAGAGCAGCTAGAAAGGCACCAGTTACCTCTAAGATTTTCTTTAAGGATATAAAGGCTATTTCTAAAAGGATAGATTACTCTGTCTCTGACGGCTGCTGGCAAACTTAATAAATATGGTTCCCATTTATGCAGAAATCTTTTATTTCTCCTCTCCGGGTCCCCCCTAACATCTGCTTGTTCTATTAACAATTGAAGGTGAATTTCTCTTGTAAGGTGTATCCAGTCCATGGGTTCATCCATTACTTGTGGGATATTCTCCTTCCCAACAGGAAGTTGCAAGAGGACACCCACAGCAGAGCTGTCTATATAGCTCCTCCCCTAACTGCCACCTCCTGTCATTCTCTTGCAACTCTCGACAAGGGAAGTATCAAGAGATAAGTGGTGACTTAGTGTAGTGTTATCTTCAATCAAAAGTTTGTTATTTTTAAACGGTACCGGCGTTGTACTGTTTTTACTCTCAGGCAGAAATTAGATGAAGAATTCTGCCTGGTGGTTGATGATCTTAGCAGTTTGTAACTAAGGTCCATTGCTGTTCTCACACATAACTGAAGAGTATGGAAGAAAGCTTCAGTTGGGGGAATGGTCTGCAGATTACCTGCTTTGAGGTATGTTCAGTATTTTTATTTCTAGAGAGATGAAATAAGTTCTAGAAAATGCTGACAGAGCCTTGTGTATTTGAGGTAAGCCTGATGCAGTGGTTTAACAGCGACTGGGATGATGCTTACAAAACATGGTAATACTCATGTTAATATTATTCAGTGTCAAAACGTTTACATGTTTTCATAAATAGAAAGTTTTTTCTCTGAGGGAGATAAATCTTTATTTGGGGCCTAGTTTTCCACATGGCTAGTCAGATACTCCTAGGAGTATTTTCTTAAGGCCCCTCTGACATCCAGTACATGGTGGGAGGGGCCTATTTTAGCGCTATTGCTGCACAGTTTTAATTCAGACTGAGACATCCAGCTTCCCTAGAGGAGTCCTTTGGCATCTGAGAACCATTATAAGGGGTTTATTCCTTCACCAAATTGTATTTGAGGGCAGGTAGGAGCCTCAGCAGAGCTGTGGCAGTTGCTCAACTGTTTTTTACCTGTGGTTGACGTTTTTGAATCCGGTTTGGGGGCTAACGGGTTAATCATCCATTTGCAAGTGGGTGCAATGTTGCTTTAGTCCCTTACACACACTGTAAAATTTTCGAAGACTTTACTATATTTTTACACTGTTTTGCAGTTTAAGTGCTAGTTTTTTTTCTCTTAAAGGCACAGTAATGTTTTTGTTTAATTACTGTTTCACCTTTATTAAAGTGTTTTCCAAGCTTGCTTGTCTCATTTACTAGTCTGTTAAACATGTCTGACATAGAGGAAACTCCTTGTTCAATATGTTTGGAAACCATGGTGGAACCCCCTCTTAGAATGTGTACCAAATGTACTGAAATTTCTATAAACTATAAAGACCATATTATGGCGCTTAAAGATTTATCTCCAGAGGATTCTCTGACTGAAAAAAGGGAGATTATGCCATCTAGCTCTCCCCATGTGTCAGAACCTATAACTCCCGCTCAAGTGACGCCAAGTACATCTAGCGCGTCTAATTCTTTTACCTTACAGGACATGGCGGCAGTTATGACTAATACCCTTACAGAGGTATTGTCCAAACTGCCAGGGTTACAAGGAAAGCGAGACAGCTCTGGGGCCAGAACTAATACAGAGCTTTCTGACGCTTTAATACCTGTGTCCGATATACCCTCACAATACTCAGAAGCTGAGGCAGGAGAGCTTCTATCTGTGGGTGACATTTCAGATTCAGGGAAGGCGTTGCTTCAGTCTGGTTCTGAAATGACAGCGTTTAAATTTAAGCTCGAACACCTCCGCTTATTGCTTAGGGAGGTTTTAGCGACTCTGGATGACTGTGAACCCATTGTAGTTCCAGAGAAATTGTGTAAGATGGACAAGTAATTTACAGTGCCTGTTTACACTGATGTTTTTCCAGTCCCTAAGAGGTTTTCAGAAATTATTACTAAGGAATGGGATAGACCAGGTGTGCCGTTCTCTCCCCCTCCTGCTTTTAAAAAGATGTTTCCCATAGATGCCGCCATACGGGACTCGTGGCAGACGGTCCCTAAGGTGGAGGGAGCAGTCTCTACCGTAGCGAAGCGTACAACTATCCCCGTCAAGGACAGTTGTGCTTTCCTAGATCCTATGGATAAAAAATTGGAGGTTCTCCTTAAGAAATTTTTTATACATCAAGGTTTTATTCTCCAGCCTCTTGCATGCATTGGCCCAGTTACTGCTGCAGTGGCTTTCTGGTTCAAGTCTCTTGAGGAGGCTCTACAGGTGGAGACCCCGTTAGATGATATTTTAGACAGGATTAAAGCTCTTAAGTTAGCTAATTCCTTTATTTCTGATGCCGTTTTTCATTTAACCAAGCTGACGGCTAAAAATTCAGGTTTTGCCATTCTGGCGCGCAGGACGCTATGGCTTAAGTCCTGGTCAGCAGACGTTACTTCAAAGTCTAAGCTTCTTAACATCCCCTTCAAGGGACAGACCCTATTCAGGCCTGATCTGAAGGAGATCATCTCTGACATTACTGGAGGAAAGGGTCATTTCCTTCCTCAGGATAGGTCCAGCAAATTAAGGACCAAGCAGAATAATTTTCGTTCCTTTCGAAACTTCAAGGGTGGCGCAGCTTCGGTTTCCTCTAATGCAAAACAAGAGGGAAATTTCACCCAGTCCAAACCAGTCTGGAGACCTAACCAGACTTGGAACAAAGGGAAGCAGGCCAAGAAGCCTGCTGCTGCCTCTAAGACAGCATGAAGGGGTAGCCCCCGATCCGGGACCGGATCTAGTAGGGGGCAGACTTTCTCTCTTTGCCCAGGCTTGGGCAAGAGACGTCCAGGGTCCCTGGGCACTAGAGATTGTTTCCCAGGGTTATCTTCTGGAATTCAAAGGTTCATCTCCAAAGGGGAGATTTCATCTCTCACAATTATCTGCAAACCAGATAAAGAGAGAGGCATTCTTATGTTGCGTTCAAGACCTTCTGGTTATGGGAGTGATCCACTCAGTTCCAAGAGAGGAACAGGGGCAGGGTTTCTATTCAAACCTGTTTATAGTTCCCAAAAAGAGGGAAATTTCAGACCAATCTTGGATCTCAAAATCCTAAACAAATTTCTGAGGGTCCCATCCTTCAAAATGGAGACAATTCGAACCATCCTCCCTATGATCCAGGAGGGTCAATATATGACTACCGTGGACTTAAAGGATGCTTATCTACACATTCCGATTCACAGAGAGCATCATCAGTCCCTAAGGTTCGCCTTCCTAGACAGGCATTACCAGTTTGTGGCTCTTCCCTTCAGGTTAGCCACAGCGCCATTCTGATTAAGGCGTAGACTTTTCAAATCGCCAAGTCCCATACGACATTGTTCTGGCCTTTCTGAGGTCTCACGGGTGGAAAGTGAACAGAAAAAAGAGTTCTCTTTCTCCCTTCACAAGAGTTTCCTTCCTAGGAACTCTGATAGATTCAGTAGAAATGAAGATTTTTCTGACGGAGGTCAGGATATCAAAGCTTCTAACTTCCTGCCGTGTTCTTCATTCCACTTCTCGGCCGTCAGTGGCATAGTGTATGGAAATGATCGGCCTAATGGTAGCGGCAATAGACATAGTTCCGTTTGCCCGCCTACATCTCAGACCACTGCAACTTTGCATGCTCAATCAGTGGAATGGGGACTACACAGATTTGTCTTCTCTGTTAAATCTGGATCAAAAGACCAGGGATTCTCTTCTCTGGTGGTTATCTCGGGTTCACCTGTCCAGGGGACTGAGTTTCCGCAGGCCAGAGTGGACTATAGTGACGACAGATGCCAGCCTTCTGGGCTGGGGTACGGTCTGGAACTCCCTGAAGGCTCAGGGTTCGTGGACTCAGGAGGAAGCCCTCCTTCCGATAAACATTCTGGAACTCAGAGCGATATTCAATGCTCTTCAGGCTTGGCCTCAGCTAGCTGCGGTCAAGTTCATCAGATTTCAGTCGGACAATATCACGACTGTAGCCTATATCAACCATCAGGGGGGAACAAGGAGTCCCCTGGCAATGATGGAAGTTTCAAAGATAATTATATGGGTGGAGGTTCACTCTTGCCATCTATCTGCTATCCATATCCCAGGAGTAGAGAACTGGGAGGCGGACTTTCTAAGTCGGCAGACTTTTCATCCGGGGGAGTGGGAGCTCCATCCGGAGGTATTTGCCCAGCTGATTCAATTATGGGGCATACCAGAACTGGATTTGATGGCGTCTCGTCAGTACGCCAAGCTTCCTCGTTACGGGTCCAGGTTGAGGGATCCCCAGACGACGCTGATAGATGCTCTAGCAGTGCCCGGGTCCTTCAGCCTGGCTTATGTGTTTCCACCGTTTCCTCTCCTCCCTCGTCTGATTGCCAAGATCAAGCAGGAGAGAGCTTCTGTGATTTTGATAGCACCTGCATAGCCATGCAGGACTTGGTATGCAGATCTGGTGGACATGTCATCCTTTCCACCATGGACTCTGCCACTGAGGCAGGACCTTCTACTCCAAGGTCCATTCAAACATCCAAATCTAGTTTCTCTGCATCTGACTGCTTGGAGATTGAACGCTTGATTTTATCAAAACGTGGTTTCTCCGAGTCGGTCATTGATACCTTGATTCAGGCTCGAAAGCCTGTCATCAGGAAAATCTATCATAAGATATGGTGTAAATATCTTCATTGGTGTGAATCCAATGGTTACTCGTGGAGTAAGTTCAGGATTCCCAGGATACTATCTTTTCTCCAAGAAGGATTGGAAAAGGGATTATCGGCTAGTTCCTTAAAGGGACAGATTTCTGCTCTGTCTATTCTTTTGCACAAGCGCCTGGCTGATGTTCCAGACGTTCAGGCATTTTGTCAAGCTTTGGTTAGAATCAGGCCTGTGTTTAAACCTGTTGCTCCGCCATGGAGTTTAAATTTAGTTCTTAAGGTTCTTCAAGGGGTTCCTTTTGAACCCTTGCATTCCATAGATATCAAGCTTTTATCTTGGAAAGTTCTGTTTTTAGTAGCTATCTCTTCGGCTTGAAGAGTTTCAGAGTTATCTGCCTTGCAGTGTGATTCCCCTTATCTGATCTTCCATGCAGATAAGGTAGTTTTGCATACCAAACCTGGGTTTCTTCCTAAGGTAGTATCTAATAGGAATATCAATCAGGAAATTGTTGTTCTGTCACTGTGTCCTAATCCTTCTTCAAAGAAGGAACGTCTGTTACACAATCTTGGCGTGGTTCGTGCTTTAAAGTTCTATTTGCAGGCTACTAAGGATTTTCGTCAAACATCTGCATTGTTTGTTGTCTACTCTGGAAAGAGGAGAGGCCAAAAGGCTTCGGCAACTTCTCTTTCTTTTTGGCTAAGAAGCATAATTCGTTTAGCCTATGAGACTGCTGGCCAGCAGCCTCCTGAAAGAATTACAGCTCATTCTACTAGAGCGGTAGCTTCCACATGGGCTTTTAAAAATGAGGCCTCTGTTAAACAGATTTGTAAGGCGGCGACTTGGTCTTCGCTTCATACTTTTTCTAAATTCTACAAATTTGATACTTTTGCTTCCTCGGAGGCTATTTTTGGGAGAAAGGTCTTACAGGCAGTGGTGCCTTCTGTTTAAGTACCTGCCTTGTCCCTCCCTTCATCCGTGTCCTAAAGCTTTGGTATTGGTATCCCACAAGTAATGGATGAACCCGTGGACTGGATACACCTTACAAGAAAAAACAAAATGTATGCTTACCTGATAAATTTCTTTCTCTTGTGGTGTATCCAGTCCACGGCCCGCCCTGTCACTTTAAGGCAGGTGTTTTTATTTTTTAAATTACAGTCACCACTGCACCCTATAGTTTCTCCTTTTTCTTACTTGTCTTCGGTCGAATGACTGGAGGTGGCAGTTAGGGGAGGAGCTATATAGACAGCTCTGCTGTGGGTGTCCTCTTGCAACTTCCTTTTGGGAAGGAGAATATCCCACAAGTAATGGATGAACCCATGGACTGGATACACCACAAGAGAAAGAAATTTATCAGGTAAGCATAAATTTTGTTTTTGTGCTTTAAGTGTTGAAAGGGGGGAGATTTATCCTCTGCCCAACCAGACAAAATTGACTGCCTTGCTAGGATAATGACTGTAGAAATGAAATCATCAAAATTGTGCTTTTGTCCTCCTGAAATTAGGAATATAATTTTCTGAGGAGAGTAACGTATCTGTGTTTTAACCAGTTTAGATAACCAGAAGGAGACTTTGTTCCAAAAACTAGACAACTTGGGACAATTGAAAAACAAATTAATCCAGTCTGAAGAGGGGAGGCTGCATTTTATACAAATATCTCTGGCCCCTGGTATCCATTTGCATAATGCAAATTAGGAGTTATGTATGCCTGCTGTACGATTTTTAGATGTGTTTCCCTCAGGTTCGCTGAGATAGTTATGGACTGGATCTTATTCAAACTAGCCTCAATCACTTCTGCATTTATTGCTAGATCTGTGAACCCCGACCATTTGGATACAATCCTTTGCTTTATTTGGCCCTCACAACGTTGGAGTAACAGATTATAAGTATTAGCAATAGCATAAGATCCCATCCTGGCCAAAACACATAGCTTACCTATATTGGTCACGTCCGTGGTTAGTGTACCCTCAGATTTCAGCTTAAGTATGTAATGTCTACATTGGAAGTAAGCAAAGCTGTGAGTGCTAGGGAGATTAAACATATTCCGTAACTCCTGAAAAGGTATAATATCCAAAGTCAGCGGGTTAATTAACTGTCTAAGTGTGGTAAGTCTCCTCTGCTGCCACGTTCTAAATGCTTCTGTAGTATACCCTGGGAGCAATTGTAGGTTACCTTGAATTGGCAAGTATTTACTCAGTCTTTTGTATACCCCAAAATTTACAGACCTTACCCCAGGCTCTCAGGGGGTCTCGATATAGGATATGTGTCTGTATATATATTGGCAGAGAGGAGAAATCCGCATGTGGGAGAAACGCAATATTTATTGGATTGATTAGGCATGCCTCAAGAGCAGGGATCGTAAAATGATTTTTTCCTTCAAGCCAGACCACTGTCAATTTAGCCAAAGTCAGCCAATTGTACCATACAATATTTGGAAGCCTGAGTCCACCTCTGTTGAATGGCATGAAAAGAAAGAATTTTCCTATTCTAGGCTTTTTCCCCTTCCAAATGAAGTGTCCCATAGCTGCTTGTAGAGAATTGGTATCTCGATGTGTGAGGAGAAGAGGAAGCATCTGTAACTGGTATAAAAGCCTAGGGAGCGCTACCATTTTAAAAAGATGAACTCTGCCTGAAAGGAAGATCGGCAATTTCGCCCATCCAACCAGCATCTGGATAACCCGTTTAACGGTGTCCCCGTAATTAAATTTGTATATCTTATTCGGATTAATATGTATGCGGATGCCTAAATACTTAAGAGCCATCTGTAACGCTAAGGCCTCTATATGAAATTGCAGTATTTTGTGAGTTTTGCAGCCATGTTATCTCTGACTTATCTATGTTCACCTTATAGCCCGAGAAGGTCCCAAAGCCATCAACCAGTGCCAAGATTTTACCTACATTAGCACCTGGGTTTCCTACGAAAAGTAACAGGTCATCCGCATATAATGACAAATGTTCTCTATGACCCTGTATATGAAGATCACCAAATATGCAAGAAAGTCCTGTTATCAGCACTCAAACTAGCCAAACATTCATAGTTATTACAAAGCCTGCAGTGGAAGTGTCACATCACAAACATTCATCAAATGCAGGAACAAAGTACCTTAAGGGCTCCGGTCGCCATCCGCAACTGCTTAGCAAGCCTTCCCGGTCCCGATCAGTTCCTCAGTGTGCTTTTTTTTTTTTTTAAACATTTTTTATTGAGGTTATTGGCAAAAGAGACAATGAAAACATGCAATTCTCGTCCATACATAAAAATTACAGTAGGGCATCGAAAACAATACAACCAAATGTAGTGAGGACCTTCCATTCTAACAAAAACTAAGACTTTAGAAACCATTTCTATTCTCTTAACTAAGGGTAGGTATATATAGAGTCAAAGGTTGGATAGCAAATAAGGAGTTATGAGCCAAAGAAACAGGGAATGAAACTATATCTCCTGTGCCAATTACCAGTATTAAGGCAGAAGAGACTATAATTTGCATTAGTCAAGTGGAGGTGGAGGTGAGGATGATGCCTTGATATGGTAGAGAAGGAGGGATTGGACTGAGTAGAATGGAACCTCATTTTAAATATTATAATTATAGATAATGTTCCCCACCTTGAGAAGAAGGTAAACTCTTAAATCTTATAATGAGTAGGTTTGGGGAGTTGGCATATGTTCTGGCCACTCTCGGGCCAAAGTAAGTAAAGGGGAAGGGGATGCAGCGGGCAAGAGCCGCTCGATATATAAGGGGAAAAAGGGGGGCGGAACGTTTTAATATAAGACCATAGAGATACGTGCAGGGAGAGCAGAGATAGGTATAATGGGACTAAAGGAGTGGTTGTTTCCAGGGGTAAGGAATAGTTGTTCCCCATGCTATGGTATATAGGATATGACAAATTAAATTTCACCCAGGTTCTAGAGAAGGGTCACACCTGGTAGTTGTGGAAAGCATAGTAATATATTAGTCGATGGCAACCATACTAACAGGGTGCTTTATATGGGCAGTATCTATATCATTCCACGCATATTAAGGAGTAAAAAAAAAAAGGGTTATTAATCAGATGAGTGGTCCGTGATTTATAGAGAATAAGATAGTAATATACATAGTGCAATATATAATGAGAGCTAACTCGATAATCCTAACAATAAGTATAAGGCTACATGATGTTGTCTGGTTGATATTTTAGGGCAAAGAAACAACTGGGTGGTGCTGAGTGTTAGAGGTAGCTATGAAATATTGGTAACTGAGAAGCTAAGTGTAAAAGCTGCGATCTAAAGTGTTTTAATAAGTAGTCCAGTGATAATGACCAGGCAAAGTACTGTATACAAAAAATTCAAGCAGCACCTCCACTTGTACACAAATATCTGTTTTATTGTAACAAGACACAAAAATCCATGACGTTTCGGGCTCAGATGCCCTTAATCATATGACTTTACCATACTACACACCTCTCCTAAATACCCTATACCACAGGTGTTACTAATTACATCCTTAACTAGTATCAAAATGTAACATCTAAATATAAATGCCACCTAGTGGTCAGTATGTAAAATTACACACAATATACTTTTCCTAAACAAGTCTAACAGTGCTACATATATGCAATGAAGTATACAAAAACACTTTTTTTTGCAAAAAAAAAATTTCCCCAGAATATTTTCATATTTCACAGAATAGTTACAGGTCTAGAGGACTGGGTTTCTTCTTCACAATGTTCATAATGAGGGGGAAAATAGAATCTAGAAAAAATTAAAAGACAAATTAGAGAAAAATATTAAGATCTATTTCACGGTTCATACCCTTTGGAAAAATACAGTCTAACTTATAGATCCACATAGATTCTCTTCTCTTTAAAATTAACTCTCTATTCCCTCCTCTCCATGGGACAGAAACATGGTCTATGATTTGAAATTTCAATTGTGCTATTGAGTGTCCTTTGGATAAAAAATGATTAGAGACTGGGGCATTTAGGTCTTTGCACCTTATATTGGATTTGTGTTGGATAATTCTATCTCTTACCCTCTGGGTAGTCTCGCCAATGTAGATCCACCCACATGGGCACTTGATAAGATAGATAACATAACAAGAGTTACATGTTAGAAAAGCATTAATTTTATAAACTTTGCCTGTGTGTGGATGTACAAAGGTAGAACCCTTTATCATATTGTTGCAATTCACACAACCTAAACAAGGGTAACAACCCAGATTTCTCCCAGTGATAAGACTTTGTTTCAGTTTTTTACTGCCAATATCAGCCCTCACTAATCTATCTTTGATACTGGAGCCTTTCCTATAATCAGACATAGGGCCATCAAAAAATGACCAGGCAAAGCCCATATATGGGAAACCTTATTTTTCAAATGAATGTTTTGGTAGATGCAGCTGTTACGCTAACCTCTCATGAGTCAGATAAGCAAAAAGTTTCATGGGAATTGATTGTTGCATGATGACTGTTCAAGGACCAATTGGTAAAAAAAAAATTTTTTTAAGATAATTCAACTAAGAAAGGCTGCATTAATAGTAAGAGAAGAAGGGGATGTTAAAGTAAACTAATGGTGTAATATTATAGCTATTCAGAGGGTCATGAGAAAGCAGCTCCCACTCAGGAACATTATACATATATACAAAGGGGTTAGCAGACGTTTAGTAGAGTCCCCAAGAAAAAAAAATAGTCTCAGGATTAATGGGGTAGCAGAGACCAATGGCCATTATCCAATACATTAACCATGTGATAGTAACATGTGGTGAGGTGTAAAATTAATAGGTATATGACCAAAAAGTCAGTGAGATGTGTAACAATATATGAGATATATAATATAGGGTAGCAGACATATAGATCATATGAGAATGTTGGTGTAGCTGCTTGTAATGAAAACTTTCAAAAGGTTGAGAAAACGCTACACTACCTATACATACCCCTCTAGTGAGTATTAGTATAGACTTGGGGCATCTAGTACCCACTCTATATTGAGTGCAGGTTATATAAATTCCAACCAACACACATTTAGAAAGATAGCTTAATGTACATATACTGCAGTTAGTTATTAGCCTGAGTATGTATATAGTGTGATCCCCTTAAGAAAAGAAAAAAAAAATTCTAGGAGATATAACATTTTCCCCCCAACATCAAAAATTTAAGAGAAAAATAAACACGGTAATGGGGTTAACAGGTATCACTAAACAACATTAAAACTAGGGCATGAACAGAAAACTTGTTGTGAAATGAGCACAGTCCCATGTATTCTAGTGATTATGAAAGTCAACCAATACCACTTGTCAGGAGATATCCCAAACCAGGTTTAATAGGAGGAGAATAGAGCAGTTTACAAATGTTCCAAGTCTGCTGTAAGTGGACCGGAAGCAGTAACAATTGTATGTCCCTGGGAACTCCATTATGCCACATGTTAAGAGCCTAGCCATGCATGTATAGCTAAAGGTGGACCCTGCAAGGAGTTATATGAGTGCCCAAAACACTGATAGAAAACCAGCATACATACATATATAAGGTTAAGCTCTTCAGGAGGGGAGGGAGAAAAGAGGACATATGGCCTAACATCATTCAAACCAAACAAAATAGAAAACAGAGAGCTAAGCTCCCAACAAACCAAGTGTACTTTCATTTGAGTCTCAAACTGAGAAATAAGGTAGGGAATATCAGACAACCACACTCTATATGTCCCCAAATCGTTCAATAAGTGAATGAGGAAAAACTAACCCACTCCGGGTTTTCTGAGATATGCAAAGTACGGCACATCGGCTAGACTTCCGATGCCTCTTTTGAACTTGATCGGCCACAAGGTGTTAATAAGAAGTTGATGCCCCTGAGGGTTAACTGGAAGGGAATGAGCATAGCGCCATTGTTCAAGAGGGGATGGCTGATGCATCCTATCATGTAGTGGGAGGACTTGTGCGACTGACTCCAAGACGGACAGTGTCTTCAATAATGTAGCTGTTGGCCTCTTGCGCATCGTCAAGTTAGCGGTGCTGAGGTGTACTGACTCCGGAGAAAGGCTTCCCATGTCAGTTGTAGTGGCATCAGATGATTGCCGGGAAGAGAGCTCGGGTTCAGCCTCTGGCTGCCGTATAAAAGCTATTTGCTCAGGAGCTAGTGTTAGCTGGGGTTTGCCTAAAAGGCGTTGAGGCTCTGTTTGGGATGTCAGGCTACACTGTTCCATAGTCAGAGTGGAAGTATGCTCCATCTGCCCCGGATCTTGACAGCTAGGGGCAATATTCCACAGAGGTATCGGAGTCTCAGGTTCCCCGGGGTCCGTTTCCCCACATGTCAGCTCTGAGTGTAGTGAATGGCGAAGATCGTTAAAGCAGCGATCCATTTTCCGTTCGAAAGCCATAAAAAGATCTTTGAAAACTGCATCAGTTATGTGGTTATCCATGTTAGAGAAATGACAGGGTGCCTTGAGCTGCAGTAGTGGGCGAGCAAGACTCAGTAGTGAGATCTCGGGGTGGTCTAGCTGACAAGATGGCGTCCTCTCCACTTTTGCTGCAGTGATCATGGCATAAACTGTGAAATATGCTGTTGCTCAAGTCACTTTTGTAGTTCTCGGTGTCTGTGGTGTTTCATCTGTTAATCGGCCATTGTTTCATGAAAAGTTATCTGCCCTGAGCGGTCAAAGCTGCTTGAATATGATAAATTTTGCCGGAGCTGATATGTTGTGCGACCGCTCAGATGTAGAGCCAGCTCCGCCCCTCTGTGTGCTTTTTAATCTCCTCCCCTTAGCTTCTTCGTCACCACCCGGAGTGACCAATAGAACAGCTCCTTACACAGCAACCACAAAGGCGCTCCCGCAAACCCCCAGCAGACCTCTGTAAGTCTGCAAAGTCAATCAGCAGCCACAAGAAAAAAAGGCGAGTCGGGGCCACAGGTTAAGAAATTACTACTTAACTTTTATTGCCATACAAAGTGATAAAAACACTCAGTGTATTAAAAACAAAAAGAGCTAGGGCAGCAACGGTCAGCTATCTGCCTTACTTTGTTTTTAATACACTTTGTATGGCAATAAAATTTAAGTAGTAATTTCTTAACCTGTGGCCCCGACTCGCCTTTTTTTCTTGTGGCTGCTGTATATGAAGACCCTCACAATTCTGTCTCATGTGGCAAGCCAGAGGCTCTATAGTCAAATCAAACAACAGAGGGGAAAGTGGGCAACCCTGTCTCGTACCCCTCTGCAACAAAAAAAGAAGATGAAAGACCTCCATTAATTATCAAAGCTAACCTAGGAGCCATGTACAGTCTGCAGAGAAACTCTGGAAAATGACCTGCAAAACCAAATCTCTCTAAAGTAGTATGTAGATGATCCCACTCAATCCTATCAAAAGCCTTCTCCGCGTCAAGTGCTAAGAGACAGGCGTCAGGGAGGCGAGCTGGCTTAGAGGAATGGGTGTTGTACCAATAATGGGCTGTAATTGCCAAAGTTTTACATATATTAGTCACTGATGAGCAGCCTTTAATAAAGCCTGTTTGATCTGTATGCACTATGGAAGGCATAATCTGGGATAATCTATCTGCTAATATTTTAGTTAGTAGTTTATAGTCTCCATTAAGTAGAGAAATTGGGCGGGAAGAGGCAGTATTAGTAGGGTCTCTGTCGGGTTTGAGTATTAAAGAAATATTGGCTTCAGAGAATCTGCTGTTTATCGTTGTAGTTCCTTGTAAGTAGGCTGTGTACAGTGAAGAGAGGATGGGCGCTATGTCATCACTTAATTTATAGTATTCTGAAGGTAAGCCGTCCGGCCCTGACACTTTCCCTAGCTTAATATTGCTTATTGCTTTAATAACCTCTTGCACACTAATTTTGTCATTTAGAGATGTCTTTTGTTCTTCAGATAGGCTAGGGAGTTTTAAAGAGTTCCAGAATTTCTGCTTTTTATCTAAGTCCACTGCCTGACTGGAATACAGGGAAGAGTAGTAATTCACGAATTCAGCCATAATTTCTTTAGCGTCTGAAGCTAACTGCGTCTGGGAGGTAATGGCCGAGATATAAGATTTCGGTTTATAAGCCCTGACTATATTTGCCAAAAGTTTACCTGATTTATTCCCATGCCTGAAATATCTCCCTTGTCTGGATATAGAAAATCCAAAATATCGTTGTGCCAAGAAGGTGTCTCTAGCTAGTTTAAGGTTGTAATAATGTCGTCTAGTTAACAGTGTGGGGTCAGCTAAATAATTATTATATGCATTTGTGAGGTTAGCAAGAAACTCTTTGTCAATCCGTTTGAGGCTTTTGTTATGATGAGCAGTAAAGGAGGTAATAAATCCCCTCATCACTGCTTTTGAAGCATGTCAAAACAGGTCTGGGTCATCGAGGTGTTGTGTGTTATCTGCTGTATAATGTGTCCAGGAGGTTTGAAGATGTTTGCAAAACTCTACATTACTATAAAGGTACAAGGGAAACCTCCATGTTTTACTTGAAGCAATGACAGGAGCTGGTTGTAATATCAGAGAGATCGGGGCATGATCTGAGATTGTCACTTGGCTTATAGAAGTGTGGGGGATCTGAGGGGTGAGGATCTGAGAGGTGAGAAAGTAATCTATCCTAGACATTGAGTTATGCGACTTTGATAGACAGGTAAAATCCCTATCGTCAGGTTTACGTGCTCTACACACATCTGTTATGTCCAGTGTGTCTTTAAATGACTGAATTAATGCAACCTCTCTTTTATATCTAGTCAAACGTACCCTAGCCTTTTTAGACAAGGTTGGGTCTTGAAATCTATCTAACGGTAAGGCCTGAGCTAAGTTAAAGTTCCCCCCAACAATATAAGGAGCATCATAGGATGTCAATTTTGCCAACAAATTAGTCCAAAAACTGGGGCAATATTCGTTCGGGCCATAAACATTGCAGATTGTGTATGTGAAGGAGTCTACTTGTAGTAAGGCTATGATATACCTACCTTTCTTATCTACTACTACCCGTGTAAAAGATACTGGGAGACCTTTGCACACCAAGACAGCCACCCCCCTCTTTCTACCCTCTATAGGGGAGTACAATATCTGCCCGACCCACCGACTATTCAGTTTCTCATGCTCTTCCATAGTTAACTTAGTTTCCTGTAGGAACGCTATGTCTGTTTGTAAATTTAACTGTTGCAAAATCATGCTCCTCTTTGCCGGGGGTGTAATTCCCCCCACGTTCCACGAGGTCACCCTAAGAGACCTAGCCATGTATGATTACTATTAGAGTAAAGGGGCGTGAGATATAATTGTACATAAAGGAATGTCCATAACTTACAGATGGTGCAACGGGGGGAGGTGGGGGTATATCCCGTTATTCTGAACCTGATATGTGGAACTGGATGGAGTCTCAAAGGGTCCCAGTCTGCGGAGGTCAAAGCATCATGTTACCAGGATTTTCCTTGATATAAATGGAAGAAAATAACAGCTTTAAACAGATACAACCATACGTGGTAAGTCATATCAAAGTTAGCAATGTAAGTCACAGGTTTAAGCTTTAGACGTAACCTCTGCCAGGGATATTCTTTTAATGGGAACTGGATAAGGTATATAAGACTAAGTTTTGGGAAACATACTGAATCTCTGAGGGGAAGATATAGCTGAATTATGCGTGGGGACTGATGAGCCAGAAATATAAAACAGAACATTAAACTGTGCAACTCTCTGTAGTGGCCAATCAGCAGAGAATAAACATGATAAGTAATGCTCATTCTCCAGGGGCTCCAAGGCACATGCTGCGTTGGCACCATGGGAGATAGCGAGCGAAGCCCAATCGGGCCCTCCCACTCTTCGGGGCAAATCTTGTGAATGTAGATCATGTGCAGACTCAGCCATCTCCCTGGTGCAACTTGCAAGTATGGTACATAATAGACATTTCACTAAAACATTATATAACAATAAAAACAATGAAAACACCTGTATATGAAGGTTACTATACATTTTGTGATATTAGAAAAATAAAACAGTGCTACATCATATACTTTTCAGAGGCTAAGTAAGCTTGGACTGCTGCTGGTGAATGAAATATCTTGGGCCCTGAAGCTGTAAGAAATTTCAGCTTAGCTGGATACAACAGGGCAACCTTGCGTCCCTGCTCATAAAGTTGTGAGCAGAGAGTAGAAAATTCTTTGCGCCTTTTCGTTATTTCTGTTGAAAAATATTGAAATAGCAGAAGGCGTCGATCTTCGTGTTGGAGTTCCTTAATATTTCTATAGGCTCTCAATATGGCTAATTTGTCTTGATAATTTAGACACTTAAAGATGACCTGACGGGGTCTTTCCTTAGAGTTCTCCAGGAATCTGTCTGGGCCTATTCGATGGGCTCTTTTAATGTCCAGGGGTAGATAATCTGACGGCATTTCTAGTAATTTGGGCAGTGTGGATGCCACGAACTGCAGTAAGTCTTTTTCCTTGATCGACTCTGGCACTCCCACTATCCTCAAGTTATTTCTTCTGCTGCGATTCTCAAGGTCTTCAACCTTGTCCTGCAAGTATTGATTTTGTTTCAAGAGGTTTTTGAGGGAACTATCTGATTCTTGCTGTCTGTCTTCAACCTCTGAAATTCGATGTTCAGCAGCAGTGAGGCGTGTGGAGAACGCCCTCATCTCACTCGTGATTGTGTCTACTCCAGCCTGCAATGAATCCATTTTTGGCAGAAAGAATGTTTTAAGTTCTTGTAATAGAGATCCATGGTAATTTGAGAAGCTTCTGCCAGTATCTATCTGAGATGGCTCCACAGCCTGAGTATCAGCGACTGATTTAAGTTTTCTATCCTGTGTCCTTGATCAATGGCTCATTGCGTCTGTTTTAGGCAGAGACAGCCTTGGGAAATAATCATTAACTTTCATAGAACCTCAGACAAAAGCAAGCTGAATCAAGCAAATCTTGTGGTAAGTGAGCTGTTAATATCAATGAGTCA
Source organism: Bombina bombina (assembly GCF_027579735.1). Classification (NCBI taxonomy): domain Eukaryota; kingdom Metazoa; phylum Chordata; class Amphibia; order Anura; family Bombinatoridae; genus Bombina; species Bombina bombina. Next base: position 1,320,580,546 of record NC_069499.1, on the reverse strand, counting down.
GTGTATATTCCAATATATAGCCCAGTATCTGCAACTGTTCAAAAAGGCAGGCATTACACACAAGAGTTGTGTATAGAGATATAGTGCGCAGGCCACAACACAGTTTAACATATACGGTAAATACCAATCCATGAAGAAAAAAGAAGCCAGATCACCATGTGAAAGCACATTAACCACATATAGTCTCTTTTAGGAGTGGGTGACAGGCAATAGCTAACTGAAGTGCCTCCTTTTACCTCCTGTCAGCCGGGTACTTTGCGTGACCCGCACAGTTTAGGCCCCACGTGTATGTGCACTCACCGGGAAAAAAAAGGATTGTACTGTAAGACCCTAGGCAAAACTGAGGTACATGAATGCGTTGAACAGCGGTTGAAGTATTATGTCTGAAGCCTCAGCTCAAGTTCTAATATGTAGTCCAGTATCTGCAACTGTTCAAGGAGATAGAAAAATAGCAGGCACCACACAGCAGGGTTACATGTAGAGATAAAATGCGCAGATCATAATACAATCTGAAGTATACAGTAAATACCAATCCATGAAAAAACTAATCATCATGCGATAACACAATAATAAAGCATAGTCTCTTTTGGAGTAGGCAACAGTTGATGGTTAGCTGAAGTGCTCTCCTTTACCTTCTCTCATCCGTGCACTTTGCGTGGCCCACAGAATTCAAAACCCACGTGTATGGTAACTCACCAGAACCAAGACAGAATGTGCTAGGCCTATAGAGATGGAAGTGGTCACCAACAAGGCTGTCTTACCCTCTTGCAAAGTACCGGGTTTATTCGGAGGCTGGTTTCATTAGGTCTTTGTTTTTGCTCCTGATATGGTGCCAGTCGCGCCTCTCCTTTGCTTTTTTTTTCCGTGGACCAGGACCGGTGTTAAAGTCCTGCGTGCGAGAGCCCTGCTCCTTCTTTCGGCCAAAATGGAGCGGCCAGTACTCGGTCTTCCACTTGGCAAGATGTGAGGCACGGGGGTGGACAAATAAAGCAGCTTTAGTAACTTTTAATAGAGACTAATTACGGAGCTCTGTCTTCTTGCTGCTGGTCCTAAGCCCCACCCACCAGAAGTCATATTGTCACTTTTTAATGTACATTGAAAAGAGACGATATTATAAAATCCTGGAAAGTGCATCCATTTGCTTACTGCCTATCTGCATTTTTGGAAGCACCCTAGGTTGTTGCTGCCTTGATTCATGAGTGCTGGCCTGCTGGAGTGTATATATATATATATATATATATATATACACGAAATCAACTTCACCCAGCAGTGATTCAAACCTTCTCCCAGCTGATGAGGGGCAAAAACCACGAAACAGTCTGTCCTGGGATGGTTATGAATCACTGCACTAACCCTAGCTAAGCTTATAAGCTGTGTGAACAGCGATACTTTGGCGTAAAGGGAATCTGCTGAAAAGCAGACTTGAAGTAAAAAGGTGTGTCATTGTGAACCTGATTTGCATATCTTACCCAGAATCCTTTGCTGCATTGGAAACAATGTAATTCAGAGGTTTTCTGTGAGAAAAAAAAAAGCCTTCTGGCCTGTAGATTTGTTAATGAACCACACAATGAGTTATTTTCTCTATATTTTGTGCGGAGTTGAGAGAGAGAGAGATATCAACATTTAAAATTAGGGGGAGGTAAATTGTGAGTTTAAAATCCTCCACTAAGCACAAAATATAGAGAAAATAACGTGTAGTTCATTAACAAATCTAGACAGGCCAGAAGGCTTGTTTTTCCCACAGAAAACCTCTGAATTACATTGTTTCCAATGCAGCAAATGATTCTGGGTAATATATGCAAATTAGGTTCACAATGACACACCTTTTTATTTCAAGTCTGCTTTTCAGCAGATTCCCTTTACGCCAAAGTATCGCTGTTCACACAGCTTATAAACTTAGCTAGGGTTAGTGCAGCGATGCATAACCATCCCAGGACAGACTGTTTCGTAGTTATTGCTACCCATCAGCTGGGAGAAGGTTTGAATCACTGCTGGGTGAAGTCGATTCCCGGCAAAATACAACAACATTTAAAATTAGGGGGAGGTAAAATGTGAGTTTAAAATCCTCCTTTACGCACAAAATATAGAGAAAATAACTTGTGTAGTTCATTAACAAATCTAAACAGATTTGTTTTTCCCACAGAAAACCTCTGAATTATATTGTTTCCAATGCACCAAAGGATTCTGGGTAAGATATGCAAATTTGGTTCACAATGACACACCTTTTTACTTCAAGTCTGCTTTTCAGCAGATTCCCTTTACGCCAAAGTATCGCTGTTCACACAGTTTATAAACTTAGCTAGGGTTAGTGCAGTGATTCATAACCATCCCAGGGCAGACTGTTTCGTAGGTTATGAATCACTGCACTAACCCTAGCTAAGACTCTCTCTCTCCTCACAAAAGTGAGTACACCCCTCACATTTTTGTAAATATTTTATTATATCTTTTCATATGACAACACTGAAGAAATCTCTCTCTCACACACTTTTTATTAATTTGCTGTCCCCTTAAAATAACACAGCCATTAATGTCTAAACCGTTGGCAACAAACGTGAGTACACCGCAAAGTGGAAATGTCCAAACTGGGCCCAATTAGCCATTTTCCCTCCCCAGTGTCATGTGAGTCGTTAGTGTTACAAGGTCTCAGGTGTGTATAGGGAGCAGTTGTGTTAAATTTAATCAAAGCTGCTGTTTCTGAAGCGTTTTCAAATAAGCGTAAAAAGTCTGTCCAGATTTTATCTTCTAGTAGTACTATGTCCCCTGAAGTCAGGGATACTGTTATGTCTTCAGAATGTAAGGTTTCCTCTGGTAATGAGGAGTCTGCCTCTGATGTTGAACCTGATACTTCCTCTTTTTTGTTTAAAATTAAACATATTTGTTCTCTTTTAAAAGAGGTTTTAATTCCTTTAGGGGTTAAAGATACTACGTTTTCTGATAAGCCTTGTAATCATTTAAATTCAGTGTTTCAAATGGTTACTAAACATCCTAAGGTTTTTACTATATCTGATGATGTCTCTGATATGAATTATAGGGAATGGTCTAAACCAGGTAATTCTTTTAATCCCTCTGCAAGGTTTGAAAAGTTATAATCATTACCTGCTGCCAATGTTGAATTATGGGAAACTGTTCTCAAGGTTGATGGGGCTATTTCCACTCTGGTTAAATACAGTATACTACTATCCCTTTGCAAGACAGTACTTATTTTAAAGACCATTTGGATAGAAAATTAGAGTTAGCTTTGTCTTACTGGTTATCTAGTAGCCTTTCAGTTTGTTGCTCTACCATTTGGTCTGACTATAGCTCCAAGAATTTTCACAAAGGTTCTGGGTATTGTCTGAGATCAGAACTCAGGTTATTGCAGTTTTTCCATACCTGGATGATATCTTGGTTCAAGCTCAGTATTTCCCTTTAGCAGAATCTCAGAGCAACCAACTGTTGTTTATTCAACAACATGGTTGGAAGATCAATTTTCCAAAGAGTTTTTAATTCCACAAACAAAGGTAACATTTTGGGATTCAGTCTCCATAAATCTTTCTCTAACAGAGCAGAAAAGGTTAAAATTGGTGTCATCTTGTCTGAGCCTTCAGTCTCTCTCTTTCCCCTCTGTTGCTCTTTGTATGGAAGTTCTTGGCCTCATGATTGCAGCTTCAAATGCAATTCCATCTGCTCGTTTTCACATGAGACCTTTTCAGCTTTGTATGCTTCATCAATGGTGCAGGGATCATACTCAGCTGTCTCAAAAGATATTTCTTGATCCCAGTACAAGTCTTTCTCTAACTTGGTACCTAGATCATCAGTTCATTATTCAGGGGGCTTATTTTGCTTGTCCTGCCTGGACTCTGATCACTACAGATGTAAATCTCTTAGGTTGGGGAGCTCTTTGGGGGTCTCTGAGAGCATAGGGAGTTGAGGTTGCCAAAAATATTCTAGAACTCCATGCTATTTTCAGTGCTCTCTGAGGCCTGGCCTCTGTTGAAAAGAGAGTCTAATCTCCATTTCCAAACAAACAATGTCATTGTAGTGGCTTATGTCAACCATGAGGGGGGAACTTACAGTTCCCTATCCATGAGGGAAGTGTCTCAAATTCTTTCTTGGGCGGAAATCAATTCCTGTCTAATCTCTGTGAGTCATATTTCATGAGTGATCAACGGGGAAGCAGACTTTCTCAGTCCCCATTCTTTACATTTAAGGGAATAGTCTCTTCACAAGGATGTGTTAGATTGTGGGTCTATCTCCCAGAGATAGAGCTGATGGCTAATCATTTGAACAACAAATTTCCCAGGTACTTTGCGAGGTCCAGGGACCCTCAAGTAGAGATTGTGGATGCTCTAGTAGCTCCTTGGTCATTTCAGCTTGCTTATATGTTTCCTCCTCTGGTAATTCCTCCCAGAGTGATCTCCAAGATAAGCCTAGATAAATCTTCAGTAATCCTGATTGTTCCAGTAGCCCTTCTTGGCGCCTTCCTCTGCGGTTAGACCTTTTGTCTCAGTCTGTTTTTCCATCCGGATCTCAATTCTCTGAGCTTGATGACCTGAAAATTGAAAGGTTAGGCCTTAGACATAGAGGTTTCTTTATTCAAGCCTGTCACTATGAACATCTATCATAAACTCTGGAAGGTCTTTATTTCTTGGTATATATATCATGTTTTTTCCTGGCATTCTTTCAGTTTTTACAGGATGGTCTGGATAAGGGCCTTTCTGCCAGTTCTCTGAAGGGGCAGATTTTGTTTCATAGAAGAGTTGCTAATCTTCCTGATATTCATGGTTTGTTCAGGCTTTGGTTTATATTAAGTCTGGTGTTAAGGGTTTGCCAGACTCCATTTGAACATATGCATGAAGTGGATATTAAACCGCTATCTTTGAAGGATTTATTCCTTTCGACTATCTCTTCTGCTAGAAGAGTTTTATAGTTATCTGCTCTTTCTTGTGATCATCCTTATTTTGTTTTTTATTAGAATAAGGCAGTTTTACTGACTACTTTTGATTTTTTTTTTTGCCTAAGGTTGTTTCTTCAGACATTAGCAGAGAAATTGTTGTCCCTTCTTTATGTCCTGATCCTAAGAATGCTTCAGAGAGATCTTTGCATTATTTGGATATTGTTAGAACATTGAAGTATAGATTGATGCATGGATAGGGAACTGTGAGTCTCCCCCGATGGTTGATTTAAGCCACTACAAAGGGTTCCAGACAGACTTCTAGTTTAATTCACTTTTCTGGTGCTAGAAAAGGACAAAGTTTCTGCTGTTTCGTTGACCTCTTGGATGCAATGGATTACTGCTCATTCTACTAGGTCAGTAGCCCCTTTCTTTTTAAAGCAACTACTTGGTCTTCCTTGCATACTTAATTCTACCACTTTGATAATTTTGTTTCTTGTGAGAAAGCCTTTGGTAGAAAGGTCCTTCAGGTAGTTGTTTCAGCTTAATTCTCTTCTTGCCTGATTGATTTATTTTTTAAGTGCATTAAAAAAAGAAGAAAAAGGATGTTTTTTTAAATCCCTCCCTTTATGTTGCTTGTGGACTCCACAGCTTGGATTATTTGTTGCCATGAGCAATGGATTGTGAACTCTCACCATCTGTATGAAAGGAAACATAATTTATGCTTACCTGATAAATTAATTTATTTTGTGGTTTTCCACGAGACCCCACCCTTTGTTTTTGGGTTTAGTATTTGGTTTAGTTTTTTCTTTAGCATGGGGCATTATTATTAACTTGCTGGTCGCCAAAGTGGGCACGATACTATTGGCTATAGCCTGAATCTTCAGTGAAGACATAGAGTATCTCTTACGGGCGGAGGAATTGCACAATATATTAAAATATGAAAGGCTAGTTTAAATATTTATTTTTTTGTATCAGTGCCAACCTATGTTTCCTCATGTTTATATCTGTTCTTAAATGCCTATATATGCCTAGACAGTGACTCACCAACATGTAGACTGAATATTAGCTATACCTCTTTATATTTGGTCGGTCTGCTTGAGATATGTATCCTTCTGACAATAGATTCCTCACTGCTCTCTAATAGTTAAATTAACATTGTTGTTTTTTTTAAAAAAAATCTTACTTGGTAGTGTTCTTTGCTCTTACACCTATTTATTATAGGACCATCACTTAATTTAAAATTAGCATCTATGTGCTCACAGCACACCCCTCTTAAGATGTACCCAAGCAAACTTAAAGTGTCAGTAAACCTAAAAAATAATGTTATATAATTCTGCACATAGTGCAGAATTATATACCATTATTTAAGTGCTATAGTTATAAATGCCTTTTTTCCCTTTTAATATGTTAAAAATATGGCGTTTTTACAGACCCGCTCTCTGCTCTCTGCTGAGCGGGTCTGTTTTTTTTACTCAGCGCATCGGGCCAGCTGTATAGTCACAGCCCGGCCCGACCGCGCCATAAGACTGTCTGACAGCAGGAGCGAGCTTCATTATAACATTATTTTTAAGGTTTACTGTGCCTTTAACTTGTCTTCTCTTTGTTGAAGCTTATGGTTGAAGATATAACAATATCATACTGATAATCTCTAAAAATCTTTGTTACCTTTATGAGTAAACCAGTGACCTGATATATATTTTTTTTATTACCCTGCATCGTATATATCTATATTAACCTACTATGGGCGGTAATAAACATATAGATGCTATCAACCAACTAACCAATTCAAACCTTATTGCTCCACCTGATACTATAGGCTCTTTGGTCCGCTTTTCTTTGCAAGCATTTACCACACAGTTATTACTTAATGTTTGTGTTTTATGCTTAAGTACCTAGTTACATGGTCTTGTGATTTCATATTATTACTTATTACCATCTGACTATACAGCTATATCTCATATGCTGATTGATCTTATAGTTCCTTCTCCTACCTTGCAAATCCATACTATTTCATGGTCCATACACAACCGTCTATCTCTTTAGATTTCCTTTATGAGTAATATTTATGCAATGAGGCCCATGAGTGGTTTCTCAAAAATCTAGAGGACATTAACAATATATTTTGCTCATTTATATTGAATTACTTTAAGCGGTGCTCACCCACATAAAAACTACCTTGAAACTATACAAAGTTATATTTTACTATTGTTAAGATTATATTTTCACATCCAATAACTAACATAGGACCCTCAAAGGGTCCATAAGTGGCCAGCTAATTAGTCATTTATGAAAGCTATTAAAATTTCAAAATGGATGTTTCAGATGTCTATATTGTGTTGTGCTTCTTACTTATAACATTGTACTGTGTTCAAAGAAAATATTGTCATTTATGTCATAAGACATCTATATTATGTTTTGGTTTTTTTCGTGTGAAAAACCTCAATAAAATATTATTCAAATAAAAAAATAAATATGAAAGGCTAATTATAATAAAAAATTACAATGCATTTCATGAATGAAAGTGCCCATCTTTTACTTTGATTACAAATATTGTTACTATAAACAAAGAAGTTTACCATCACTTTTTTTTCTTTCATGATTCAAATAGAGTATGCGATAGTAAGCAACTTTCTAAATTACTCCTATCAATTTTTCTTTGTACTTTTGGTATCTTTATTTTAAAAGCTGGAATGTAAGCTTATGAGCAGGCCCATCTTTGGTTCAGCACCTGGGTAGCGCTTGCTGATTGGTGGCTACATTTAGCTACCCAGGTGCTGAACCAAAGATGGGCCGTCTTGTAAGTATCCCTTTAAGCTTGATTAAACCAATTTCTCTTCCTTGGAGTCTTAATTTGGTTTTAAGGGTTTTGAAGATTCCTCCCTTTGAACCTTTGCATGATTTGGATATTTAGTTTTTGTCTAGAAAGGTCTTGTTTCTTTTGGCTAATTCATCTGCTAGCAGAGTTTCTGAATTGTCTGCTCCTTTTTGTTAGCCTCCTTATCTTATTTTTCATCATAATAAGGCAGTTTTGAGAACTAAGTTTGACTTTTCTTCTTAAACAGGACGTCCACAGCTGCATTCATTACTTTTGGGAATTCAGAACCTGGCCACCAGGAGGAGGTAAAGACACCCCAGCCAAAGGCTTAAATACCTCCCCCACTTCCCTCATCCCCCAGTCATTCTTTGCCTTTCGTCACAGGAGGTTGGCAGAGAAGTATCAGAAGATTTTTATGGTCTCTTATGGAGGGTAGTACTCTTCGAAATGGGACTGGAGTTTTAAGTAATCCTGTCAGCCTCTCAGTGAGAGCATTGATAAATGTTAGTGTCAGGGTGCCAGGAATCAGACTGAGACAAGAAGTACAAAAATAATTACACCTTTTATTAATAACAAAAATAATAAAAAAAAGTCCATAAGTAAAATAACAAGCCAGGAGTCAAAACCAGAGCTGGTAGTCAGACGAGCCGAGTCAGGAGCCAAAGTGAGTAGTCAGAATCAGGAGCAAGGAGAACAGGTAAGTCAGGAACAAGCCAGGGATCAGAAACCAGAAGAGACATCAGACTACCCAGGTAATACACAGGAACTTACAAACAGGTCTGAGACAACGCAAGGGCAAAGCATACTGAACAGAGGCCCTTTAAATAATAAGTGATGACATCACAATTCTGAGACTGCAACCTGTCTCACACGGATGATGTACAACAGTCTGGCCATAAGAGGGGGTGCAGGAAATAAGCAGCATCACACACTGAACCAGATTCAGCAAGAAAGGTGAGTAAAATGGCTGCCAGCAGCACATGGCAAACAAAGCATGGAAAAAACCCTGACAGTACCCTCCCCTCAACGACCCCTCCCCAGCGGGAGGACAAAAGGCTCATTGGGGAAACGGGCATGAAAGGCACGGAGGAGGGCGGGAGCATGAACATCAGAAGAGGGAACCCATGAACGCTCCTCCAGACTGTAACCCCTCCAGTGAACCAAATACTGTACGCGACCCCTGGACATACGAGAGTCAATAATGCTGCTGACCTCATATTTTTCATGGTTGTCAACAAAGATAGGATGGGGACGAGGCAACACAGTGGTAAACCGATTACAAACCAATGGTTTCAAGAGGGAGACATGAAAAACATTGGAGATGCACATTGCAGGAGGAAGGTCAAGAGCGTAGGCCACCGGATTGACCCGTCGGAGTATCCGAAAAGGACCAACATAACGGGGAGCCAGTTTATTGGAATGCACATGAAAGTTCAAGTTGCGGGAGGACAGCCAAACCCTCTCACCAACCTAGTAGGAAGGTGCGGGCAGACGCCTACGATTAGCCTGGAACTTTTGGTGCTGCATAGAATGATGAAGGCAATCCTGAGTCTGCACCCACGTGGAACGGAGTTGCTGGAGATGCTCCTCCAAAGCCGGAATTCCCTGAGACATGAATGAATCGGGCAACAAGGATGGTTGAAACCCATAATTCGCAATGAACGGAGATAACTGGGAGGAAGCATTAATAGCGCTATTACGAGCGAACTCTGCCCAAGGTAACAGTTCAGACCAATTATTGTGGTGATCTGAGACATAGCAATGGAGAAACTGTTCCAGAGCTTGATTAAACTGTTCCGCAGCCCCATTGGATTGAGGGTGATATGCTGAGGAGAAGGAAAGCTGGATCCCCATTTGAGCACAAAAAGAACGCCAAAATCTGGAGACAAACAAGCTACCCCGGTCCGAGACTATATCCTTGGGTAACCCATGTAAACGGAAGACCTCCTGGGCAAAAATTGAAGCAAGCTCCTGAGCAGTAGGCAACTTCTTCAAGGGAATGCAAGGGAGCTCAACAATGAAGTTCATGGAAAGATGTGTCCAAGGATGCTCACCATTAGCAATAGGTTGAAAAAGACCCACAGGTAGACATCGAGGAGTCTTATTCTGTGCACAGATTGAGCAGGAGGCAACATACGCAGCAACATCAGAACGAAGACCTGGCCACCAGAATTGTCGAGTGACAGACCTAATCATTTGGTTCTTGCCCGGGTGACCTGTGGCTTAAGGATAGTGGTAAGTGTGCAATAGTTTAGTTCGAAGATTCTCAGGTACAAAGCACTTACTAGGTTTCTTAGGAGGTGCATTGGTTTGTGCAGCCAGGATCTCCTCCCCTAAGGGAGAAGTCAAATTAGTTGTATGGTGGCCAAAACATGGTCAGGAGGTATAACTGAAATTGGTACAGACTCCTCCTTGGACAGAGGCGAAAATTACTAACAGGCAGGTAGGAGACCACATAAATAAACCGAGACAAAAATAGTGCCCATCTGTCCTGTCGGGGCGACAAACGTTTTGCTTCGGATAGATAAGTCAAATTCTTGTGGTCAGTAAGAATGAGCACTGGTACGCTAGTACCCTCGAGAAGGTGCCTCCATTGCTTGAGTGCCAAAATTATGGCCAGTAATTCCCTGTTGCCAATTTCATAATTGCACTCCGTCGGAGACAATTTCTTAGAGAAAAAACTGCACGGATGCAAGGAACCGTCAGGCATAGGACATTGAGACAAGGGGGCACCTACTCCAGTCTCAGACGCATCAACCTCAAGAATGAAAGGCAGGACAGGGTTAGGATGAGCCAGAACTGGAGCAGTAGCAAAGGCAGTCTTAAGACTTTCAAAAGCCTTATTGGCACTAGGTGACCAATGAAGTGGATCATTCTTCTTACGGGTCATGTCATTGATAGGTTTGACCAAGGAAGAAAAGTTTTTAATAAACTTCCTATAGTAATTGGCAAAGCCAAAAAAAAACGTTGAATAGAGCGAAGACCAACTGGGCGAGGCCACTGCAGGACTGCAGAAAACTTTTCAGGATCCATGGAGAACCCTGCAACGGACATTACATAACCTAGAATGATTACTTGTTTCTGATGGAACTCACATTTCTCGAGTTTGCAAAACAGGCCGTTCTCACTTAGTCTCTGAAGTAACCGTGTAACATCAGAACGATGAGCCTCAAGAGTGGGTGAGTGTATGAGGATATCGTCTAAGTACACCACAACACACTGTTGCAACATATCTCGTAGAACATCATTAATAAGTTCCTGGAAAACAGCAGGAGCATTACATAGGCCAAAGGGTATTACAAGATACTCATAATGACCGCTCCTGGTGTTAAATGCTGTTTTCCATTCGTGGCCCTCCTTAAACCTAACGAGATTGTATGCTCCTCTCAAATCAAGTTTAGAAAAGACCGTAGCTCCCTTGAGGCGGTCAAAGAGTTCCGTAATGAGCGGAATAGGGTAAGCATTCTTAATGGTAAGATGATTTAGACCCCTATAATCGATGCATGGTCTTAACTCGCCACCCTTTTTCTTCACGAAGAAGAAGCCAGCCCCTGCAGGAGAGCAGGATTTAGGATGATCCCCCGTGACAGAGCATCAGCAACATACTCCTCCATAGCACAATTCTCTGCAACCGAGAGAGGGTAAACCCGGCCCCAAGGAGGGGCAATGTACCGGCACGCACCTTGTCAAAAACGTCTTGGAACTTTTGGTACTCCTCAGGCAATTGAGATACCAAAGAAGTGCACAGGACTTTGACTGGTTTCCGAAGACAAATGGAAATACATTGTGGAGACCACAACAAAATTTCAGACCTACACCAGTCAAAACTGGGATTGTGCTTTTGGAGCTAAGGATAACCCAGAACAACCGGAAAATGCGGAGAGTTAATCACCTTGAACTGGAGGGTTTTAAAATAGAGAGCCCCAACAGCCATGGATAACGAAGTGGTTTTATGAGTAACGAGTGCAGGCTGAAGAAGCCTGCCATTAATGGTCTCAATAGCAAGTGGAACGGACTAAGGCAATATAGGAATGGAGTGCTGTGATACAAAAGCACTGTCAATTAAATAACCTGCAGCACCGGAGTCAACAAGAGCCTGGGTAACTATGGAGGAGTCCACCCAGGAAAGGACAACCGTGACCAAAGGTTTCTCCTTTAGCAGTTCCGGGAACGAGTATAAACCAACCAAGGTCTGCCCCCAACAGGACCATAGGTGTGAGCATTAAACTGGCCGTGTAGGACAAAACTTTAAAAGGTGGCCCTGTCACCCACAATTGAGACAGAGCCCCTCCCTCCTCCTAAAGGCCCTCTCCGCCGCAGAGAGACGCAAAAATCCCAACTGCATCGGCACAGCAGTACCTAGTGACTCAGGACCAGGAGACATGGGAGGAGAGGAAGATATGGGTGGGAACGACAACGTAGGAGACAATGGTACAGGAGGCTTCCGCAAGTGCTCCTTGAAAGAGGGCCCCTCTCTGAGTCTGATGTCAATTAGGATTAAAAAAGACACCAAAGCCTCGAGGTTCTCTGGTAAGTCTCTGGCAACAACTTCGTCTTTAATCCCATCAGAAAGCCCATGAAAGAAGGCGGCAACGAGGGCTTCATTGTTCCAACCTCTGCGGCAAGCGTACAGAACTCAATGGCATACTGAGCAACAGATCTCGTACCTTGCTGAATGGACATGAGCTGAATGGACAGCAGAGGAGGAGCAAGTCGGAACATCAAATACCCTTCGAAAGGAGACCACAAATTCAGTGTAATTAGAAATCACAGGTTTATTAGTTTCCCACAAGGGATAAGCCCAGGCAAGGGCCGTGTCAGAGAGTAAAGAGATGAGAAATCCCACCTTAGCTCTGTCAGAGGGAAACGCCTGAGATAACATCTCAAAGTAAATGCCCACCTGGTTCAAAAACCCTCTGCACTAATTAGGATCGCCTCCATAACGCTGAGGTAGAGGTGCAGAACCGGACGTGCTCCTGGTAGGACTAGGTGCAGCAGTGGAAACAGGAGCAGCCATAACTTGTGGGACACTCTGGTCCAAATGTGCAGTGCGAGTCAGCAGGGTTTGCAGGGCTAGTGCAAATTGATCCAAGCAGTGATCCTGTTCATCAATCCTGGAAATGATTGTAGGTTAAGGGGGATTATTAGCACCATCAGGATTCATGGCCCTTGCGTAATGTCAGGGTGGCAGGAATCAGACTGAGACAAGAAGTGCAAAAATAATCACACCTTTATTAATAACAAAAATAATAAAAAAGTCCACAAGTCAAATAACAAGCCAGGAGTCAAAACCAGAGCTGGTAGTCAGACGAGCCGAGTCAGGAGCCAAAGTGAGTAGTCAGACGAGCCAGAATCAGGAACAAGGAGAACAGCAAAGTCAGGAACAAGCCAGGGATCAGAAACCAGAAGAGACATCACACTAGCCAGGTAATACACAGGAACTCACAAACAGGTCTGAGACAACGCAAGGGCAAAGCATACTGAACAGAGGTCCTTTAAATAATAAGTGATGACATCACAATTCTGAGACTGCAACCTGTCTCACACGGATGATGTACAGTCTGGCCATAAGAGGGCGTGCAGGAAATGAGCAGCATCATACACGCTAAACCAGATTCAGCAAGAAAGGTGAGTAAAATGGCTGCCAGCAGCACATGGCAAACAAAGCAGGGAAAAATCCCTGGCAGGGAGAGTCTTTCTGCGAAACCTCCCTGTTCCTGAGCAATCGGCGTTGACGAGTTTCGCTGCCTGCTTTCTTCTCTGAAGTCCATGTCAGGAGCAAGGCTACTATTTGTCACACTTGAAGGGCCATGTTCCTGTTCCACTGCGTTGATTCCGTAAGATCGTTTTATTTTACTTTGATGATGTGAATAAGTAATGTAAACGAAGACATCCGGGTCTCAGTGGAACTCCTTTATCTTTATAAGGAGTCAAGGGGTAATATCTCCTGAGGGGGGTTATTGAACAGGGTGGACTTTAATCATGTTTGTTATGTGACTCTCTCTGCTAATGTGTAGTGTTACTCTGGCTCGTGGCTAGATCGGAACATAACAGCCTTTTCTTGTCAGGCTGCGCAGCCCTTGTAGGCTTTTGAGCGCTTTCTATGGCCTGCATGGTGCACCTTGTGATGAGGCGTGTTGACGCTTCTGTGCTCCATTTCCGTATTCCTGACCGTGTGGCAGAGAGTCTGTTTCGCTAACTGTCTCAGGAAAACTGGGTCTCAGGAGGTGGTGAGTGCCCCAGTCATTGGGGGTGTCAGGTGCCAGCTTTTATTTTTCTATCCATAATTTATATATACCAAGTTATGGAGGATTCTGATTTTTTGGAGAGGAATGTCTCTGATTCAGATTCTACTTCTTGTGAAGGGTATGAAATGGCCTGGGTAATCCATGCCCATCAGTTATGTTTCGAATGCCGCTTTAGAGTGCTCCCTTCTCCTGATACCGGGAACTTAGAGTCGGCCGAGCCCTCCGCCCCTGGGGATCATATGTCCCGAGCGGCGCGTCCCCTAGAACCTTCTTTGGCTATTCAAGCAGGTGTCCCTAATGCTGTTACATCTTCTCCGGAAGGCGGTTTGTTTCCTCCAGAAGTTACGGCACTGTTCCGCATGGCCATATCTAGGGCCCTGGCGCATTTACATCTTCCAGAGGAGGTGTTGCTGAGATACTGTCCGTGTTATGCTAACCGGGGCTCGTAAGGCATGGGATCGTCTGGGTCAGATCAGCCATCTGGGAAGCGGTTGCCTCTGAAGCTTCAGGGGCCCAACCCTCGGCATCGGGGTGGTTAGTTGCCCCGGCGGAGGTAAGTCCTGCTTTTCGTTATAGTCTGGCGCGCCTTCATGTCCTGCTATGGCATGTTTTGCCGGTGCTGGTGGATCCCAGTACTAGTAGGTTGATGGATACTCGGTCTTCTGTTCCAGACAGCAAGCTGGGTTAGATGTGTGGGGATGAAGTTAATCTCCTGGTCGTCTCCAATTTTCTTTTTTTTTTTTAGTATCTTATTCCAGTTCTGAGCTTTGGAAGACTGGGGTCTCTGATTGGCTGGTCCTATTGGTGTACCCACTCTTCTTGGGTGTTCACCTGCGGGTGCTGCCCTCTTTTTATTTGATCCGGTTAGGATATATTTTATTTATTTTTTAAGAAGCTCATGTCTGTCCGTTGGGAAATATTTCTTCTCTGGAATTGGATACTTGCGATTTTGTGGTCACTTGGGCACTGTCACGGAAGTCACGTTAAGGTGTTAGTGCATAGTTATGTTTCTAGATCCTTTTATCGATTCCTCTCAGGGTCTCGAAATTTCTGTGGCCTAGGTCAGTTTTGAGTGCCCTACATAGCAGGCTGGTCCTGATAGGGCGCTATCTCTGTTCCTTACAGCCTATATCATCCACGTGGTGTTGGTATAAACGGCTGACCTGGCTGGGTGGTGAGTTGCTCTCTCGGATGAGGAGTTTATTTTTCTTGGTCTCTCTTCAGATCGAATAATGCTTTGCTTTTGCTAAGAGTTTTCGTGAAGTGAACCTTCCATAAATTTTATGAGGCTCTGCCCATGCAGGGCTAAAACATGATAGAGGATTATGGAAGCCTTCATTCCCAAACGTCAGCTTGTTCTCGTTTTGCCTTTGGGTGGGGCATCAGGGGATTGTACTCAGTCCTTACTGTCCTGTTCCTCGTGGGCAGGGGCCCAGAGCGGATCCTACTAGGGATCAATCTAGCCGATTTTCATCGTCTGCTGTCTTGAGGTTCTCCTCTTGGAATCAGTTTTCCTGGAGGACGTTCTCTTTTCCTTCAGGTTGA